>NC_058048.1:2035861-2380861 GCF_020085105.1 Siniperca chuatsi
CTGTGTCTGCTGTATGTGTAAATCTCCATATTAACTTAAAGGTGATAATATGCCAATGTTGTGTTAACAACTTGTTTCCACTGAAAAGATGTTTCTTTTGTTGCCTAAACCTATCAATAATACTCAGGAAATTAAACCCGGTCTCTGGTTTCACATACCAGTTTCAAGTCCCACGCTTTGTACACCCACCATCCACCCCGACCACCTTCATATGAATTCTGTGCAGTAAATAAATAGCAATTCCCTCAATCAAAAACAAACAAACCAAAAAAAAAATTTTAAAAATAGGTCACGGAACACAATCCAGCTGGCAATTATGTTTTCTTACAAAATATATATAACAATATAAATTAGTGTTCAACACAAAGCAACACAAATTCCAAGAAAACATTAGTGTTGCTCCCAGTTTCTTTCCTCCAAGACCATTTCTAATGAATTAGGTGTCAAACCAATTATAAACCCATCCTTTTTGATAAACCCATTAATCATATTCCTATCACTGTTCCTTCAGTACTTATTGTACAACAGTAGTGGAATGTAAGTACAATTATGATTAGTACAATTACTTAAAGGTATAGTATGATTTATTACAACTTACCTACTGTCCTCTTTGATTTGGAGAGAATCAGACACAAACAGTCAAAAAACCCCACAGCAGATAATAGTGCAGCCTGCAGAATTCAATCCATTGTCATAAGGGTTGTAAGTGGGGTGATAGTCAGCATAGTGGACATGTTAACTGGCCTTGCATGTGCTTCTTTTAGACTCCCATTCACTTCCTTCACCCTATTCATCACAGTGTGACCTTCCCACCTTTCTCAGGTGCCTCGATGGGAGCAAATCTCCAAGGAAGGCAATTTGAAGCAGCATTAACTGCAGTCTGGCCTCTGACCCCACACTGCAGCTTTAAGCTTCTGACAGAACAGCCATGCTAACTTCTGTTGGTTGGCTGGAGTAAAGAAAAGCATGCTGAAATACCTGCAAACACACACACACACGCCACCCTGAGGACTCCTTCACCTGCTGAACTCTTACAGAAAAGGGGATTATCAGAGGCTGTGCTGTGAATGCTAGAATTCCATGTTGACCTTGCAGCAAAACTGCATTGTGCTTGAGAAACATTGATAATCACAAATCACAAACTATTCTGGTGCTGAATCCAGTTAGACATTAGAAATCCAGTTTAATTTATTTTCTTTTTAAATAAAACATGACTAAGAATAATGTTCTGGAATACATTGTGGACCAAATGTTGTGTTCAAAATGAGATTCAGTTAACATGTTTACTGAGGTCTGGCTGGGATAATCAGTGTATCTTTCAAAATGCAATGACTTTGAATTTAAAGACACACACACACACACACACACACACACAATATATATATATATATATATATATATATATATATATATATATTCTAAGACACTTCATTACAAACTCGATGAGGCTGTGGAAAACCACCCTTGAGGCCAATGGCAAGCCACTTGCACAAGTATCCATCAAATGTGGCATATACCAAGGAGATGCTCTGTCCCCACTGCTGTTCTGCATAGGACTGAACCCCCTCAGCCAAATAATCAACAAGACTGGCTATGGATACCGACTCAGGAACGGGGCCACCATCAGTCACCTCCTCTACATGGATGACATCAAGCTATACACTAAGAGCGAGCGGGACATCGACTCACTGATCCACACCACCAGGATCTACAGCTCTGACATTGGGATGTCATTCGGGCTTGAGAAGTGCAGTCGAATGGTAACAAAGAGAGGGAAGGTAGTCCACACAGAAGGGGTCTCACTCCCAGAAGGAACAATAGCAGACATTGAGGATGGTTACAAGTACCTTGGAATACCACAGGCAAATGGCAACCTCGAAGAGGCAACAAGGAAGACGGCAATGGCCAAATACCTCCAACGAGTGAGGCAAGTCCTAAGAAGTCAGCTCAATGGCAAGAACAAGGCCCAGGCAATAAACAGCTACGCCCTGCCAGTGATCAGATACCCTGCAGGAATAATAAGGTGGCCAAAGGAAGAGATACAGACCACACACGTTAAGACGCGAAAGCTCCTCACCATGCATGGAGGGCTCCATCCCAAATCCAGCACCCTGAGACTGTACGCTAGCCGTAAGGAAGGCGGCCGTGGACTAGTGAGTGTCAGAGCCACTATCCAGGATGAAACATCCAAGATCCACAAGTACATCCAAGATATGGCCCCAACAGATGACGTGCTCAGGGAATGTCTCAGGCAATGGGGAACAGAGGAAGACGTGCTGGAGGAGAGACCATCATGGGAGGACAAACCGCTACATGGGATGTACCACCGGAACATAACTGAAGTGGCTGATATCAAGAAGTCCTACCAATGGCTAGAGCGGGCTGGATTGAAGGACAGCACAGAGGCACTCATCATGGCTGCACAGGAGCAGGCCCTGAGCACCAGAGCAATAGAGGCCCAGATCTACCACACCAGACAAGACCCAAGGTGTAGGCTGTGCAAAGAGGCCCTGAGACAATCCAGCACATAACTGCAGGGTGTAAGATGCTGGCAGGAAAAGCATACATGGAGCGCCATAACCAAGTAGCTGGCATAGTGTACAGGAACATCTGCACTGAGTATGGACTGGAAACCCCGAGGTCAAAGTGGGAAACACCTCCAAAGGTGGTAGAGAATGACCGAGCCAAGATCCTGTGGGACTTCCAGATCCAGACTGACAGAATGGTGATGGCGAACCAGCCTGACATCGTGGTGGTTGACAAACAGCAGAGGAAAGCCGTTGTGGTTGACGTGGCGATACCAAGCGATGGCAACATCAGGAAAAAGGAACATGAGAAATTAGAGAAGTACCAAGGGCTCAGAGAAGAGCTGGAGAAGGCCTGGAAGGTGAAGGCAACAGTGGTGCCCGTGGTCATCGGGGCACTCGGGGCAGTGACCCCCAAACTGGAGGAGTGGCTACAGCAGATCCCTGGAAGAACACCAGACATCTCGGTCCAGAAGAGTGCAGTACTGGGAACAGCGAAGATACTGCGCAGAACCCTCAAGCTCCCAGGCCTCTGGTAGAGGACCCGAGCTCGAAGGATGAGACCACCCACGGAGGGTGAAGGACAAAGTTTTATATATATATATATTTACTCAACAGTGACATCTGGACAAATTTTTAAGTAGGTCTGATAAATATGGTAGAAGTTAGAATGTGGCATCACATAAGCAAGAGTGGCAAGCTAGATCAAGTTTACCAATAATAATAAATATTGATCGCAATGCTACCTTTGCACTGATGAGGTTGAAAATACATAATCATACACATATATGGGAGCACAACCATATAATTATGAGCCTGTTAGTCAAGAGACCAAGAACAGGCAAAAATTAGGGAAAATAACAGCATTTGGCAAGAAATTGAGTTGTGGTGTGAAGACAACCAGTAGAGAACTAGACAGGTATCTTGGTGAGTGACCAGTGTGGCTAATGACACCTAACACTTTCACCTCACAATGTTGTAAAGTTTGCTGTCACATATCAGGCAGTACCAAAGCTAGTAGTGATCAGCTACTTCTGGCAAGAGTATAAATACTTATCCACAACAGAAACTAATCAGCTTGCTAAATCTGACATATCTCACATTGCCAGATGTAACTTCACACTGCAGTCTGGATGTTCTATCGGACGGGAGAGGGAGAGAGGGAGAGATGAGAGAGGCATAGTTCCCTGAACGCTGCACATGACTGCGTTTTTAGTTTCCGATACAGCGGTCATGTCCCGTCTTTTCACATGCACAAAACACACCCAGGCATGAAAGATAGTGCCAATCCTTTTTCTGTTAGGAAAACTGTGGACTCGATGTCCTGACAGGATGAAATTTGAGCAGTCTGCACAAATCCAACAATTCAACAAATCAATGGTGAAATGCACAGTAAAAAATATAGCAAACAAATACTATTTTCCTGAATCAATGGTCATGGTGCAGAAAGAGGGACAGGGGAGGCAGGGGCGGGGGTGTGGGGATGGGGTTCACATTTGTTACTTTTGTCCCCTTTGAACTCATGACAGTTTGGGAATCCTGTGCAGTTTTTACTGAGAGGAAACATATAATTGTGTGAAATGTGCAGAGTTGCAAAATGAATTACCAGTAGCTCAAATATGTTAATAATAATAATAATAATAAGGAACTCCCTAATGTGATGTCATCTGACAGGATGTTTAAAAAAAAAAAAAAAAACATTTTTCAGTGAATTGCTTAAATGATCTACTTTTTTCTGAATTTCTGGCTTGAAAAAAATTTATAAAATCACAAATTATTCACTTTTCAAATTATATTTTCAATTAAACCTAAAGCATAAATTCATTTAGAAATTCAATCTTCATAAATGTGTATATTATAAGGAAAAACTGAATCCCTATAGGGGGAAAACCTGCCAAGATGAAAAGATGGGAAATAGAATGGTTTCAGAATTGCCTTGGTCCTTCAAGAACCATACAAAATTATTTTTGTAATTGCGTATTGTTGTATTACATGTAGAAAACTTTGCATCAGTGAGCACAGCCTGACACAAACAAGCATAAAACCTCAACCTGGAGCAAAATACCTCCCAGAGAGGGTCAAGCAGAACAATAACTGTTTTTATACACAGCCTTTATGAAGCAAAAATTAGCCTGTTCTCATGCCTCATTGACCTCACACTGAACCCACTGAGGTCTGTCTGCAGAAACCCCCATTAGTTTCCCATTAAAATGTCATTTGAGCCAAGCCACTGATCTGTCTCACCTGGATCACTATCACTTATCATTTGCAGTAGGAAGAATGTGAAAAGCACTGAAATACTGTGGTACTGTTGAGTTTTTTTGTGCTACGAGTTAACAGACTGTAGGACCATACTTCATGAGCTGTATTTGAAGAGAACTTTACAAGACAGGGTTAAAAAGTGCCTCATAGAACAACAAAGGAAAGTGATTAGACAACCAAATCAACACCCGTGTTAAAATGTAATATTAAAAGTGTCATTAATATGCATATTATGAATTGCCAAGTTATATAAAGAAAAGAAGATAAATGTGCAGAAACTTGAGAGTCTCATCTCCTCACTGAGCTTGTTTCACAACACTGATGTCCTTAGAGATAATAACTGATCATCTGTAGTATTTAGTCTGGACAAATGAATCCATACTGTAGCACCTCAGTGTAGTCCGGTTTGTAAGGAAATACAATGATGGATGTAACTGGGTGGTAGCTCAACACAAAACTTACAAGTAAGTAGCAATTTCTTTAAATTCAATAAAATTTTATCTGCACGGTAAAATCTTTTAATTAAATTAAATTTTATGTGGGCACAGGGTTGATATGGTCAAGTATCTTAAATCTAATAAGAAACAAATTAATTAATAAAGCAACGGCAGACATGTGATCATATGAAAGAGTAGAGAACAATGCAATATCCACATTGAGATTTTAAATAATAGTAATGGTAGTAGTAATAATATTAATATTAATATTAATAAAATAATAGTAATAATAATGAAAATTCAATTAAATTCTGTTCAATTCAATTATATTTATATAACGCCAATTCATAACAAAAGTTATCTTATTGCACTTTTCCTATAGAGCAGGTCTAGACTGTACTCTTTATAATATTATTTACAGAGACCCAACAAATCCCACTGAGCAAGCATTTGGTGACAGTGGCAAGAAAAAACTTCTTTTAACAGGCAGAAAGCAAAAGGAGGCACAATGCAAATACCACCTAGATTTTTTTTTAAATAGAATTGTAATTGTAGTATTAATATTAATAAATTAATAATAATAGGAACGCCAGCTATAGGAACAGCAATGACAGTACCAGCAACAGAGCCAATAACAACAAATGTAGTAGCAGTTGTCGAGCAGGAACACAGGGCAGCAGGTGGCCCACAACCACAGATCCAGACTCTGCCGCTCCGGAGGCAGAAATACCTGCTGAAAGTGACAGAAGGAGAGAGGAGAGAAACGAGAAAGCACAGAACTACGGGAGAGAGAAGATGTCGAGTTAGTAACATGTAGTAATTGGATAGAAATGCATATAGATGGAGAGGGAGAGAAGGAGAGAGGAAAGAGGTGCATCATGGGAAGTCTCCCGGCAGTCTAGGCCTATAGCAGCATAACTAAGGGATGGTTCAGGACTCACCCAAGCCAGCCCTAACTATAAGCCTTAAGTCTTAGGCTTAGACTCTAGGAACCACAAGTCTTAAGGGACTAAAATAACAGTAATAAGACTAATAATAATGATTGTAGTAGCAGTTGTGGAGCAGGAACCTCAAAAGTACCTGCTGAAAGCGACAGAAGGAGAGATGAGAAACAAATGAAGAAGGAGAGGAGGAGAGAGGTGCATCATGGGAAGTCTTCCCAGAATCCTTCCCAGTGTAGGCCTATAGCAGCATAACTAAGGAATGGTGCCTGAACATCATAGGCAGGGCTTTATATGTAAGGAGAAGGATTTTAAATTCTATTGTGGATTTTACAGGGAGCCAGTGCAGAGAAGCTAATATTGGAGAAATATGATCTCTTTTCCTAGTTCTTGTCAGTACACATGCCG
Source organism: Siniperca chuatsi (assembly GCF_020085105.1). NCBI lineage: Eukaryota > Metazoa > Chordata > Actinopteri > Centrarchiformes > Sinipercidae > Siniperca > Siniperca chuatsi. The sequence goes on from NC_058048.1 coordinate 2,042,435, forward strand.
CAGCATTCTGGGTCAACTGGAGAGTCTTGAGGGACTTTTTCAGGCAGCCTGATAATAAGGAATTGCAATAATCCAGCCTAGAAGTAACAAATACATGGACTAGTTTTTCTGCATCATTTTGAGTCAGGATGTTCCCGATTTTTGCAATGTTATGTTAGGTGAAAAAAGGCTATCTTTGAAGTTTGTTATATGTGGGAGTTAAAGGACATATCCTGATCAAAGATAACTCCGAGATTCCTTACGGTGGTGCTGGAGGCCAGGGCAATGCCATCAAAAGGAGCAATATCTTTAGATAATGTTTCTCTGAGGTGTTTGGGGCCAAGTACAATAATATCAGTTTTACATCAGAAAATTGCAGGTCATCCAGGTTTTTATGTCCTTAACGCATGCTTGAAGTTTGCTAACTGATTAGTTTCATCTGGCTTGATCGATAGATATAATTGGGTATCACCTGCATAACAATGAAAGTTTATGGAGTGTTTCCTAATAATATTGCCTGAAGGAAGCATATATAAGGTGAAAAGAATTGGTCAACAGAGGCAAGTCCATTGTCTGATGCAATTAAAAGGTCATTTGTAATTTTCACCAGTGCTGTCTCTGTGCTATGATGATCAACAACTTTCATAATGACATACTTCTGGAACATATATTTTTCATATATTGAATGGCAGCTGATGAGCTACCACAGGCTGTATGCAGTAAACTGCAAGCTAATGTTAGCTAACTCACTAACCTCTATGGGAAATTACAGTAGTAAGCTAACAGGCTAGAAAAGCAGTGGAAATTGGATGTGCAGTAGTGCCCTTGCCTTATAAAAGTCGGAACAAACTTTTAATTTAGGCCTTGTAGATCTAATATGAACTAGTGGCCTCGGGAGGGAGGACTGCAGTTGGACCCTTCTCCGCCCATGATCCTGGGAAAATGAAGGCTTGCTAGCTAATGCTGGAAGCCAGAAACAAACATCTATGTTCCATTGTTTGTTTGATAATCTAAACAAAGAAAGTTTTCTTGACCTTGGTTTTCTTGGCCTTTCTAAAATGAGCTGTGGTGAAAGTTACTATATTCTGTTATGATCAAGGAGTTGATAAGCCATAAGCAGACAGCACTAGGTTGGTGAAATTAGTTTTTGACTGACAGTGGATTGTAAGCCACTGATTGGCCAAATAAAAGAAATGATTGACAGTTACCACACCCTCTCAAAGTCTCAGAGATACAAACTTGGACACTGACATTCGCCACACCACCGCCTACCGGTTAGCTTACCTGTCTTACCAGCTTCTCAAATTGATGAGGCTGCTGAACTCACTGTGCTGCAGCACACTCCTGAATCCCCTGAGCTGCTGCAGCTTCCTGAATCTCCTGGACTTTCTGAGCATTTGCCTGTGTCTGAGCTGCTACAATCACCAGGCCCTGAACAGAAGCAACCTCCTGGACTTTCTGAGCTGCAGCAGTCACCTGAACTCTATGTGGTGCAGCAGTCACCTGAACTCTCTGTGCAGCTGCACACTCCTGAATCTTCTGAGCTGCAGCAGCCTTTTGATCTCCCTGAACTTTCTGTGCTGCAACTGTCACCTGATGATGCTGAGCCACAGCGGTCACCTGACGCTGCTGAGCCGCAGCGGTCTCCTGAACCTGCTGAGCCACAACGGCCTCTTGCAAGTCCTGTTGAGCTGCAGCAATCTGTTGTTCCTGAGCTGCTGCACTCTAGTCGCCGGTCTCCAGGTCTGCAACCCTGTCACTGGCCTCCAGTCTTGCTGTCCTGTCTCCTGCTCAGATCTCAAGACGTGAGACCTAGGTCTTGATTTCCAGCCTGCACCTGTCCAGCCCTCAGGCCATCTGCCTGAGGTCCCCAGCTCCGCTCCTGTCCTGCCCCCAGGCCGTCCGCTTGAGGTCTTTCGCTTGGCCCATGCATTTTCAAATTGCATGATCAAATTGTACATTGAATTGCCAATTGCAATATTCATTGCCATTTGAATAAAGAGGCCAAAAAACTTCCATAGTACACACAAAATAGAGCTGCCAATAATCAGAGTTGGTTTCTCAGCGGGTGGGGAAAACTTGTTAGAAACGTGAGCTGGTTGGTGGTGAACCGTGGGCTTCTGCCTAGGGCTATGCTTCATTCGGACAGTCACCCAGCCTCCCTGGCTTCCCAGCTGCTCGGGAGCTGCTTGGGGGACGGCTAACAGGAGCTACCTCTGGTAGGTCCACACCAGCTACTGGGGGCTGGCTAACTACAGCTAATGACTAATAAGCTAATGAGTTTCCATGGTGCGGAGCCACGTTTCCATGGTGCGGAGCCTCGCCTCCAACGTTATAAATAAACTACATTCATGACATGTAACACTATCACAAAAGGACGCAAAGGAATAACTAAACATTTGACATACCGAGCAAGAGAGAGACAGAGAGGGAGAGAGAGAAGCCATCGCCAGCTGCTAAGCTAAAGTACAGATAGCTAGCAAAACTGAATAATGTTAGCGTGTAAACAACTGTGGGATTAGCGAGAAAGTCACTAAAAGAAGGAGATCGCTATGAGTGCTTGAGCAGAACTAATATAAGTTTAAATGTATAGCGGATAATTAACCACTGTAATGAAGAATCTAACAAAAATAACGGATGAGCTAGAGCAGCAGAATACGCTATCAGTAACACACAAGCACCGGAAATGAGACAATACGCTTACCGCAGCACATCAGGTTACAGCAAGCACAGGGATTGGATTTGTGGTTAGTACAATGAAGATAGAAATAAATAATAGTTTGTTGAACTTCTCAAAACTGCAGTTCACAGGCCAACACAGAAAAGCAATTAGACAACCAAAACATCAACAGCATTAAAATTTACTAATATTCACAGTATCATGCACAAATTAATATGACATATCTGTTCCACTGCCTACAGATGGCTTCATAGGTTGTTTGCCAATGACTCCCAAAACGACATATATGTCTGTTGGAGAAAATGACATGTATAACTGTTGGAGAGTATCAGCGACAGGCATACCGGACCTTCATCGTCATGGTTACGTAAGTTAAATGACTTACCAAACGGTTACAGTTTGGTTAGGTTTAGGCACCAAAACTTCTTGGTCAGGTTTAGGAAAAGATCATAGTTTGGGTTAAAATAAGTATGTTATGTATGTAAGTTAAGTAACATAAGTCACGTTTTTTAGTTAAAATAAGTCAATGTTGACTTTTGGTTTCACATGTGACACGAACAACGACCTCCTGGGTGAATGTCCTGTGTTTGATCAACCACCCCAGCCTCCACCCTAAGCAGATGGTTTCGCTCTTTATGCTACCTCACCTGACTTCCTCCTTCGCTTCTGTCATAATTACTACAGCCACTAGAGGGCACCACCTAACAACAAATGTAAACATGGGTTGTGATAAGCTGCTTGCATAGACGACCTATTCAGACATATTTTTGGGAAGGATGGTCTGTGTTTGAATGTGCGCATGAAATTACTAAACAGACTGCCCTATCGTCTAGTGAGAAAATGGCTGAGAAACACATGCATTTAAGGGAATGTCAAGTTCAACATATGTAAATAGTTATTGCTACTGCATTAGTTTGCATTAGTTTGTTCAAAAAATGCCTTCCACTAACTTTTAGCATAACCAGAAGCTCTTTCTCACTTCCTTTTTACCACTTTTTATATGCAGGTTTCTGCACATTTGTGTGTCTCTTGTGTGAAGAAATTCATTATTCTAAATTATTAATGTTTTAATCCTGCATTGTTTTGTGTTAGTAATGCATTTAAATATGTATTACAAATGTGTTGTATTAGGCTAAGTATATTGGCGCTCTCAGCAGCACTCTTCTCTGTCAAGAAGCAGCATGTATAGAAATGCAATGCTTCTTTAAACACAGATCATTCAATTGCTCATATGGGATTCTCATCGTGTTTGAACAATATCTCTCAGACTGACGTGCAGAGCTATGAGCCATGAGCCTGCTACCAGGGTTGACAGTGTGTGACTGCTCTATGTACTATATTTTAAGGATTGTTTCAGTGATAATGCTGGGAAACAGTGAAGTAAAACAGAGTGGAGAACAGAGGTGGAGTACAAGTCAAACTTCAAAAATGAGTCTATGCTGTATTTGAAATTCATATATTCAAATGAATTCTGGAATGGGGTTTTTATCTTTCGCTTTTGTCTTTGCTAGTAACACCTGCAATCTGATCTAGGTTAAGTTTAGTTCACTTGAAATGGAGGACAGAGTCAGTGAGGTCAAAGGTAATTTCTTTTTCACAACAGAGGTGAAAAGTGTAGCCCGACTGCTTTTTTGTATTGTCTTAGCCTCTGAAATGCTTTAGTTTAGTTTTTGTAGCAGTTTCTATCTATTTTTACATGAACTAAAGCAAGGACAAATTATCTGAAATGTTTTAAGAATCAAAAAGGGCAAAAGAGTAAAGAGTTGTTACTTGAAAAATAAAATAGGTCCGCTAATTTATAATTCTGAATATATCATGAAGCACAGCAGCTGAATTCATCCCAGTGAGTATAATTGTTATTTAATGCAGAGTTCATTCTGTTGTTAGCCAACACATTTGTTTGTTTATGCAGGAGCGCGGCATGTTAATCAGCACCGTCTTGATTATGATTGGTGTGGCTGTGGGAAATGCCGCCACAATCACCATTAGCCATTTGTTTTATCATTACAGAGAGGCTTCAAATAGCTTTACTGCAGGATGTTTTGGGAGAAAATCATCAGCCCTGATGGAGGACTAGATTTACCTAGCCCCAAAGCAAAAAGCTGTGTCAAGATCTACAACATTATTGCTGCAAAAACAGTGATTCTATTGACATCTTGAATATATTTTACTGACAACACCATCCAGACTTTTATTTCCCTCTAGATTTGAATTGGACCCATAATGGCTGGAAGCAGAAGATATAAATTAAACAGACTCTTCCTGGAGATGTCTGCTTTGCTCATATTAATAGCGGGGAGACCTCTCTTTGCTCCAGGCAGTTATACTCTTCTCTGCTTTGCATTCATTTAAGAGCTTCTTTTCTTAGCTGTACGCTGCTATTGATTTGTTGAGTCAAACATATTAGTGCTGACAGATTGCTGTCTTAGAGCTCCACCTATCACTGGAAACGAGCTAGGTGTCAGTTAGAGAGAGAGAGGAAGGCTGCAGTATCGACTGCTTGTGTTGCTCGGGTCACCTCTGGTTGACTCTGGGCAACCTTGACTCCAAGGACATTTGAGTTTTAGAGAAATCTGGATAGGAAGCACACTGAAATTTCTGCATCAGGGTTCACTAAATTAATGGGAAGGTTGTAAAAACAGGAGGAGTGCTGAAGTGGAGGTTGTCCTTCAGAGATGTTAATTCACTGTATGTGCTTTTAACGCATGAAGCTGGTAGGTCTTTACCGACCTTTTGATTTAATGAAATAATGATATTCAGTTCCTAATTGTTTGGATTTGAGGTCTATTTTTTTTTCTTATACTCCTAGATATGAGCTTTGTTGAATTGTACTTAATTAAAATTACTCCATTTTCTAGTTGTGTTGATGAATCAGAATGAAATGCACAAGAGAAAGCACTTAAGCATAATTTGAAGTAATAAGTCCCAGGAAAACAATCTTTTGTGAAATTTTCAAATGTAAAATTTGCTCTCTATCTATTTTCTATCTGTCTGTCTATCTATACATACATCCATAATGCTAATTAGGACGATAAAGGGACAGGCAACAGGGGTCGGATGTATAGATTATGCATATGCACAAAACCATGCACACGCCATTTCCCATGTTTAAACTGATATTCATAAAAAACAGAATGTATGGTGAGAGTGTGCACACCTCACATACTTCGGACCAAATGTACATGATGGTTTTCTAGAGTGATTTGAAGGGCAAATGATGAGGTAGAAATAAAAATGATCAAATAATCAAATCTAATAATACAACATTATACGATTAGGTTGTTAGCCAATTTCAGCGATTGTCTTGATTTTTTCCACACAGTGATCTGTAAAATGCCAAACAAAGATGCATTAATTACTTCTGTGTGCTCAGTTTCATCAATCTTTTTATTAACATTGGGAGAGTCATTTTATTACCGTGTTTGTGTTGTTTTCATTTGATCCTTTATTATGAAGCAAAGTCTATTCTGATACCAGCGCTGTAAACTAAATCATTGATTACCATTCTTAAGTGTGAGGACGATTGAGATGTCACTGTGGATGATGGTTACAGGTATATGTGATTAATTAATGATATGGGAATTATAAATAGCCATGTGTACTGACGGCTACTATGGCGTTGTTGTAGAACCTTGCCAATCTGAAGCAACTGGTGAAATCGTGTTCCATCTTATGCTGTTCTTTTCACTGAAAGACTGGTGGAGGAAGCATAAGTATTTATATGCAAACAGATGATTAAGGGCAGGTCTACATCTATTAATGACTAACTGTTGGCATGGAAATGAGGCTTGTGTATGTGTGCCCAGTTTCACAGTGAGATCTATAAAATAGAACCATGCAACATTCTAAATCTGACTAAAAGAGTGCATATGTGTTTAAGTTGTGAACCTACACTGCATCTGGATGGAGTCCTGGCGTTATTTGTACTCAATTGGGAATATTTTAATTTAAAAAAAATTACATTAAACATTTTAATCTGTTCACTTCCTTCCACTGACACATTTACAGTCACATGACTCACTGCATAAAAATGTACTGGTGAAAACTATGCCAACTGGTTGCAAGTGTGTCTTGTTTCTGACAGAAACTAGAGGATAACTGGGCCAATTTTTACATTACATTTATTCATTTGGCAGACGCTTTTGTCCAAAGTGACACACATTTTATGGGCTAGATATAGTTTGACTCACCGGAAGTAGGCTGACTGCCATTGGTCGACAATTCCGCTATCTGCGGTTACCGTTTTGTAAGGGCACCGTTGCTGCATGCTTAGCCATGTACACTGTTACTCTATGCTATGCCCAGTTGTTATGTTACCAGTCCATGGGGAGAAAAGAGTTGCCTTGGTGTGCTGCAACTGCAAATTCAATCCTAACACCTCAAATTGACTCTCAAGTTAGTAGTGACTCTCTTTTCAAAATCCTGTTGTATGTTGGGAGCAATTTGGGGTTCAGTGTCTTGCCCAGGGACACTTCGACATGTGGTTAGGAGGATCCGGGGATCAAACTTCCAACCCTGCGATCAGTAGAACTACTGAGCTATAGACCAGCTGTTTAAAAACTGGTCTGGTGTATTTCAGGCATTATGTGCGTGCATTTCTGTGTTTGGCTGCACACATTTTGTCTGCTTACGGGTGTATACAGGAGAAGAGGGCTATCAGCCTCATTCCTAATGTCTCAGTGTTTTATTAATCCAAATAGGTGGCGCCTTACTCCGAGCCATCACTCTGCCGGCTCTTGGCAAGCTTTCCATTATGAAGGTGAAATCTCCTCTTGGCCCTAGGCTGACACATTAGTTCAGTCTACTTTCTCAAGGTCACCCCATTTCAATTGGCCTCCAGAGAGAATGTGTGACAGCTGCAGTCTCTGACTGAGTGATGCTCGGGCTGGGGTGAAGGAGACGGCAATATCTGGTGTTTATCCATCACCCCAGGGTTGATGAGTTGTATGCTGACTAAACCTGCCATTTTTGTCTATGTCTCTCCCTATGTAGCCTCCTGTTCTGTCTCACAGACTCAACAATCGGAGACACAGCACCAGTGTAGATAACTTTTAAGATGTCTCAGACTGGACCGCTTCAGATGTTGACCTTTCCACCTATGTGAACAGATGCTTTTAGGGATAACATTCAAATGTTTTCTCCATGTTATCCTCATACTCATGGGCTAAACTAGACACAATTTGAATTTCTGCAAAATTAAAAAATTATATTACTAGGTCTTACATCGGATTTGAATTGGTTTCTGTGACTTGGAACTTGACTTAGTAGTTTGATGACTTCAAACAACCCTATCTCCTAGAAATATTGTATATATACTACTAATTTGCAACTTAATATATGTTTTGTCAGAAAGGTTTTGCTACCTGGAGAATATGTTTTTTATCGACCTAATGAGGAAACGTCGTTAATATTCATAATCTGCCACATCGCAAAATGCTGATTTTTAACGTATCAGTGAAATGTTCACTGACAACGTATATAATTTGTTTTCCTACAATATCCTCTTTTGAAATATAATATCCTCTTGTAGCAACTAAAGCATGATTAAACAAACACGAAAGATGGTGGTCTTGCATAAATATTAAAAAAGTGACTCCAAATATGAGACTTTATTAACATTTAACCAACGCCACAATCTGTCCCTAAACATAACCAAAGTGCTTTTGTTTCCTTAACCTAACCATACGCTGCCACTGAACATAATCCAGGTGATTACGTTTCCCTCACAATGTCTTTGGCAAAACATACAGTATTAGTAGTAGGCTATATAAACATAATTTCTAGGAGACAGGGCTGGGTTATGTAAAAAATGACTTTTTTCTTGTAAAGGCAGAGGTTGCGGGACTTCTATATAGTGCCCACAAATCAGGAGGTCATGGTGGATGGTTGGGTGTACTGACTGAGACTTTTAACCATAACTGTAATAATGTCTCCATAATCTTTCCCTATTCTTAACCAAGTAGAGCTTGAAGGTTAATTTTTGACCTTGGTACACTTTGACAAAAGATTGAAGTGATAACACCTACAGTAAACCATCTCTATGATAACCGAGCAAGTTTTGGAAAAAACAACTAAATGGGCCGTTTGTCAAACTTAACCAATTACAGTAGTTTTAGTCTCATAAACTTAACCAAACCTTAACTACAGATACAAATATAATTGTTGTTTTGGTATCATGAGTTGATTGGATAAACCCACAAACTAAAGTGAACATTAAAAACTGCATTTTCACATTTTTTCCAAGCTCCTCTTCAATTTACACTCCTGACTGATTATTTAAAGTAAGTGAATGCCATCTATTTTCAAAAGTTTTTGTCTATGGAATCTCAGTCTAGATTTGATTGTTATATTATGTACACCTACAGTCTGCTTTGCCATTCTCCACCGGTATTGTAGCAGTTGGGCATTTTCTTGCTGCAAAGTAAAGTATAAAATGAGCATTTATTTTAGTCTTTAGGTTTTTTGTTAAATATATTTTCAATTCACTACTTAGAATAGAAGATAACAAAAAACATTCTGTAGATCAATTAGTCTGATTAGTCTCATATTAGATCGAGGATATATTAGATCGAGGATATGTACAGTTAATAATTTGTCAATGATTTTCCATATTTTCTTCTACATTGCATTGTGGTTTTATTTTTGATTTTGATTAGAGGAACACACCTTTCTCTAATCTGACAGGTTGTGTGTTGTCCAGTAGACTCAACAGTGTATCATTGTTGAGCCTTCAGTTTGTTTAACACAGCATTAGTGAGAATGGCAACAGGAGCATCTTGTGCTTTACAGTGTAAATGTTGCAGCACCAGATTTTATTTGACACTTGAAACAAAGCCTTCCAGATCAGGGCTGATATAACTTTACCTCCTGGTATGAGATAAAAGCAGCTAAGTTAACCTCTGACCTCAAATGCAGGGGGCTTGTATCAGCACTGACAGAAGAGCAGATACAGCAGATATATAGATCAGATAGTAAATATAACAAGACATGTAGCCACATATCTGTACAGTTTCATTTCCTGCCTTGTTGCTTCAGTGTGTATGTAAAAATTACCTCCAATGACAGTACAGAGAAAATCAAGTGGAATTCTGCTATTTTATCCTACTAAACAATAGTGCGTTAAAAAATCCAACATCATTTGTTGTGTTGTTTAACTCCTCCTTACTGCATACTGTTGCTCTAGGGCAACAGAAAATATTTCTGACCCTCTGACACATGCCATAAATAATTTGTTCATCATCTCATATATCATTTTGTTAGATGGAGTATGCAAAGGAAAAAAAAAGTTTCTGAGGAAATAAAGTATGTATAATATACATACACCTATTTTAAAGTTGCAAATTGAATAACAAGTTGTAATATTTCCAGAAGACAGTTGTAATTTTACTGGAAAAAAGTCATAGTATTTTGAGAATAAATTTGTAATATTGCGAGATGTTTGTTTTATGTATTTTCTTTATCTTGCTCTTTTTTGTTTCTTGGCAAAACTATATGCATGTGAACCAAGAATATGCCTTAAAGGATATAATTCCAGGTACCACAATAATAAGATGAAGTAGAGGGGATCAGAAATAATCAGTATACTAAGTAACAGAATTTAACTTGCATTAAATTCACTTAATGCAAGGGGCCACCCTTAGAAAAGGGAAAATGATAGCCAATTAATTAATTCAGTCTCAATGTGGAGGTTGTGTAAACCCATGGCTCTTAAACAAGGTAATTTATTTATTTTTAATTTTACAACACAAGGCTGTACAACAAAATGAGTTTGTATTCCCTACATGCTACACAAACAGAATAATAAACACAAACACACAATACAAAACACATGATCAACTCCTTAATAAATGAAAGGTTTATTAAACTACTAACCACAGACAACGAATGACTACTTAACATACAAATGAATGAATACATGCAATGGTGAATGAATGCAATGAACGCAACGACATACAATTAATAACTTAATTAATGAAGCAATGAATACAGCAACCGACAATTATTGAATGAAATGAGGACCACCGTTTACCAAATAAAGCAATGAATGATACCTTGGCAAGATGGTTTAATTTGTTAGAACCATGGAGACCACCACATGGATGAAAACTTTAACATTAACCCGTGAAATTAACTTAATGCACTGTTCAGCAGCTGAGAGATTGTTGGGAAATATCTGAAACCATTCAAATTGTTTCTATATTGATGTAGGACTTGAATGTGGGGGTATTGGCCAATAAACAGATTAGTGTGAGGTCCATTGTGTCATAAACTGGCCATTTGTCACTATCAGTGTTGTGCAAGTTCACACTTCACAAGAGCTAGCTCAAAGTTAGGTTCACACAGATTAAAATGAACTAGTTCACGTTCATAGTTCACAATTTTGAATTTAGAACTGACACAAGTTCACAGTACCAAAAAATGATCTAGTTCACGTTCATTTCTTCCGTTTTTTTCCTTTACACAGTTCACCGTTCACCAAAAACATGAGCACGTTCAATGAACTGTGCTCTTCGCAACACTGGTCACTATATCTTTCATTAGTGTCCTCCTTGAATCCTGCATGGCAGTTTCCTGACCCAGGGGTCTCATAAACTGCCAGGTTAGGGAGAGTTCACACAGTTCAACCATGAAAGGAAGAAATCCTTATCTCCACACTACGAATGTGAACTCACTTTTTTGGCTTTGAGAAGATGCAGTCATTTATATATTACAAAAATATATTCTTATCAGAGGTGAACACTGTGCAGTCATGATCCTTTTTCAGGGCAAACTAACTCTTGGTGAAGAAATGTTATTTGGGCCTATTTTTTGAATGATGAACAGCAAGAATCAATCAGCCTTTACTAAAGTGCATCACTTTATTTTCTTGGTGGAAATCTCAGAATTTGTGCAAATAAAACCAAACCTATGTGCATAGATACCAGGCCCCAGGGCAAACACTGTAATCTGTAATATTTCGTACTTAATCTAATTACCACAAAGTAATTACTGCACAGGCAACCTGGGGCCTGGGGCCCTAGACAGTTGGTCACTTTTCCCAATAGTAAGCCCGCCTTGGCTAGATACCAATAGGGGTTAGGGGAGAAACTATGTTTGTTTGTTTTGTTTTGTTTTTGTAATTTGGGTTAACTGTCCCTTTAAAAAACTGAATGAACACCACTAAAGTACCACTATCTCTCCAAAAAGTTGGAAATGAACAAATAACAAAAAGTAGAAAACCTATTACTGATTTGTTATTTTCAATTGCATGATATACATAAACTGCAGGACATATATAGTATAAAACTCCTGCTTGATCATGAATGGATTACCAAATAGAACTTGCCCCCCAGGGGCCCAAGAGGTTCAAGAAAGGGAGTGTCACTGTGGATCTGTCAGAAACCTGTTAAATATTATATTTTTGTATAGTTTATAAAGATGTATATCGTCCTCTGTCTCAACTGGGTGTCATCATTCATTGTAGCTTGTGTTAGAATTAAACTGGATTCAACGAAGGTGGTCCCGGTTTGTACTAGATTTATCTCTTGCAGTGGAAGCTTTATTGCCTTCCTCACCATGCAGAAAAAAAGGAGAGCAAGGACTGCAAGGATCAGTATTAGTTATGATCAGAAAGTCATTCCTCAAACTGCTTGGCGCTCACTATAGAGTCTTCATCACTCTAGTGTTCCCTGAAAGGCTCAATGCAGAGAGCACCTTGTGATTTAATGGAGCAAAAATTGGAGTCAAGAGAGGCTCTACCTCTCCCTGAAGATTTCAGGTTCAATATTGCTTTAGGGAATTCTGGTCAGCCCAAATCCCTACAGGTCCCCCGGGGCACTCCCAGCAAATAGGTTGGGCTAGATTAATGAACTTTAAAGCGGATCTTCGACTTGTGGCAGTGTTTGACTTTTTGAGCAGAGTGTGACCAGCAGACTCTCCCCTGAGACCTCCAGTCAGCTCAGTGCACTCTTTAATTAAAGGGAATCATTGCACAGTGGACGGATCCAGAGGGCTTTACTTAATACCTTAAACACAGCTCAATAATACCGACTGGAGTTCAAACTGAGCTCTTGATGGGTCAATGGAAAGTCTCCAGGTGAGACAAACATGGATGGGTTGCAAAAGTGCTATGTTGCACATTTTCTTTTTACTCATCAAAATTTTAGTTTTAGTTGTGAGATGCAAAATCACTGCTGTGTTCCTTGCCCTGCCCAGATGGCCAGAGCTATATAAAACATAGATGTGGTAGTTAAAGAAATGCCCATATGAGAAGTTTTTGTATATGGTTCGTTTGGGAATGAACTGACAAAAGATGTTTCCTTTCGGATATGGGTATATTGAAGATTAATTCTTGATCTTTGTTAAGCTTATATTGGTTGTTTTGGAAGACAATGACAAAGGACCTATTTTATTATGTAGGTTGGAGGATTTTATTATTTAGGTTGTAGTTTTTTATTTCACAATGGCTTTCAAAAATTCTTACTGGTCTGATTGTGCTTTGGTGTGTAAACCAGTTTTGTGTCAAAACGGTCTAACCTCTGCCGCATTTCAATCAAGTGACATTATGATTGCTACTGCAAAAGTCATTTATTCATTTCCCCGGACATGTGCTGGAGATCCAGCGGTTGACTCAAAGCTTTGCTCAGTGTCTTGTGACAGGCTGAGAAAGGAGGGTTAGTCTGTTGAAAACTCAGCAGGGTTAAGTAGCTGCGGCAGGGTAAGAGTGCCATAACACAGCAGGCCCCCCAGAAGAAGCTAGCTCTGTTAATCCCAGTGCAACAAGGAAATGCCAGCATACATACAGAGCTTTGATCTAAGCAGTCTGCATCAAAGACATTTAGGATAAACTACCATTTTTACATTCTCCAAATCCCCACAATATTACCTTTTAGCAGGCATAATCCTATATCCTATATATATATATATATATATAATCTGATTTATACTGTAATCTTCTAAAAATCATACTTCTACCAGTATACATTTGAGGGGAGAGAGGGGACATGCAATATTGTTTAAATATGGGGATAACAGCACATATTTTCAGGATGGCAATGATAGTGTTGCACTCAGTCCTACACACAAAAAGTGCCACAAATAGTTGTGTAACAAATGAAAAATTAGAGTTTGATCTCACCTCCGCACAGCTGACTAATCTCTGCGTGAAGTGGGTGTGAATGTCATGAGTTCCCATGGTGCGGAACTGCGTTTCCAATTCACTAAGCCTCGCCTCCAGTGCTACAAATAAACTACATTACTAGCTGCTAAGCTAAAGAACGGTAGCTAGCAAAAATGAACAGTGTGTAAGCGTGAAAGTCGTTAAAAGAAGGAGAGAGCTATGAGTGCTTGAGCAGAACAAGTGTACGTTTAAATGTATAGCAGATAGTTAGTCACTATAATAAAGAATCAAACAAAATTAACTGTGATGAGCTAGAGCAGCAAATATACACCCAACCTGGAAAACACGACAGCCAATTTTTTTTTTTCCTTATTCTGAATTTTTAACTGAATTCTCAGAGTTTCTATCAAGTTAAGTCCTTAAAACAGAAAAAGTAATTATTGTAAGTGATTTCATAGTTCATGTGGATGTTGAAAATGATAGCCTTAGTACTGTATTTATCTCATTATTAGATTTGATTGGCTTTTGTCACAGTGTACATGAAGCCACTCACTGTTTTAACCACACCCTCAACCTTGTTCTGATATACGGCATTGAAATTGAACATTTAATAATCTTTCCACTAACTTTCCATTAACTTTTGAACTGCTATTACTGGACTACATGCCATTAGGCAAAAACTCCTACTCTAGGTATATCGTAGAAAAGGTTTCAGTCGTAGTCATCTGGACACTGTTTTCAGAATCAAGACGTTTCGGCTCCCATCCGGAAGTCATTCTCAATGCATTCGCAATTGATTCGCAAGTCATTCTCAATGCATTCGCAATTGAGAATGACTTCCGGATGGGAGCCGAAACGTCTTGATCAATGTAACAGAGGACTACTACATGGGATTTTGTCCAGAGGGCTGGAGGATACTCTCATAAGAGACATGATGTCTGTTAGTTCAGGCAGAGTTACAGCAGAAAAATTGCTCAAAGAATCCCTGATCCACATCTAAAAAGGCAGGGTTGGGGGTCAGATCTTATTAACTCCACCTTTCCAGCAAAGTGCAAAAGAAACTTTTCATAATCAGCAACACAATCAGCAGCAGTACAAGGAGAGGCTAGATTAACTAACTGATCCACAGTCCTAAATAGGAATCTGAGGTTGTGCTGATGGCCAGAAATAAGTGCAGAGAAATGACATGTTCTTGCATTCTTCACCATCCTATTATAAAGGAGTAATAACTCATAGCCACAAAGTGGACCAGGAGACCTGACTTATTCCATCTGCGTTCTGCTCTTCTGCATTTCTTTTTACAGCTTTGAATACTGTTATTTAACCATGGCTGTTTTCTAGTCTTTGAGTTTGGTCTATTTTTCAGAGAAGCTATGAAATCTAAGGTTGAGGAACACAGAGAATTAAAAGAATCAACCAAATCGTTGGTGTTGGAGGAATCGGGAAACACATTGCCAGGAGAATTGAACAGTGTACAGAATTTTGAGGCACTATGCTCATTAAGGGCATGTGTGTACTTGGAGTGGGATAAGACAGTACTAGCAGGTTGTAATTCACAGTTAAATGCATAGGTGATCAGATACAAAGAGGTCCCTGATTTCCACAGATGGTATTCTCAGACCCAGACTAAAGACTAGGTCTAAGGTGTGGCCACGGGAATGAGTTTGGCCAGACACATGTTGTTGAAAGTTAAAAGAGGTAGTGATATTTAAAAAATCAGCAGCAAGGGCATTAGAAGACTCATCAACATGAATATTAAAATCACCACAAAGAACAAGTCTATCATAATTTAAAACAAGACTGGATAAAAATTCAGGGAGTTCCAACAAGAAGGATCCAGCTGGTTTAGGGGGGCGATCAACTACCTTAAAATAAAATCATCAGAGCCCCACTTAAATTTATCCCAATATTCTGTATATTTCAGATTCATACACAGTTGGATTTTCTCCCAATGGGAAATTTCTTTGTAAATTGTTTTCCAGGACCTTGATACTGGGACTGGAACATCTTTATAATACATAATAATGTTGATATTAATGTAGCATTAATGCTTTTAAGCCAAGGGAGGTTTCTGCTTATTCTTTCTAACGCCATGGTATAGTTCTCTCACTTTTGGAAATAATCATTGATCTTCCCTCGCTGGGGGGGCAACAGCAGTAATTCTGCTGTGCGGTTTTGTCCGTGCCTCCTGTAGCAAATCAACTACCTTAAAATAAAATCATTAAAGTGTAACTGCACACCCAAATTCTGCTAGCTCCCTCCCTCCCAGCATATTTGAAAAATGTAAAAGTGGACCGAGCCGCTGGAGCTTTGACAGTCACTAGAAGCACATTCATGGCCCTTTGTAAAAGTTGATTGGGGTCCCATAGAAGAGGGTTAGCAAAAAATAAGTAAAATCCTGTGTAGCATGCGTCTCGATCTGCATATATTTGAAATTGAGCACTGTTTCACTCAAAGGCAGGGGCTGGGGAAGGTGGGCTGTAGTGTTGGGTCATTTGCAAACGTTATGTTCAAAAGACCAAATCTTCTGGGTGAATGATCGAATCACTTCCTGAAACGATCCGTTCTCAGTCAGTTCTGTTGAGCTCTCAGTCATGCAAGCGAACATGCAGGGACACACTCAAAGCGAGTCATTCAAGTCATTCGTTTGCAGGAGAAATGGGGTGTGTTCAAGACAGCTAACACACACTAGATTCAGGTTGCTAACATTTAGCTGCAATAATTCAACAACATTGGTCTTGGACTGCAATATATAACATTATCTGGATTTATATTGTATGCATAGATTAACATTTTGCGTTACACAAACACATACACACACACACACACACACACACACACATATAACCTTACTGTTTTGAAAAGAGGACAGCTAGAAGGATACACTCACTGTTTAATGATTCCCTCCAATGCAAGAAGATGTCTTATGGAAATTTTGCTTCTTTTGAATATGTAGATCTTCAGTTGGCTTGTTTTCTTCACTGACAAAATTCTGAAAAATAGTCAGGCAGTCAGTGCCTCCATATCAGGTACAGGATATGTGTTGTCCCTGTGTCCAATTAAAATCAATTCAAATACCATGACACAATTTGATCCTATCAATCAAAACAATCTGGAGGACTCCTGCTGCCTTGATATATATAACAGGCTTTTTAAAAAATATTTCTAATTGCATGGCCTCAGATCTTCTACAAATTTTCAACATGTCTTTTCTCAGGTGTCTTCCCTCAGGCCCTGAAAACTGTAGTCATCAAGTCACTCTTAAAAAAGAACAATGTAGACACGTCACTAATGAACAATTACAGGCCCACATCAAACCTCCCATTTTTAAGTAAAATCATTGAAAAAGCTGTTTTTCAACAGCTGAAGAACTTCTTGGCATTAAACAGCTGTTTTAATGTCTTCCAGTCAGGTTTTCGAGCACACCACAGCACTGAGACTGCTCTTGTTAAGGTTTTCAATGACATCCACTTAAACACAGACAGTGGCAGAATTTCAGTCTTAGCATTGTTAGATCACGGTGCTGCATTCAACATGGTCGACCGCAACATATTACTAGAACGACTGGAAAACTAGGTTGGACTTTCTGGCACAGTATTAAACTGGTTTGAATCCTACTTAAAGGACAGGGACTACTTTGTGTCTATAGGTAATTACACATCTGAACGGACAAAAATTGCATGTGGAGTTCCCCAAGGCTCCATTCTGGTGCCTCTTCTGTTCAACATCTACATGCTACCACTGACTCAGAATATGAACAATAACAAAATAAATTACCACAGTTATGCAGACCATCCAGACCTCTCAGGTCGTCTGGGACAGGTCTGCTGTCAGTCCCCAGAGACAAAACTAAACATGGAGAAGCAGCTTTCAGTTTTTAAGCACCATATATCTGGAACAAGCTCCCAGAAAACAGCAGGTCTGCTGCAACTCTCAGTTCTTTTAAATCAAGGCTGAAGACTTTTTCTTTGCCGCTGACTTTTATTAAATCAAATAATGATTAATTTCTTACACTGCACTGTAACTTCTGCTCTTCTGTTTTCTCTTGTTTTTATTTTCTATTTAAGAATTCATTACATTTAAATGTATTTATATATTGCCCTATGTTGCTTTTATGTTTTATTTAAAGCACTTTAAATTGCCTTGTTGTACAAATAAAATGTGCTATACAAATAAACTTGCCTTGCCTTACCCAGACCGTGTCCCTGACCTGGGAAGGAAGGGAGACAGGGATACCGTGTCTGGCCTTGTTTCTACATACAGGATTGTTTATGGCTTCATGCATGGCTACAAAATTTTTGATTGTGTCCCAATTAGTGGCATCATTTTTAATAATGCAATCCTTAGTTGTCCTTAAGTGCCCTCTCCGCTACCCCGATTGTTTCGGGTGTGTAGGGGACAGACAAGATTTGTTGTATGCCGTTCTCTTCTAGGGGTTCGTTTACAAATTTGTTTTTGAAATGTATACCATTGTCCTTCCATAAACTCTCTATTTTTGGATACTGGACAATTATTTGGGCTAGCCTATCTAAGATTGATCTCCCTGTGGCTAATGTGAATGTGAAAACCCGTTTATCTGGAGAGCCATTGTCGGCTACCACTAAGAAATATTTATTCCCGAGGCCTGTTCACTGAGGCAATGGTGCCGTGATGTCAGCACTGAAGCTTTGGTGCAGTGTGGTGTAAGTGATTGGCTGTGCGATCCCTGTTACTTTTGGAAAACCGCCTGCCTGTGTACATGCTTCACAGCTCATCCGTAGCTGATGCACAAGGTTGTAGAATTGGGTAGGGACGGGAGAGACATGTCCCTACCAATATCCAGCGACCACTGAAATGTTCCTATCAATATTTCTGATAAAAAAAATTTTTATATAACCACTGTTGTCCATCAGTGTCTAGTCAACGTATGTGGTACATGTGGTTGAGTCCAATGCGTTTTTAAGTTTTGAAAGATTACATCCTCCCTCTCATTTGCCTCACAGTGGTTTGGTCCACTGACTGCCTATAGCCACTGGTCTTTTTTCTTTAGCCACAGGTCTTTTTTTACTACCAAAATATTCAATATATGATTTATTAGCTCATACAACCACTGAATCTTTTGTGGCAAACATAGCTATCCCTGCCCCCTCACACACACGCAGGTACATGAAACGCACACACACACAGTTTTCATTGCAGTCTCTGTGACTTTCTTGCTAGACTTAGCGACTTTTCAGACCCTCTTAGCAAATTTATTTCTAAAAAGCGACTAGCGACAAATCTAGATAGTTATTTAGACCACCAGGGGGATAGTGACAAATATGCACAAATCTTTTATATTGTATGCATTCCCCTGCATGCTGTAGCAGCTCTTCTTGCAGCAGCACACAAGTCTCTCCCTCTCCACTGCACCGTGCCCACACAGTCAGGAGTGAGAGTGAGTTACTATGGTTACAGGGACGCTCTGTGTCTGAAGCTGTGAAACTTTGCGACAACACAGGAAGGAGAACAAGGTGGGGTGGTAGAGAACATAAGCCTAGTTGCAGCAGACTTTGTAGTGATGAGAAGAACGTTTCGGTCACCCACCACTAATGAACAGACTCATGAACAACCCCCCCCCACCAACTGTTTATTGTCCCCACCAACAGTGAGATTTAATATCCGCCCTTGCTGGTGCACAAGTTTTTTTAGTTTCACATATTTTAACACAATTATTTACAAGAATCTGCAATACTTTAGATGTGCCTGTGTGTCTTAAACCTTCATGTATTGTTTTTAAGAGTTCATCTGTTCTCCATCTGGACCTATTATATGTTCCTTAGAATCTTTTCATGAGTCTGGTAGAGCTAGCTTCAACATGCACATCTACCTCCCTATTTCCTTCTGGTGCGTAGTCCTTGGCATGTGGTGTGACGTCTTGACTTTTATCCATTTTATTTTCATCCCTCTACAGGTTTATGCTGTTATTCCCAATGCTTCTGCATGAGTCAGGGCTTTACATGTTAGGGCATGTTTTATTTTCATTTTTGGTTTAATTTTTTGAATTTGACTTTTGGTGTCCAAATCCAAAAACATTCAAGTGTGTTTCAGAGAGCCCACTAAGAGACGTGTATGGTTCGAATTTTACTTCTGTGAACAACTCTAAAACCTGTGTCTGCTCTTTTGGTTTTATTTTTATTTTTTACTTAGTTTTAGACTTAGGATGGGTTCTATCAAAGCAACAAAATAAGTTGCTTGTTACTTAAAGAAGTTAACCTAATTAACAGGTGAGTGGTTTTAATCTATCACAAGAATATGGGAGGTTATTCCCCACTGTGATAGCCACCAAAGAAGCTAGTCCTGAAACTACAGTCTCAGCTGTACAGCCCTGTTATGCCCCATCTCACAATCAGCAAACCCACAGTAATGAGTAACTCTAAGGTGGTTACCTCTCTAAGGGACAGAACTCAAAGTTGGACAATTAAAGACCCATGTTACTGTGTGCATCAAAATTGGAACACTCTGTTAAGATATCACTGGTGGACAGTGATCAACTTTTGGGTAGAACTCAAAATTCACCAGTTCTGGATACATGTAACTGCCAAAATTGGAACTTCCAATTGATGAGTACACCCTATAGTATCAGGACTGAGAGTAATGCAAACCAAGAGAACACAGACATCAAGGAACAGTCACACTGGAAACAAGAACCAAAAAGAAGCTAAAATGGGCAAGCTTTACAGTTAACCTACGATGATTAGCTTAATATTGCTTGAGGTGATAAAAAAGAATTCTAAATTCAAATAGTGTAGGCACTTTAAGTGAATGGGATGATGTAGTACAACTGTGGAATTACTATTGAATTAATTCAATAATATGTGTGACAAGGAAACACCATAGCTTCAACATAACAGGTAAAGGAGATATCAAGTTCACATCATTATAATTCAGATTATTGAGTAACTGGTTATTTGGGTGCTCACCCGTTGCAAAACACACAAATTTAAATTTAACACATCAAATTCAGTTAACATCCACGTGAGGCGGTGTAGTTTATCTACTCCACAAATAGCAGAGGACCGTGTCCCAGAAGTTGGGAGGTGGGGAGGATATTGGCTCTGCCTCACTGTTTAAGCTGAGCACAGTCAGTGCTCCTCAGTACCCTGAGGGTGTAACTTCATAAACAGACAATGGCAGCAGCCTGTTGAATTCAGCTTCACGCAACAAGCTATTTAGCATGGTATCTTTGCTCAACTAGCATCAGCACAGATTCTTCAACAACAAGTTTCTTCTTTCTTTACAATTTAGCCTACTCTCACAATTTCAGATAATGGAGTGTATTTTACCTTCTTTTACAACAGATTATCTTGTGTGTTGGTTTGATACTAAGATGTTTATTTTTTATCATCCCTTTTGGGGGTTTATCCAGCAGTGTGGTTAATATGGCCCTGATTGACACAGTAACCTCAATTACTGTGTCAAGGGCCGTTTGTCCTTCTGGTGCTCTGATTTTGTGTTCTTTTTGTAGGTACAGGGCTGTACTTGTGGTATTGATTCTGCAACTTCTTTGAGGAAGTTTTGGATAGAGTCTTTAAGGTCTTTTCTCAGACAGAGGATGACCATTGTTTCTATTTCTGCTTTTGGGTCTTTAGTAGCTATGAGGTAGATTAGGTGGGGTGTACTCCTGAATAGGAGTTGAGGTAGTGACTAGTGGTTCAGTTTTCTGAATGTGTGGGCTATTTAGCTCTTTTAGTGTATATTAGTTGTGTTTATTGGCTGGATTAAACAACATACCATTTGTGGTGGGGGGGTTTAAAGTTTTCTAGCTGTGACCTTCACCAAGGCTTCTTCTACCTATCTCTTCATGCAGCACCTGAGCTATAGAACTTGCCATCTCTTTGGAGTTTGGGGTAACAGTGCGCACTTTCTGTCCTCCTTCTTGGCATGAATAGGTTACTCTGTCGGTCACAACTATTTAGTCTTTACTTTGAGCTCTTTTAAATACTCATTTCACTAATATAATGAAGTCTAATAGCAATTCCAATTTACTTTTTTACTAGTTTTTTGGTAACGTTAGTTTAACAACTTTTTACCTTCCGGTCAAACTAATTTTACGACTATGCCATCAAGTGATAGAATACTATCGGGTGGGGTAGCCAACGGGTTTTAATCTTCGTACTAAGGTTTTTGCTCAGATGGATCTTAGACTAGGTTACTCCTTTAACCCTTTGTGAGGTCCATGTTCACCATGTTAACTGCTTCTGATGGAGTCCAAAATCTGTCAGTCTGGGCACTGGTTAGGAGCCTAGGCCATGGTCCAATGAAGTCCCGTTCCTATTGGTTTGGTGCTCTTTCACTGTTTACAAGTACTGCCTATCTGCTAGGTTGTCAAACACTGATAGATCTGAAGGGAATTTCATGGTCAGGAAACCATCAAACTTGAACTTCCTCACGATGACAATGCTAACATGTTGAGCTAAGTTGGTTTAATGTTAACCATCTTGTTTTAGCGTGTTAGAATGCTAACACTCAATAATTAGCACTAAACACAATGTGCAGCTGAGGCTAATGGGAATGTCATTAGTTTTTATAGACACACAACCTGCTGGTGGCGTTAGAGGAAAAGTGTTTTGATCTGGACCAAAGTGGTGGACCGCCAGAGCGACCAACCAACATTGCCATCCTTAGAGCCATGCCGCTAGAATGGCTAAAAACCTGATCGAATTAGAGAGTCAGCAACTACAAATCTTGATGGATTATATGATTCATAATTCCCACCTCTAGAGCAACAAGCTGACCCACCACAATGCAAAGTGGTGGGTCGGGAGGGTTACTGTGATTAGTAACTGTAATTTAATAACTACATTTCAAATTGTAATCCTGCACACTACTTGTTGCTGATTTGTTTTAAAATCTGTATTGGGTTACTCAGTAATGTGTTACTGCCCAACACTACATATATATATTTTTTGTCACTCTAGATGTCTTCTATCACATCCAAAGCTCTATCAGCTCCAGCAGAGCTAAATACCTCTTCTTTCCCTGTTCTGTGGCCACAGAGAATGTGACCCTCCAGCACCGTCTGCAGCAAGGTATTTGGTTTTTGACCAGCGAACGTCTTCAGCCGACCTAGATTTCATTAATATTCTCCACCTGTACTCAGGGATGTGTGGGAGATTTGCAGTATCTAGCCTTGGAGGATAATCGTGAAATCCCATTAAGCCTCTTATGTTTACTGAGACAAAACAGCAGCCTTACTTAACGCCTGTTTGGACTCCTGTGCTTTCTGTATAGCTGTGAAAAGATATGAAAACTGTTGATTACCTGCTAGCTGCAAGGCCCTCTCTCTGACATAGAAAAATTCAATTCACTTCAAACTCTTCTACTCATACTATGAAATGGTATTTTTGGAAACATTTTTCCACCATATGTATATTGCATTAATAAGAGATGCCTCATGCCTGGTCAAGGTTTGATGTACTCGTCTGCTTTGACATGTCAGCATATCAGCACATTCTTAAACATGGCCATCAGACATTGTGACTTCCCTATAAGTTAATATAAGTGCCCATATACTGCATTTATGAATAAAGCAGTCATAAAGCCTGTTACCATATAGTGACCATACTTGGTAGATCATTTTCCACACTGGAAGTGCAAATTCTGCAGTATTTCATTTGCTTCACCCTGCGCTTTCTAAATTTGAAATGATTGGAAACGAGCTCAAATGTCTTATAATGCTGTTCAATGCAGGAAAGGTGAGAGAAATACAATTCCCTGGCAGGTAATTAGGTGGAGGAGATCATTATATAGGTATAGGAAAGAGGAATGTGACTGTGGGTTGGGGTGTTTAGCAGGGTGGATGTACTTCCAGTGGGTCACGGTTAAATTATGAATTTGTGCAAGCACATGTTTTGCTGTAAGGGAATTTCTTATATTTGAGAGAGTTTTGCTTTTTTACCCAGTGTGGAAAACAATAACCCTGATCTTGACCAAATACATGTAGCTGCCTAACTGGAATGAATGTTCTCTCTGCAAACAAAATTTAAGAAGAAGAAGAAAGTATATTAACTGCATGTAGCCTCTCACTTTTTGTGAGGATATTTTTATTTATTTTATGGCTACATTTTTACACGTTAAAGAATATGTGAGGCACAGAAATAGACAACAACATGGGTAATCTGTCTGCCAGTGGGAGGAAGTGAATAAGCCCTTTTCTGTTTTGGAAAGGGAGGTTTACCACTGAAAAGTCGCTGGTGAATGGAAGCAGGCTCACAGATATCTGTTATGAATCAGGAGAGGGCACACTAAATGGAAACCAAACAACCATCACTGGGGATATGCAGTAGTTTGTTTATAGAGCGTTATTGCTTGCTAACGGTACGACTTAAGAATCGTGACATTGGTCGTTCATTTGTCTAAAGTTTAATGTCAAGTATGGGCCAGATTGCAATGGAATTTGGTATGGATATTCATGGTCCAAAAGTGATGAATCCTATGATATTCATGACCTTTACTCTAGCACCACAATCACCACCCCTAACCCTAACTCACCTCTCTACCTAACCCTAACCACACCTGTACCTGACCTTAACTTCACCCGAATCCCTAGGCCTGCCTACAACCCCATGGGACCAGTAGCTAACAAGCAGTCTAACAAGACTTGTGAAAAAAGCTAAGCAGTAGAAATATATGAAGGATGAGAGACTGGGATTATTGTTTCATTCCCACACCCCAGGCATTTAAAAAAATCATTAGTTTTATATTGAATTTAACTTGTGCCCATGCACCACGGACCACATCCTTGGGATGTAGTCTGACCCTCTCTTAACCTAATCCTAACTGATTTTTTATCATTGGAAGTGTTATATTGAATTTTACTTGTGCCCTTGCACCACAACCTACATCCTTGGGATGTATTTAGACTGTATCCTACCTTAACCCACTAAACACAACAGTGGTGGCCAACCATATGCCATGGTTGTCATCAGCTGTCCTCTCACCTGGTCAGTAGTCAGGCACACAGCAGAGGTTACAGGCGAGGGAGGGGGGAGTCATCAGTGTGAGGGCCGTTAGCCTCAGAGCTGGTTGGGGGAGTAGGACTCTCCTGGAAGATGGAGGAGGGGGGAGCAGTGGACTCAGAGGAGTCTGAGGGCCGACAGCAGCTGAGTTAGAGGGGGGATGAGCAGGAGCCAGTGTTTCGAATCTGTTAAAGAACAGATTAAGTTCGTTGGCCCTGTCCAAGCTGCCTTCAGCTCCTCTGCTGCCAGTCGGTCTGAAGCCAGTGATGCTTTTCATGCCGCTCCAGACCTCTCACATGTTGTTTTGCTGGAGTTTCCACTCCAGCTTCCTCCTGTACTTCTCCTTGGCCTCCCTGATCCTTATCTTCAGGTCATCCTGGATTGCCCTCACCTCCTCCCTATTACCATCAGTAAAGGCCCTCCTCTTGGCGTTCAGGATGTCTTTGATGTCCTTTGTTACCCACGGTTTGTTATTAGGATAACAATGGACCATCTTAGTTGGGACATTGCAGTCCACACAGAAGTTAATGTAGCCAGTGATGCACTCAGTGAGCCTGTGAATGTCCTCTCCATGAGGCTCACAGACTACATCCCACATTTTATGTCCCACATTTCATGGTGGTTTTTAGTTTAACACCACATCTTTCATTAATTATATCAGTAACAAAATTAAAACTGATACATGTTTTTATTGGCAGGTCTGGGCAGACTTGAAGTGTTGTTGCTGATGGCTGGAAGCAGAACTAGATGTGGTTATATCAGTGTTTTAAAGCTATTTGTTTCTGGAAGTATTTTTGTAGTGTTACCATAGATGGATTTTTGTCTGCAAAGAAAGCCAGGACTGTTTCAGCAGAGTAAGGAGCCAAGTCACTATACTGATGTGGTCGGGCAGCTACAGTAGAAGTGCATGCAGGCTTTGGATGAGCCAGCAGTGTGTGTGGTGCCTGCCCATCCAGAATACCAAGCACAGTGTGGATGTCTGAACCTGCCATTCAGGTGACTAATGAAGCTCCGAACACTCATAGCACTCATAGCTCATAGCACTGAGCCCAGCTGAGGGAATGAGATGATACTGGATTAGCACGTCCTAGAAATAGATGGCTCAAAAATATGACAGAGCACAGAATGCATACACCATGCATTAACCTCTCCTGGACATTGCAGAGTTGTGGTTTCAAAATACTTTACTCTGCAATGATTTTTCTGTTTCCTTTTCACTGTATGAGTGCTGCTGAGGTGTGGCGAGCAAATGGAGATGTCTTCGAGATGGGCAAGTGATGGAGTGGAGGAGCCCGGCGTGGCCTATCACTCACAGTAATGCCTCCATTACCTCAGTGTGAGTGCTGTGTGTATCTCTGTGTGTAAAGCTGTAAGTGTGCCTTATTCTAAAATAGATATGCTCCACAGAACCTGGAAGGCAGCACTACAGCCAGACATTTTAACCCTTTCTTCACTCTTAAATTTTAACCTTGCTGGTCTTTGCCTTTTTACACTGCACCTCTCCATTCATGGGTATCAGTTAAATCATGTGTAAATCAGTGAGAAATTAAAATCCTAAAAGACAGGAAAGATGTATATTGTATATTTTATTAATTTTTGATAAAATCATTTGGTTCTCTTGTGCTCTTTTGAGAGTTGGACTTTTGGACTTGCTCGAGGAAGTTTCCAACATGATGACATTGGTTGGCTGGTTGTTCCAGATCAAGATATCTAAACAACGAATGGCCCGACAGCCATGAAATTCACTTTAGTATAACATTTTTAAACATTTAGTATATTGAGGACTGTGTTTCGTAAGTGTATTTAGTTGCAGATGGTGAAAAACTCTGATGGCACATGTTCACTAGCATGGCATGTATAACTACCTCTATACTGATAATGGCGTAAAACAGATCTTTGCACTGAGGCAACTACAGTATCTACAGTGACTTATAGGCTTAGTTTTCATTATTTGGCCTTTATCTGTTGCCTTATTTTTTATTTACTTAAGTGATGGCTTGCATTAATGCCACTGCTGCAAAAATTATTGCATTTAAGCAACAAACTGAAATCTCCATGTTATAATCCACTTGACACACCAGAAAAAATATTCTCCAGGGGAAATAATTTTTAGACTTTTGCTGAAAATAAAAATGTACCAACAGCTTTGATGGTGCTGGACTCTTCTTGAGCATGGCCACTTTGTTGCCAGTGATTTCGTTGTATTAACTTGGAATCTGTGTGCAACAGCGTACCTGTTTGCTGTGCAGAAAAGCATTTAGGTTAATATAGATACAGTAAGAGCACAATGACACATCAGAAGATTTGAATAATTAATGAAGTTACCACTGCTGTGCCACGTGCCTAAATTGCGCACAATGCCTCTCTCCATTTGTACACACATGAATCGATCCTGTTGCTGTGTGATGGCCGCAGCTATTTAATAAAGTCAAAGAAAAGGAGCCTACATTCTACATGTGCCCTCATGTGAAAAGGTCAGTTTCCTACACAAGATTAAATTTCTTATTCATAATCCCCAGGAGAATAACCACTACTACACACTGATTTTGGTGATCATGTGTGATCCTCTTGTGCCACTCTTATACTAAAATGTCCTCTTCACCCCAATCCATCCATGACACAAAATTTCCAGTCCACACAAATGTTCAGGGCTGTCAAAATGATCATCTTTAAGAAGTGATGTTTCACTGGGAAACCGTTACTCACTGCGACAGACAAAGGTGGCTAATTTTTTCTAGTTGTTGTTGGGGAGACTGAAGTTATCATAAGTTTATGTGGACCATTTTTGCTAAATGTGTGGTGTACTTGCTGCACCAATAGAAATCAGCTGCCCTGTCTCACTTCTTCAAGAGTAGCTCTGTAAGTAACTATTTTATTTTACACTTTAAGCTATGCTAATGCTCAGTGATTCTAGTCAGACTGTGCAAACAAATCATGGTTCACTAGTAAAATGTGAGTACTACTTCCAAATGTTAACTGGCAATATTATGTCACTCTGTTAGGGTACTGATGATGACATCACCTTCAAAGACATTCCAGTTGAAGTCCTCTGACTTCAGGAAGATGTGGTCCAAAACCTGTCTGGAAGGCAGTGTTGTCATGGATGAAGTGAAGATCCTCAGGCATTGTGCCTCCTGTCTGGCCCAATTTATGAATTCTGCTTTATGAACTGAACTGCATTTCAACTTTATTTAACAGGTGATGCTGAACCTGGGTAGAGATGAGCTGACATCCAAAATTCTAAATCTAAAAATTCAGCTTCCAATAGGGCTGGCCTGCCTTGACAAAACATGTACAAATATTTTTTTAGGATGGAAATGGTACATCAAATGCTTTTTATGTATATATCAACAACAACCAATGTGCATTTTATTGCTCTTGTGTCATTTTAAATACAATTTAATTAAATGTACTGTATTGTGTGTTTATTAGTGAACAAAACACTAAGGTTTCTCAACTTAAATATTTGACTTAAATTAATGATAAAGAAAACCAAAATTAAACTGGAAAATCTAGTCATTAACTTAAAATGCTGAGTTGAACTTTCAAAAATCAGGCAAAAAGATGATTTTACTGCAGAATTTAAGTACGAATAATTTGGCTTTTATTGTATTAAACTTAAATTGTTACTTCCAATCTATTAGCATTCAAATTAATTTCAGCTGCCTCTAATTTTTTATGTAAAGTCAACTTGTCCGAGTTAAAACTGTAGTTCAAAAAGGCCTTGTAAAAATGGGTAAATATGGCAGAAAAGATTCAATATGTATGTGTAGTTAACAAAATGTTCACAATACATTTGGAATGATAGAAATAGATCTTTTGACATAATCTTTTGTTTTGTCTATAGAACATTGGTTTAATTACATTTTGAAACCTAAATATTTTATGCTTAATGCACACATGAAGTTTTATAAAAGGACATAAATAGGTAAACTACATCAAATATGTAGTTCAATTGCACGATTACTAATGTGTCAACATAAGATTTTTGTTGATTGCACTAAAAGAATACTGGTTAGAAAATGAATAACTTAATGTTAAGACTTTAATATATGTATTAGTTAATTGTACACAAAATAATTTAGTTTAGTCACATCATTGTGTTTGTGTTGAAAAACCATTAATATATACATTTAACAACTTAATAATTTTGCGTTGTGTATGCAAGATATTTCCATATAGAGTTGTATGTCATGAAAACACAAATTATTTTTTCATTGGGTTGAAAATGATTTTCAACCCAACTCTCTTTTGTTACAGCTGCTCACTATCACGTCAGTGCACACAGGAATATATATTTCCTGTTAATATGACATAGAATTCTATGCTCAAAAAACACAAATATTTCACTGTGTGACTAAAACAGTTCTGTTGAACTGACAGAAATTTCCAGTGAACTGAGAGTCATGTGACCCAGTTTTGTGTCAGATGTACTCATAACTTTAATGTTACTGTACTGTACCACACTAATATGGAGGGTTTTAGGGACAGAAGCTAAAGATATAAATACATTAAGAATTGTATAATAAAATGCTTAAATAAATGAACAAATAAATAATGATGTAATTCAATGCTTAATTGTCACTATAAATAAATAAATAAATCACAAATTAAATGATTAAATATATACATGTTAAATATATTTGTATTAATTTATTCATTTATATATATATATTTACACATTTGTAAATGTATTTATTCATTTGTATATGAATTAATTAATTTACTTATTAAAACATTTATTTATCTATATATAATTTTATTTATTTATTTATATATTCATTCATTTATCCATAGTGTAACTTGCTGCAGCGAAATAAATCTGTCAGCTTCATTCATCAAAAGTCAGGAAGCAGACTCTGCCCTGCGATTGGTGGTTAAACTTGAATGTACTGCTTTTGCCTAATTCAAGATGGCAGCACCCGGTACTGATCTTAATGAAATCTTGCGTGCTACAATGGTAGATATGTTGGCTGTAGCTGAACAGATGGAGGCAAATGCTAATTCCTATGCTTTTTTAGATGAGATTGAGGACTTGGCTCAAAGAATTGGAATGATATCGACCTTGACTAACACAGAAATTAATGAAGCTGTATTTACGATCCTTGCGGAGATAGTACAGCAACCGAGGCTGCAGGTTGATATGATGGAGGACTGCAACAGCAACGCTGGTCGACCTGGCTATCCTTATTTTGACAGTGCAAACTCATAGCTCGATCAAAGAGAGCTTGATCAACTGGTTGAGCCTGCTGGGTCTGTAATACTGTTCATTCACCAATCAGAGGTTTTATCCCACACCCTGACCCTGAGTACATTATGGATAAATGAAAGTGCGTATATATATATATATATATATACACACACACACACACACAAATGTGTAAATAATGTAATTATATAATTATTGATTATATTCATATATTTAGTTTCTGGACTTAAAACCCTACATACACTAAAAGTTTTGTATATAAGCCATTTCCAATAAATGTTTAAGTTGAGTGAGCAAATTGGGATATACAGTATATTCTGGATATTATTCAAGGTACATCATACAACAAGGCTAAAAGTAAACTCTGAGGCCCTGCTATTGGCTCCTGCTTAAATGTTCAGTACACCAAACAATCTGAAAACATACTGATGAAAAGTTCTTCCTCTGGGGAGCATGAATATGTTCAATATATATTATGGCAATCAGCCTAATTATTATGCAATATGTTGCATACCGGTCACGGCCACCTTAAACTGACTTTCTAAATGAGACTCCTTCTAGAGTTTATTCATTGTGCTGTGGTTAAAGCTGTCTTTTTTGTGTGTCTACAAAACCCACCAACATGTTCTTCATATAAGTTTCACATCTCTGTAGGTCATCTCTCTGTCACGTTATCTCTCCAAATCAATCAGCTTATCAACTCACATGTCCCCTCTCTCCGTTTGATCTGAAGAGCTCTCCACCCCACAACAGAGTTTAATCTAGATCACACAACACTGCAGAGTTGGATTGTCTTTTCATTTTAAGACAGTCATAAGAAAAAAATTCGGTATGAAGTTTGCAGTCCTTTTGGTGCTTATGTGACCTTATTTTCACTTTGTGTATCAATATTTCTTTTATCTCTGTAGTTCTTTTTGTTTTTACATTTTTGACAGAAATAAAAAAATTAAATATTCAGTTACTTGAACTAACTTTTTTCCATAAATGAAGGTGACAACTGTTTTTCACTTTATGTGTCATCTTGTCTTCTGAGGCTTCATAAAAATCTGCTTTGCTAATGCTGCAATCTTAATTATTTATTCAGCCTGTAACTAATCTACTCTTATTCTCCTTTCACATTGTAATGTACGTCTGTCCTTCTCATATGACTTGTCACTGAACTGTTTTCATAGTTTTCATTTCACATTGAAATGTTACATTTCACTCATTGAGTAACTAAAGAAAGCAGCAGTATGGACATGAACAGCATTAGTTCTTAGATGCTTAAAATAATAAACTAACTGTGTTTGGCCTAGTTTCATGCTTTTCATTTAGTAAAGACAAATTCCAGTTATTGACAGGGTGCCCTCCTGATGACCCTGTAGACTTTCGGGCACTCTACATACACAAATTCATATTGAAGCCATGTTCTCGTCTTTGGTAAGACAGCTCAAGGGACAGAATTTCTGAAAAGTTTCTCATACCAGAGTGGTTGTGGCTTTTGGCAAGACTAGTGGAACTAGATTAACTATCAAGCCAATTGGGCTAGCCATAGTTTAGCCGGGTCAAGTATCTGCTCTTTGCTTGGGTTAGAGTAGGATCTAAAGGCAGCTTAAAGGTCAGGGCTAGAGGGCTCAGTAGATTTATGACTGAACATCCTGACACCCACTGCAGGACCTAATGATTGGTCAGAAC
Source organism: Siniperca chuatsi (assembly GCF_020085105.1). Classification (NCBI taxonomy): domain Eukaryota; kingdom Metazoa; phylum Chordata; class Actinopteri; order Centrarchiformes; family Sinipercidae; genus Siniperca; species Siniperca chuatsi. Next base: position 2,074,054 of record NC_058048.1, read on the forward strand.
ATCATTTATTGTGAAAACTGGGCTTTCTTTCAACTTTATTTGTCCCCGAAGGACAAGTTGGTTTTAGCAGCAAGACACAAGATGATACAAATGAAAAAAAATCACCCAACATTTGGCTTTGGAAACTTTTGCTGTCTTCTTGTGGTAATAAGAAGTTGTCAACTGCAATGTTAAACTGACATGTTGTTTTTAGCCACAGTAGCAGCATAGCTCTAAGGATAGCAGTGTCGGTCAATCCACACTTCCTGACTAAAATACTGAACTATATTCTCTATTTTCTGGATTTCCATTACATTTTGTACACACATTGATGTTTATCAGACGATGTTACCGTAACTTTGGTGATCCCTTATCTTTTCATCTAGTGCCAAATTTTAATTTGTCCAGAACAGAGCGTAACTACAGTGATTGTGTGTTCGGCTCTGAGCGCTGCCAAAACGCAGGTGACCTATACTGTGCCTGAACGCATCCTGTGTAGACACAGACAAGCAGTAAGCTGCTGCTGCTCTGCTAACATGCTGCTCACGCTACGCCTCCTGTGTAGACACAGTGTTAGTCTTGTTGAAAACCAGGAGGCACTGCCCCTCATCCTTACAACATTTACAGTGACACATCATCCATTTAGTAGCAATCCTTTACTGCTCATTTCCAATGTTAATTTTTATTTCAAAAAGTGTAATGACGTATTCTTTGCACTGATAACAGGATGACAGTGTTGGTTTGCCTGTCTGTTCGTCAGTCCATCGGTCCATTAGTCCAGAAGTCCAAGACTATGCTAGTATGATATAGTAAGCAAGATCTAGCAACTACCGGTCAGATAGCCATGACATTTGGTGTGAATATTCATGGTCTTCAGATGGTGATTCTTTGTTGTCTACTGCCACCATCAGGTCAAAATTTCCACTTAACTGAGATGTTGAACACTTTGGTTCATGACAGGGAAAATTAACTCCCTTATTTTCAATTCAATTTTATTTATATTTCATAACATATATTATCTGATTGCACTTTTCCTATAGAGCAGGTCTAGACCGTACTCTTTATACTATTATTTACAGAGACCCAACAAATCCCACCATGAGCAAGCATTTGGTGAATGGCAAGAAAAAACTAACAGGAAGAAACCTCGGGCAGAACCAGACTTTAGAATTTAGTCCCTTTGCTCTACAATGAGAAGGTTTGAGCATGAAAATAATTTTTCACTTTTCGGACCATTCCTATGTATTGTTTGGGGAAGTTGTTGAAAAAATGGTGTAATGTACTTTGTTTAGTCACAGGACTAAAGTCCTTTTAAAGTGCTGCTAATCCTAAGAGATTTGGATCAGTGGATCAAACTCCTGCTACCTCAGATTGCCCATCCGTCCCTGTGAGTTTGTTTAGCAGGCCTTCTTGTCAGCCAGACAGGAAACAGAGGCAGAGGACCTGCACCTGTACAGCCTTCTAACCAGCAATCAGCTGCCGCAAGCCAGCGCTGTGCACAAACAAGCATATTCAATTAATGCTAAAAAGCAGAGCGGGCTCCGAGCTCTGTAATTATAAATCAAGAGTAATCAGTGGAACATAATTGATTTGATAATTGTGTTTGCTTTCTTGAGCTAGACCCAAAACTTTGCTGGCATGAATTAAAGAAGTTGTCACTGCAGTTGAAGCACTTCACTGTTATGTTGTGTGAATGAAAAATGTCTGCTGCTAGTTTGTTTCAGCCAAATGGGATACAGACCAGTTACAATAATACAACAAAGGGTATTAAACGATAAAAGGTCTTACTAAAATTAGAAATACATACATACAAAACATCTACTCATGGTTCAGTTTACATACAATACAACAATACAGCTTAATTATTCACTGTGACTGGCTTCTCACTATTTTTAACGCACTTAACTTCAGAACAGAAACACCATCAAACTGTGTGTGTCTGTGAGTATAGAGATTATAGGGCAGCTGTGGCTTAGTGGTAGAGTGGGTCGTCCACTAAGATAGGTGGTTTGATCCCGGCTTTCCCCAGCCCACATGTCGAAGTGTCCTTGTGCAAGATATTGAACCCCAAGTTGCTCCCCAAGGCTGTGCCTTGTGTGAATGATTAGTTTGTTTGATCTGATGAGCAGTTGGCACCTGCCATCAGTGTGTGAATGGGGTGAATGACATGTAGTGTAAAGCGCTTTGAGGGGTTGGAAGACTAGAAAGGCGCTATACAAGTACCATAATATGGAACTGCAATAATTTTGAAAATTTCTTAGTATAGAAAATGTATGTGCTCTATCTAATGTTTTATATTATCGCTTTAAACAACTTGAAGTAAAGTGGATCTCCCATTTTTCTGCTTAAGAAAGTGAAAGTGTGTAATTTGCCTTAGCCAGCAACAGTGAATTTCAATTTCAATGGTTCTAATGTGCTATTGGTGCGGCAGCAGACATTGAAAGCATCATGACACTACATCCAAAAGGCAAAACAAGCAACACATACAGTTGTCAGTCACCAATGCTAGGTTTGATATAGTTACTAGCAGATGTAGTTACTAGTTGAGATTAAAAAGAAATGTTCACATTGTGTTGGTATAACATTTAAAATTCCGTTCATTAAAAACAAATTGAACTTTTCTTGACCAAAGGACAGCAAACACAAATTCAGCAGTCCATGACTACATACCACTTGACACCTACTGTATGCTCATTTATTTTTACTTAGGATGTTTTTCAGATTGAACGCAAAGCAGATTTTGGATAACGCACAATTGGATATGAAGTCAGTGCAAAGACTTGTGGTGGTTGTGGAGGTTGAAAATGTTTAAACTAGAGTGAAAAAATTGTGCATATCATTTCTGGCTGTATAACTTTATTTTGTTAACCACAGAGAAAAGACGACAGGGGAGATAACCTGCACACATACACATGTGTTTGATGCATATGTTGCTAGCTAGCTACAGTTAATGTCTGTGCAGGTGGTACATTGGCTGTTTGGGGCGAATAAACACAGACTGCATAAACAGCAGTGGGATTCTAATTCTAATATCGCAAAACAAATTCTTTTGCATTCAGTATGAACACACCTGAAGTAATAATGGTTTTCAGATCTAATCTATATATGAGGAACTGAATTTGTCATGCTGCCACATTTTAAATAGAATTTTGTTAATTACATTTTTTTTATTTCAATCAGAATTTCTGAAATGTGTTGCACTAAGCCTATTTGGACTTAGGATAAGTCTGGTGATATTCTATATTTTTCTTATTGTCATCAATTCAATTCAGTTTTATTTATATAGTGCCAATTCATAACAGAAGTTATAACATTGCGCTTTTCCTATAGAGCAAGTCTAGACCGTACTCTTTTGGTCTTGAGACTATCTCTCAACTCTGTTACATATTTCATGTGTACGGGGAATGATCCCCTTGCTTGACAGGGTACGTGGATATTTCTTAAGACACACCAGCTTATAAACTCCACAAAGCTAGTATTCCCACATGGCTAGTAGTAAAAAAGAAGGTGAGCACTTCTGGGTTGCTGCTGGTCCCCGCCCCTACAAAGAGTGGTAGCAGCAATATGTCAAGTATGGCAAGCCATCGGGGACATTCTTGTCTGGGTGGTGGGGTTGATAGATGGTAAGCGATAAGTGTGTGCCGTGTTTGGAACATTCAATTCAATAAAATTTTATTTATTTAGCGCCAATTCATAACAGAAGTTATCAAATTGCACTTTTCCAATAGAGCAGGTCTAGACCTTACTCTTTATAATATTATTTACATAAATCCAACTATGAGCAACCACTTGGTGACAGTGACAAGGAAAAACTTCCTTTAAGAGGTAGAAACCTCGGGCAGAAACAGACTCAGGGTGGGCCATCCGCCACTGCCAGTTGGGTTGAGAGAGAGAGAAAAAGAGAGAGGGGAGGCGGAGAGAAAGGGTGGGAGAGAGGGAGGCACAATGCAAATTCCACCTTGAATTTTAAAATAATAATAATGTAATGGTATTGGTAATATTTATATTACTAAAGTAATAATAATAGGAATGATAGTGATGATAATAATAGTAATAAGACTAATAATAACAATTGTAGTAGCAGTTGTTGAGCAGGAACATGGGGGCAGCAGGTGGCCCACAATCACAGATCCAGACACTGCAGCTCCGGAGGCAGAAATACCTGCTGAAATCGACAGAAGGAGAGAGGAGAAAGAGAAGAAGGCACAAAACTACAGGAGAGAGAAGATGCCGAGTTAGTAACATGCATTAATGGGATAAAAATGCATACAGATGGAGAGGGAGAGGAGAAGAGAGGAGCTCAGTGCATCATGGGAAGTCTCCCGGCAGTCTAGGCCTATAGCAGCATAACTAAGGGATGATTCAGGACTCAACCTGAGCCAGCCCTAACTATGAGCTTTATCAAAGTGGGAAGTCTTAAGCCTACTCTTAAATGTGAATATGGTGTCTGCCTCTTGAACCCAAACTGGGACCTGATTCCATCGGAGAGGAGCTTGATAGCTGAAGGCTCTGGCTCCCATTCTACTTTTGGACTACTTTGGGAACCACAAGTAACTCAGGGAGCACAGTGTTCTAGTGGGGTAATAGGGTACTATGAGCTCTTTAAGATACAGTGGTGCCTGACCATTAAGAGCTTTGTAGGTGAGGAGAAGGATTTCAAATTCTATTCTGGGAGCCAGTGCAGAGAAGCTAATATTGGAGAAATATGATCTCTTTTCCTAGTTCTTGTCAGTACACGTGTCGCAACATTCTGGATCAACTGGAGAGTCTTAAGGGACTTTTTCAGGCAGCCTGATAATAAGGAATTGCAATAATCCAGCCTAGAAGTAACAAATGCATGGACTAGTTTTTCTGCATCATTTTGCGACAGGATGTGCCTGATTTTTGCAATGTTACATTGGTGAAAGAAGGCAGTCCTTGGAGTTTGTTTCATGTGGGAGTTAAAGGATAAATCCTGATCAAAGATAACTCAGAGGTTCCTTACGGTGGTGCTGGAGGCCAGGACAATGCCATCTAGAGTATACAAGACTATCTAGACTATAACTTTAGAAAATGTGTCTCGGAGGTGTTTGGGGCAAAGTACAATAACTTCAGTTTTGTCAGAGTATATCAGAAAATTGCAGGTCATCCAGATTTTTATGTCCTTAAGGCATGCTTGGAGTTTAGCTAACTGTTTAGTTTGATCGATAGATATAATTGGGTATCATCCGCATAACAATGAAAGTTAAGGCATGCTAGGAGTTTAGCTAACTGTTTAGTTTGATCGATAGATATAATTGGGTATCATTCGCTAATGCGCTCAGTGGTAGTCCGTGTTGAGTGCAGACAGTCGGCTAACATCTCCTCTCCCTCTCCAAGAGCTGAGGATAATTAATTATCCTGTGGGGAATGGCAGGCAGCACCTCTGAACGAGACTTAGCCTGCTGTTTTGAAGAGGTTATTGGTATGCTTTGCATCTTGCGGGACCTTTATCTGTGTTCCTTAGGTCAGTCTTGTGTCTTGCAGACTAACCTAAGCAGCCCTTCTGCCTCTCAGACTTGACCTTTGCGTCTTGCAGGCCTTGACCTGGTTGGTTTGTAAACAGTGTACATTTGTACAATAGTTTGTTTGTTGCAAGTGGGCTTGTGGACTGCACCTTCTCCTCATGGGGTGTCTTAGAAGTTACCCTGTACATATGAAATATGTAATGGAGTGGAGAGATGTGAAGAGAGTATCTCTCCAGCTTTTAGGCCGCTCGGAGACACGTGTTGATCAAACTATCAGTGATTCCACGCCAGCACAGGTGCTTAATTTGTAAAACGTAGGGCATGACCAAGCAAGCAGGTGTATCTTAAAGAAATATCCACATACTCTGACAAGCAGGGGGATAATTTCCCGTTCATATGAAACATGTAACGGAGTGGAGAGATAGTCTCTTCACTTAGAGAACCAAGGTTACAATGTAACCATACGTTTATTTTAACTCAATCCAACATACACCGTCTTGCTGCCCCAAATACTCACTAGAGAACCATGTGAATTAATCCGCTGCTGAAAATAGTATAATATATCTGTGAGCCCTTTTTAAATGTTTATGTCTTCAGTAGGAACCAATGGGCTTGGAGACGAGAGCAACCAGCCCGTTCTCATTACCAACGTTTTGTCACGCGCCTCGGTGTTGTAAACAGACGCACAAGTTACCCTTTAGCGTTTGTATGAGATGCACAGGGCTGACAGAAAGTCTTAAGAATGTCAGGTGGCGTAGCATAACAAGCAACATAGAGTGAGAATGTCCATCTGTGGAGGTGGTGGATAGATGGGTCAAGCAAACACAGGACTTTCACCCAGGAGTTTGTGTCCCATGTAAAACCAAAAGTTAACGTTGAGTTATTTAATGTTTTAAGTTACATTACGTTACAAGTCACGTCACGTGACTTCTGTCACTTATGTCATGTGACTTCCTACTACCTAACCAAGTAGTATTGTTGCCTAAACCTAACCAACACATGAAGTCACGTGGCTTACGTGACTTATGTCACATGACTTCCTACTACCTAACCAAGTATTTTCTGAAGGTGTATCCTATAGACGCTAATATAGTTTCTGAAGGCATCTCCTTCAAACACTAAAGGGTACCATGTGCATCTGTATACAATGCCGAAGGGTGTGACAAAATTTGTTTGACAACAAGTTTGATGCCCTAAGAATGAGAAAGGGTTGGAGCAACAGAAGGGGTAAGGAATTCAGAAAGTATTGAAAAACGGACTAACACATTGTTCGTGTGGTTCTTTTCATGGGATTTTTGTAGACAATAAGTCAAATAAAGAATAATTCCAGCCTTATCCCTTAAATTATCTAAATATATTTTTTCCATTTATTGTGATCAAACTTAATTTAGCCTCAAAACCTTACATACGTACATATTCAGAATATCAAATACACATTCATTTTGACCAAATCAATTTCAAAAGTTCATACAATAAAAAAAACAAACAAATCAAACTTCAATGCCAGCTGCTCATAAAGATGTTCTACATCTCTTAAAACCTACGCAGACATTTCACAGCATGGTAAAAAACAGCATTCAAGTAACAAAGACCATACTGTGATGATACCAGAAATATGTTCAGGTTTTCATTTTACAAAACAACACAGGCAGTAGCTACTCATTGCTATAGATGTGTGTTTGTCTTTTATTTTGACAGTATATTTGTCAGTGCTGGTGCACTTGTCACATCAACATCTATTCTCTATCTCCCTTTCCTCTATCAGCTTTTTGTTTCAGCTGTACTTCACTGTCTGATTAAAACGGCATGCAACTGTTGGGAGAAATGTATCCACACAGACCGCAGCAGGGTTCCCTGGCTCTACTTTCCCTTCTTGTTATCTCTACCCAGTGTGGCTGCCTGCACAGTGAGATGAGGGACTCGAGGGGACAAGATTGCATGCCCATCTCTTATTGAATCAGCAGTTGTCTGCTGTCAGTTATCTCCCATGTGTTGGGGAAATCGTCAGGTAGTGTTGCTCGGGTTTCGTCTGCGCCCTGATAAGACAGACAGGAAGCCACACACTTGATTCCGCCGCTGACGGGTTCCTCTTAGACAAAAAGCAAATGAAGCCTCCCTCTTTCCCCTTCCCTGCTCCTGATAATTCAAAAGAAATTTCCACATGCTGCCTACTCTTTGCACCCAATTCAAATATTTGAATTATTCTGGTCACTGCACTGATATGCAGATAGCTTAGTGGGGGAGTATTTTAATCACGTCAGAGTGAGATCCTTCCTCTTTTCTTTCCACTTCTAAACAAACTCGTCCAATTGCTTTACTTTTAGAAATAATAGTTAAATTCACCCCTAAATATACAACCAGCTTGTTTGTTTGTTTTTCTCTGAGATTAATCCCTGCGGCTATCCTTCTCTCACACTTCAGTGATTAAATATTGCACTTGGGAAATTAAAGATCGCCTCCATTCTGGCTGGTGAAACAAGACTAGAACCTTGTAAGACATCAGCGTATGGCTTATTTTCCCCCTGAGTGCTGCCAGTGTCCCCTTCTATCTTAAGTTCAAAGGTCTTTACAGCACCAGTGTTTCATCTGGGCTCCCTCTGCTCTCTGAGTCACTGGATGTTGACAGTCCTTTCTGTTCCACTCCACTGGCTTCACTCAAATTTCACACTTTTCACGCTGCCTGATTCCTCAAACAGCTACAAGCACATCTGAGTGTAACCCCACCCCCCGTCCTCTCTGTGTTTTGATGGATTCAGGTTAAAGCTGAATTGGTCACAACAGGTCCCATTCCCATCCCAAGCTTTTTAACTAAGCATATTTCAAATTCATATAACAGGCACATATCTTGATTGAGGAATATCTTGATTAAGGAATGCTGCAGTATGAAATGGTGGAGACTCACATATAATTGATGTGGGGTTTATTATGAATCCCTTAAGGCTTGAAGCCTGCATCTTCTACTCATCAGTTCTGGTCATCATTCCTATTGGTCATTATTTTATTGACCAGGTTCATTTCTAAGATCTGAGGGTACACAACCTGATAACACATTTAGACATGCAGCTACAAACAGACAGGAAGTAACACAATGTCATTCATTTTCAATAAAAAGCTGCTACGCAAGAAGGCACTAGTGTCAGTTATCTCAAACAGGACCAAGCAGTGCAACAACGGGGACCTGAGTAAACTTTTTGCAAATGTCCTGCAGTGCATCACCTCAGACAAAACACACATTGCTCACAAGAAACTAGGAGCTGGTTGCTCTGGAAAACCGTCTTGTCTTCTCTGGCTGCTTTGCAGCAGCAACTGTAGGGACAGTTGCTAACCCACGATCTAGCTAACTTTAGTTACATTACTTGCTGTGTCATTGTTCGCTCTATATCATGGCATTTGTCATGCTATTGGATTTCTCCAGAATCCCATAACCCACCTTTAAATTATCTCTTTTTTCATTTAATTTGGTGGACTTGTCAGTGGAGTGGAAGCCAACCACTCGAATAGATTTCTAACTCAATACATTATTTCTCAGTACATGAAACTATTCAATTAAATTCAATTTTATACGACGAATAATAATAATTGTAGTAGTGGTTGTCGAGCAGGAACAGAAGGTGCCTTGCAATCATAGATCCAGACTCTGCAGCTCCGGAGGCAGAAAAACCTACTGAAAGCGACAGAAAGAGAGGTAGTCTAGGCCTATAGCAGCATAACTAAGGGATGATTCAGGACTCAACCTGAGCCAGCCCTAACTATGAGCTTTATCAAAGTGGGAAGTCTTAAGCCTACTCTTAAATGTGAATATGGTGTCTGCCTCTTGAACCCAAACTGGGACCTGATTCCACAGGAGAGGAGCATGATAGCTGAAGGCTCTGGCTCCCATTTTACTTTTAGAGATTCTAGGAACCACAAATAACCCTGCATTCTGGGAGCGCAGTGTGGTAATAGTGTACTATAAGCTCTTTAAGATATGGTGGTGCCTGACCATTACGAGCTTTGTAGATGAGGAGAAGGATTTTAAATTATATTGTGGATTTTACAGGGAGCCAGTGCAGAGAAGCTAATATTGGAGAAATATGATCTCTTTTCCTAGTTCTTGTCAGTACATGTGTCGCAACTAGAGCGTCTTGAGGGACTTATTCGGGCAGCCTGTTAATAAGGAATTGCAATAATCTAGCCTAGAAGTAACACATGCGTGGACTCGTTTTTCTGCATCATTTTGAGACAGGATGTGCCTGATTTTTGCAATGTTATGTAGGTGAAGTCCTTGAAGTCCTTGACATTTTTTTCATGTGGGAGTTAAAGGACAAATCCTGATCAAAGATAACTCAGAGGTTACGGTGGTGCTGGAGGCCAGGGCAATGCCATCTAGAGTAACTATATCTTTAGACAACGTGTCTCAAAGGTGTTTGGAGTCAAGTGGTTAAACACGGCAGCGGCGGATGGCCACCCACCATTGAGTGGCATAGTCTGGTTCTGCTCGAGGTTTCTGCCTCTTAAAAGGAAGTTTTTCCTTGCCACTGTTGCCAATTGCTTGCTCTTGGTGGGATTTGTTGGGTCTCTTTAAATAATATTATAAAGACTATGGTCTAGACCTGCTCTGTAGGATAAGTTCAATGAGATAACTTTTGCTATGAATTGGCGCTATATAAATAAAATTGAAATGAATTGAAGTACAATAACTTAAGAAAGAGAGAGAGAGAGCATACAGTAGGACAATGCAAATTCCACATTGGATTTTAAAATAATAATAATGTAATGGTAGTGGTAATATTAATATTATTAAAACTATAATAGTAATAATAATGAAAGGAATAATAATGATAATAATAGTAGGAGAATTAAATGTGGACTCTTAAACATCAGATCTCTATTTTGTTTTGCTATTTTAGCGGTGGTAATTTTGTTAATTTAAGTGGTCGGGGGACAGACACCGTCACTAAGGAGTTTTGGGTGGATAACGTCCCTGGAAGCACAGAGAAGCAAAACTCTCAACTCTAGGTTGTCATGGTTTAGGTCCATTAATAAACTTGGACAGATTTCTAAATATGAGAGCTGCTCCATCCAAAGTGGGATGAATGCCGTCTCTGCTAATCAGAGCAGGCCTTCCCCAGAACGTCCACCAAATATTATTAATATTAAGCCCACATCTGGACACCACCTTTACAGCCAGCGGTGGAATGAGACATGTGGCTAAACATGTCATTACTGGTTGTCAGGTTTGGCAGGTGCCCAGAGAAAACTATGGAGTCCAACATTGTCTTTGCACATGTACACACCAACTCAACATTCATTTTATTGACCTCCGACTGCCGAAATTGGGAGTCGTTACCGCCGCCGTGAATAACAATCTTACTGTATTTATGCTTATCCTTAGCCAGCGGTTTTAAATAGGATTCAATGTCGTCCGCTCTGGCCCCTAGGAATACATTTGACTATGGTCGCTGGTGTCACTAACTTCACATTTCTCAAAATGGAGCTGGTGGAGTTGGTTTCTCAGTGGTGTGTTACTGAGTGGGGAGAACTTGTTAGAAACGTGAACAGGTTGGTGGTGAACCATGGGCTTCTGCTTAGGGTTATGCTTTCTTTGGACAGTCACCCAGCCTCCCTGGTTTCCCGGCTGCTCGGGAGCTGCTGGGAGACGGCTAACAGGAGCTACCTCTGGTCGGTCCGCACCGGTTACTGGGGGCTGGCTAACTACAGCAGCTAGCCATTGAGTTTCCATGGTGTGGAACTAATTCACTAAGCCTTGCTTCCAACGCTACAAATATTTATTACAATTTATTATTAATTTATTACATGTACCATTTTCACTAAAGGAGGCAGAGGAATAGCTGAACATTTGACACACGTGCAACAGAGGGAGCGAGAGAAGCTATCGCCGGCTGAAGCTAAAGAACGATAGCTAGCAAAATTGAATAGCGTGTAAACTGTGGGATTAGCAAGGAAGTTGGTAAAAGAAGGAGAGTGCTATGAGTGCTTGAGCAGAACTAGTGTACGTTTAAATGCATAGCAGATAATTTGCCGCTGTAATGATTAATCAAACTAAATTAACTGGGATGAGCTAGAGCAGCAAAAATACACTACCTGTAACACACAAGCACTGGCGACCGTAAATGAGACTATATGCTTACCGCAGCACGTCAGCCAACAGCTAAATTATCCACCAAACAATTTTTTACTTCACTATCACTTGTTCAGTCCCTTTTTTTAATTGTAAGAAAAAGTCATGCCCTTCCTTTACCCCAGACATCTGTAAAAACTCATCCATGCTTTTGTCAGTATGACTCCCTGTTTGCCCATATGTGAGTTCATCATATATAAAATGTTATATGTGAAATGTGTTTCACATATAACATATTATATAATGTATATTTATATATATATAGATATACTGTATATATATATATATATATATACACACACACACATCTGAGAAAAAAAATCACCTGTGTCACCTTGGTTCATTGGAATTTACTTGAAATAAAAATGTAATATTTGTAAATGTTTATGTGTTGGCATTTCTTCTGACATTGAATGGCATTGTGTTACTGTCTTCTGTCTAACAATTTCCCACTGTAGAAGGTGAGCAATTCACACTATGTGTGCTGCTCACTTACATATGTCTCAACTTACTACTGTGTATTGATCTCAGTGGACATTTTCAGTAGCTAACAAGCAGTTTCAGAGATACCATTCTGTTAGAAACAGGAATTCTTGAAGTTGTGTACTGCAGCCTAAATAATTTAGCTTTAATCCAAAGCTATGTGACACCCTAATTCATGTTGCATGATGTAGGATGTATGTTATGAGGATAGTGCATAACAGTAGTTGTGTATCTTAAAAATTTAAATGGAGCACTACATGGCAGATAATGTTGAGCTTACCATACAGAGCATGCGCTTACATGATAACCATGTGTTGGTCAGAAGCAATTGCTCAGTGTTGAACTGGTTCAAATGTTGCCAGTTGCTTTTTAAATCTCCCCATCTGTGCCCGCTGCCTCTCTATCACCCCGCCCAACTCATCTCCTTCATCCAACCCTCTGCCACTTATAGATGGTTTTTCTCTCGACCTGTTGGAGTGGAGAGGCCCATCTGTGGGCTTATCTTGCTCCGCCGGAGAGCAGTAAACACTCATTTTTGTGGCTGTCAGTTTGGTGAAGGAGGGCAGCCATGTGGAACACAACTCAGCATTCCCAGCAGTGGAAATAGAGCTGGCTTCAAGGCTGCAAGAGCCACTCTTTTCCTCTTTTCTCTCCCCTCTCAGGGAACAATGGCATTGCTTCTAAACCTGTCACATATTGATTTAGAGGTTATGTTTTGTGTGATTCGCTATTTCTCTCTCCTTTTTCAGAGTACATGTCTATATATGTTGTGCTAATGTGGAGAAACATATTACTATACACTCTGTTACCTTATTGCTTTTGTTGTTCAAAATGACTATACACATATAGTGAATAAAAAATACAAGGCATCACAACTGTGCCTATAGAAACTAAAATTAATTACATTTACAAATACATTCATTTTTTCCTCACTGAAAGAAATCAGGGTTTTTATAGGTATTTATTTTGAATGTTAAAAACATGACATGGGGGCGCTAGTGAACAAGCCATGGAGTAGGTCATGTTTTGTGAGCTTCTGCAGGCCTTTAACTAAAAATACTATATTAAGTTGCATTGTAGTTTTCAAAACTTAAAAATAAGTTACTTTAGGTCAGTGGGACTAGTAAATCTGAAAATATTTAAACTAAAGTAAAACTTACTCAACTGTTGTATATATTTTGTTCCTTTCATCTGACCTTTTGCCAAGATACTTGTGCTTTACTTTTTTATACTTTTCTCAGGGTGACTTTGATTTACTTTTTATTTACTTTTTATGTCAGTTGCCTGTTCTGTGAAGGAAGGCAGGTATGTGTTACTATCTCATTGATCTGCTCCAGAATATTGAAAATGATTCACAAAGGTAGCTTTATTTTACAGTTTTTCCTTCCTATAGTATTTTATTCTTACAACCAAGTCAGGGTGTGTTTGTTTATGTATACATACAGATTTGATTACTTTATTGTTTCCAGTGTTTCTTTTCAGTTTTGATTTTCTAATCACCATTATTATCATTATTTTTATTTTCATTACCAAACATTAAGATAGGAATTGAAAACATTTTTCATAGAATGCACAGTAGTTGTTCTAGCTGTAAACCAGAGATGTTGCTGTATGATTGAGACCTTACATTATGGTGAAATGTCCATCCTAGAATTGCAATATTATTACATGGTGCATTGTGTTGCAACCATGTTTCTGTAATACAAAGTATGTCAGCATCCAGTATCCTGTGATCATGTTTTAGGTCTGTTACGTGTACATCTAGACCTTGTATGTTATGTAAAGAGACCTTCAGAGAAAATTCTGTTCTTGTTAATGGAGCCGCAATATATTTTTCCATTTTCTGTAGATACATGTCAATATATATATATATTTTATTATATGGCAGTGGCTTTAAAATCTTGAATGACAAGATTTTCAAAAGATGCAACTCAACTTAAGGCTACATATTCTTTTTTAAAAGACACCACTGCTTTATCTAAAGTTAAGCCTTGCACTTTATGTATTGTGGCTAGACGTAATGGAATTTGATATCTAACTCCACCACTGCTTGTCACTTTGTCCTTGTCAGCATCTATTGGGGTTGCATTTTCAAGTCCTGGTACTGAACATGGAAATTTTGGCAGATGGCCGCCCACCCTAAGTCTGGTTCTGCTCGAGGTTTCTGCCTCTTAAAAAGAAGTTTTTCCTTGCCACTGTCGCCAAGTGCTTGCTCATGATAGGAATTGTTGGGTCTCTGTAAATAATATAAAGGGTACGGTCTAGACCTGCTCCATAGGAAAAGTGCCATCGAGTTAACTTCTGTTATGATTCAGCACTATATAAATAAATTTAACCTTTAGTTTTCTGCCAGTCTTAAAAAAAAAATGTTTTAATCTTTTAAAACTGACATAAACCGTTTTTGGGAATTTGTCGATTCCATCAAATTTCACAGTACAAACAGTGCCAAACACTCCATTAACAAGACCATCTGTAACATCTATGTTTTTGATAAGCATAACGCGAGCCTTCGGACCAAAGGGCCTGTGAAGAGGCCTTCCCTTAACTGGGGGCAGCTGAGCGCATTGTTTAATTTGTTGTAGTCTGCCTTGGATATAGGCCAAAAGTTTGTGATCAACCATGGAAATTTCATCTATTACCAATATTTATAGATCTTTCAATCTGGCTCTTTACTTTTTCCTCCCTTAGAGGTTGATATGGCAATGAAGCATCATTACCAATTACAATTTTGTTGTGTATTGTTGTAGCATTAATGTTATATGCAGCCACATCACTAGGAGCAGTTAGTAAAACATAAATGTCATCGGGATTATTAGACATTCTTGCTAACAATCTGCATGCCTCATAATACGCAGCTTTCATTGAATGAGACTTTCCTGTGCCTGCTCCTCCAGAAATAAATAAATGAAATGGATCAGGATTTTTCCCATTTACTTTATCTAAGCACCATTGATGTATTTTGTAAAACACCTCTGTTGCTCATTTAATGAGCGCATAATAGATAATGCTTCTGATCAATTAATTTTATGCATTTGAAATTCAACTGACACTGCCCTCTGTTCTAGTGGCTGTAAATCTGGAATTTCTTCTTTTTCATTAAGACACACATTCCTGTTAATACTCATTTCTAATCGCTCCAATTCTGCTTCAGGATAAAGAGCTGCACGTTTTCCAATTTCTGTGTTGATCTCCACATGCAACTTGCATCGCACTCATGGAAATACAGGCTCGATTTGCACTGCCTCTCTGGGCCACATGTTGCGACTTACACCGGAGGCTTGGACCCCATTAATACCTGCTTGCAGGTCTAGTTATTGTTGTTATTATTACCAGACTAGACCGTAGCTCCACCAGCCTAGCTCCACTCTCTAAGGATACTCTGGCAATTTGTTCATTTCTTAAAACATACAGTGTCTCAGATGTATTACATTTTCACAATCCAAGGACCAGACAGAATTCCTTTTTCTCAGCTGTCCACATGTCTTTTTCTCATATTGACTACGTTTCTAGGCAGCAAGCTTCTTCCATTGGTTCAGGACTGCGACTACTAGGCAATTGGCATTTCCGATCATGCACCATTAACCCTGAAACTTAAATTACCATGCACTCAACCAGAATACCGCCCCTGGCGTCTTAACTCCCTTCTTCTCTCAGATGAACAGTTTGTATCCTTCTTAGAGACACAAATTTGTAGACATAAATCAGACCCTAGGGATGTCTTCATCCACCGTGTGGGAATCAGTGAAAGCATACCTGAGCAAATAATCTCATATAATGCGCATGTACAAAAACACAAAATGAGGCGCCTCAAGGAACTGTTGGAAAAAATCCTACTGATAGACTTAAAGATAGCCCAATCATCATCTCCAGATGCACTTCGAGAATACCTTTGACTTCAAACTGAATTTGACCTCATATCCACTCAAAATGCTGAATATGTACTTAATAAATGTCGTCATGTCTTATGAACATAGTAACAACGCTGGAAAAATCTTAGCTCTTCAGCTATGTCAAAAGTGAATCTGGCTCTGACTTATTGACCTCTTATTGACCACTCTCAGATCAACAGCCACTTCTGTAGATTCTACAAAAACCTATTCCATTAAATAGCGCCAATTCATAACAGAAGTTATCTCATGCACTTTTCCTATAGAGCAGGTCTAGACGGTACTCTTTATAATATTATTTACAGAGACCCAACAAATCCCACCATGAGCAAGCATTTGGGAGAAAGGGAGGCACAATGCAAATACCACCTAGAATTTTTAAAATAGTAGACATGTAATTGTAGTGTTAATATTAATATATTAATAATAACAGGAATGACAGCTATAGGAAAAATAAAGTCAGTATTAGTAACAGAGCCAATAACAACAACTGTAGTAGCAGTTGTCGAGCAGGAACACGGGGGCAGTAAGTGGCCCACAACCATAGATCCAGTCTCTGCAGCTCCGGAGGCAGAAATACCTGCTGAAAGTGACAGAAGGAGAGAAACGAGAGGGCACAGAACTACGGGAGAGAGAAGATGTTGAGTTAGTAACATGCAGTAATGGGATAAAAATGCATACATATGGAGAGGGAGAGAAGGAGAGAGGAAAGAGGTGCATCACAGGAAGTTTCCTAGCAGTCTAGGCCTATAGCAGCATAACAAAGGATGGTTCAGGGCTCACCTGAGCCAGCTCTAACTATAAGCTTTATCAAAGAGGAAAGTCTTAAGCCTACTCTTAAATGTGGAGATGGTGTCTGCCTCCCAAACCCAAACTGGGATCTGATTCCACAGGAGAGGAGCTTGATAACTGAAGGCTCTGGCTCCCATTCTACTTTTGGAGACTCTAGGAACCACAAGTAACCCTACATCCTAGGAGTGTAGTGTTCTAGTCGGGTAATAAGGTATTATGAGATCTTTAAGATACGATGGTGCCTGACCATTAAGAGCTTTGTAGGTGAGGAGAAGGATTTTAAATTCTATTCTGGGAGCCAGTGCAGAGAAGCTAATATTGGAGAAATATGATCTCTTTTCCTAGTTCTTGTCAGTACATGTGCCACAGCATTTTGGATCAACTGAAGATTCTTAAGGACTTATTTGGGCAGCCTGATAATAAGGAATTGCAATAATCCAACCTAGAAGTAACAAATGCATGCACTAGTTCTTCGGCATCATTTTGAGACAGGATGTGCCTGATTTTTGCAATGTTGCGTTGGTGAAAGAAGGCAGTCCTTGAAGTTTGTTATATGTGGGAGTTAAGATAACTCAGAGGTTCCTTACGGTGGTGCTGGAGGCCAGGGCAATGCCATCTAGAGTAACTATATCTCTAGATAATGTGTCTCGGAGGTGTTTGGGGCCAAGTACAATAACTTCATGTCCTTAAGGCATGCTTGAAGTTTAGCAACCCGGTTAGTTTCATCTGGCTTGATCGATAGATATAATTGGGTATCATCCGTATAACAATGAAAGCATATGGAGTGTTTCCTAATAATATTGCCTATAGGAAGCATACAAAAGGTGAATAGAATCGGTCCAAGCACAGAACCTGTGGAACTCCGTGACTAACCGTTAACATGTAATATACATCTCTCACATCAGAGTCACTGAATGATGACACACTCTAATTTCTTTCAGAACATAAAAGTCCCTATGGTTAACCCTGACACAGCAGCTGAGCTAGAAAAACACCATTTTCAGACGCGGAGATTGCAACGGCAATTAGATCCATCCAGAGTTGTAAATCCCCTGGCCCTGATGGGTTCCCAACAGTTTTTTAAGAAATTCTCAAATCGCTGATCACCCCTGCTACTGAGGAATCTATATTGTCCCATTCTCTTGCCCTAACATTATGCCAGGCCATTATTTCACTGATTTTAAAGAAAGATAAAGCACCACTTGACTGTGGCTCCTATCGTCCGATATCCTTATTAAAGGTAGACAGTAAAATACTCGCTAAACTGATTGCCAGGCGACTAGAATCAGTCCTACTCTCTATTATCTCCCCCGACCAAACAGGCTTCATTAAAAACAGACATTCATATTAGACGTCTCCATAACATCCTATATAATCCATCTCTCGGCGATAACCCAGAGATGCTGATTTCTTTAGACGCAGAAAAAGCTTTTGACTGTGTTGAATGGGACTATTTGTTCCACCCTCCTGAGAAATTCGGATTTGGATCAAAATTTTGTTCTTGGGTTAAAACTCTTTATTCTGTACCCAACGCAGCTGTTTGCACTATTAAAAATATCACAACAACACAAGGTATCCCACATCCCAGTGTACCTGGCTGCAACCATATTTCCACTGGTGGGATAATATAGTTTGACTTGACTTGACAGTGCCCAATAGGATGGTTTCTAGATCACAAAATATCTAGCAGAGTTGAAACAGATAGATCCACACACCAAGTAGCTCCCATTAAAATAATTTTAATAGTTGTAAGCTATTACAGCTGTTTCATCCCTCACTGTCTATTCCCAATTTACTGAAACTATTTTCAGATATTGGCAAAATTTCTGGCTATAAGGTCAATATGCAGAAGAGCAAACCGATGTCCATTAACGCAGCGGCCAGATAGACCTCTTTGGCAGACGTTACCTTCAAAATTTCTACTCACAAATTTAAATATCTTGATGTTTGGGTCACGTCCAGCTTTGGAGGTCTGTTCCAGGTAAACTTCACTCCTCTTCTATCTGGCCTTAAAGCTATGGTAGGTAACATTGGAGAAACTAGCAAGAGACAACTACATTTTGAAAGTATACAAATGATAAAATCACACCCCCTCCCTTCAGGCCTCCCTCCAAAGCAACAGGATAAGCCAAAAGGATAAATCCTGATCAAAGATAACTCAGAGGTTCCTGACAGTGGTGCTGGAGGCCAGGGCAATGCCATCTAGAATAACTATATCTTTAGATATTAACAAAAAATTATTCTGAAATACATTCAAAATAAGACGGTGTAGTCCCTCATTCGTCCAGGAGTGTTCTATCGTAGAAAAGGTTTCAGTCGTAGTCATCTGGACACTGTTTTCAGAATCAAGACGTTTCGGCTTCCATCCGGAAGTCATTCTCAATTGAGATTAAATAAGGAGAGTGAAGTTATTTTGATTGTATTCATGTATGTCTGGACCCTCTTTTGCAATGTAAACATTTTTAATAAATAAATAAATACAAATGTTATTGTGCGATCATTCTGTAGATTTCATAAGTTGGAGGGGAGCTGATCTGCTGAATAATCAGTACCTCTTAGGTGTTCTCTCTATTTTTCTCGTGACTTTTATCGATGGAAGCCACCCGAGGAACCTGTACTATATATAAACTCAGCTGAACAGAGACCTCTGGCAGCAGCAACCACTACATCCTTTTAATGTGCAGGAACATCCACAATAAAATAAAATTACAAAGTGAATTTACTCCTCTTGAAAATAAGTCAAAAAGTAGTAAAAAGAAAATAATTAGAGCTTTACACAGACATTCATTTATGAATAGCTTTTTTTCAATATATGTTCATCAAAATTCCATTACCTTTAATTGGTTGAAATCAGTGATAATATAGTGTGTTGTGTTTTCATAGTTTAACAGTTGGTAAATAATAGCAGAGATTTGAACATTTGTCAGTGCTTTGAGCACTTAAGGATAATAACTTTAAAGCCTGCCTAAAATTAAAATTATTTTTTGCTAAGAAATTAATATACAGTATATTTCTTTGGTGTTTGTTTTTATAGTTAAAAATTGTAATTGCAATTTGTGTTGGGGAATTGCCATCCATTACCAACTCCATCTATGTCTTCAGTGTGTATGAATGAGTAAAGATTATTTTGTCATTATTTCCAAGTTCAAAATATAATTACCAAATATTTACTCACACAAAAAGTGAAGAGAATTTAAATTTCAGTTTGACTACATGATTAGCTCCTTTGGGGGCAAGATTGTGTGATCAAACTCTTTTATGTTGCATCTTTGAACAGTGCAATGGTTCACCAAAGTTTTGGTTTGGTCTGTACCTCAGTTGTTGGGTCTTATACCTCATGAGACTTTGAACAAGTGTTTTAAACTAAGTGTACACAGTTTCCAAGTGAAGGAAGAAAAATGATTTGCTCTGTCTCTGATAAGCTTGTGAACAGGAATGGCAAATTACACACACTGCTGTCTGAACAATGGGTTCAAATGCTTTCACTTAGTGACTTACAAAAATGTAGGGAAATAAAACTTTTATTGTCTGTGTCATTGGATAGTCAACATACCAATCCCATTCACTGGCTCAAAACCAGTTTGCTAATCTGTGTATCCAGTTTCCACTCATTGGTTTTCAGCCAGATTGTGAGCAGAAAACACTCATGCAGGTGAATCACTCAGCAACATATAGGCTTTGTTGATTCCAGGTCCACATGTCCTCTGAAGAACCCTATTTCAGCTCCTAATGGTACAGAGAAATGGGTTTCAGGAATAGCAGATAGTATCTTTGTGTTTTTGTCTGGGAGAGATGAAAGAAGGCCAGGCTCCATATATGTGGCTGTGAAGATTGTGACATGCTGCCTTTCTCATCTTCACAGCATTCTACAGAATTAATGACAGCAGCTCTATCATGCTATGGACTAGAGGCTGGAGAGACAGTGGGGATTGTGAATGAAGGAAGGGGGATTACTGTGTTGAATCCCCAAATGGAATTCTGTTCTCTTTCTTGTTGGAATAACTTGGTTAGGTTTCCCTCGCTGTACACAGTCATGTCTTTCTCTTTCCTGTTTCCAAACTCTCTCCCCCCAAATCATTTTTGTTCTGAAGATTGTTTTTTGCTTTTGTGTTTTTTTTAATTATTTTACAATGGACACTGGAAAGTGGCAGGAAAGATGGGGGAAAGATGGGAGAAAGAAGAGGACAATGAAGTATCTTTCCAGATTTAGACTGACTTTCAAACAGGCCATGAAGTTGTTTGTTCTTAGTGTGTATATTTAGATCTAGATAGAGAATGTACCTATCCTGACAGTAAATTGAGTTATTGGAAAGTTTGCAGAATTGTGTAATTGATGCTCTGTGTTGACTTCTGCCGTTAAAAACTTACTGAAATGAGCGATTTTTATTAATATTTTTTGTGTTGATGTGGTTGGGTTTGATTCCTATTTGAAAAAAAAAATAGGAATCAAATCCTATTTTATTAAGTGTCTTTTGAGTTTTTTGAGGGTGAAAAGAAATTTGGCCAAATGGTCCATTTTGACAACCACTGTTTTAAACTCTCCCACTAGTCAATTAAGTCTTTAAAATAAAAAAACATTAATCAAGGACTTAATTATCAATGTTTTTTAATTAGACCAATACCTTTATGTTCAAGATTACAGTAATTTATGCTCACCTGCCCATCAAAATCAATATCAAAATTCTGTCCTCATGCTATAGACACATAATATAATCTATATAGTAATAATAATAACTATTATATAGCATATATAACTATATAATATTATAATTATAACTATAGCACCTTCCAAAACAAAGTTACAAAGTGCTTTACAATAAAAACAAAATAATAAAAGCAAATATAATCCAAAACATGAGATATAAATCAGGATACAATTATTATTATTACAATATTACAATAAAAGTGACTTTTAAGAAGACATTTAAAAGAGGACACTGAGTTTGCCTGCCTGAGATCTTCAGGCAAGGAGTTTCCCGAACAGCAAAGGCCCGGTCACCTTTAGTGACAAGCCAAGATTTTGGAACCATTAGTAGGGCCCTGCCAGAGGATCTTGCAGTTGCAGTCTTTGGATGTTTTGCCTGCTGATACCAGAATAAAGTGCTGGGGTTAGCATTTATCTCAAAGCACCGCTCAAAGTACAGCCTCACAGACAAGCATCAACCTCCGGGGTTGAAAAATTGAAGCCAACGCAGTGCAAAAAACTGCAGTCCCTTGAATGGCCACTTGAGGCTGGCTCCAAAAGCGAGTCAATCACTATAAGCCCCCATGTTAAAATTCCCAACTTCACAGCAGAAATAAACATGTTTACAGCCTGGTACAAAAAATGGTTTTGGGCTCTATAGTTACTTTCCCCATTCATAATATCTGTAATTATTGTCTTAAAAAATGATTCAAGTTTAAGTAAAGTAAGAACCACAATTTACAACTGTTTGAAATTGAAGAGTAGTCTATTATAAAGGCATTAGGGCATTAGCAAATGTTAGCATGCTAACATGCTAAACCAAGATGATGACCATGGTAAACATTAGCATTTTAAGATTGCCACTGTTAGCATGTTAGCATGCTTAGGTTAGCATTTACCTCAAAGCACCACTGTGCCTAAGGACAGCATCACAGAGCCACTAGTGTGGCTGTAGTGTGTCTTAGACTTGTTAGATACGAGATATGCCTTTATCATTCAAAACTTGATGACTATATACCATATTTATTGACTTTGGTCCTTGCATTTAGTTACTTGGCTAAAGCACCGCATCAAGTGTGTGTAATCACTGTACCTATGGTACACCAATATTGATGATTACAACAATAAAAATGTGTCTTGTATGGGCTGTGATGAGTGTACAGTGTGTATGTGTGTGTCAGGTGATCCATCATGTTTGCCGGCAGTAAGCAGCCAAGGTGGTGAAATGCTTGATCGTCCCCAAAGCTGCAAGCCACTCATAGGTCCCATATCTCAGCACACCACCCCTTATATTTCTTCATTTAATTGACGCTTGTCAGCATCTCATTTGTACACGACCACCACCCCCTCCACATTTACGGCATTCTGCCACTGATTACTTAGCCTCCTGACACAATTTTTCCTATCCATTCATATTTGTCTCATTCTTGTCTTGACCTCCATCTCATTCTTTCTGTATATATCTACCTTTTCTCTTCCTAGTGGTTGTTTTCTTTTGCAGCTCTTCTCTCTTTCTCTTCCTCTCTCCAGCCCTTCCAGTCCCTGATGAAGTCAAATAGTCTCTGTCCATCCGCCAGTGATGCTACACACTGTTTTTTTTGTAGCAGTCTGTCAGCAGGGAACATCTTGTTCAGTTATGCTGCTGGATCTCAGGATTGATGCAGATAGTAGGTGGACAGATCGAAGGTGACAGATGGACTGTAGCTGCTGGACATTGGCAGTACAGTGCAGTGGAGCTGACAGACTGGCACTGTGCAGCCCACCAGACAGTCTGAGTGAGGGTGAGATTACATCAAATCTCCAGTTCAGAAGTTTGACTGAGTGCCATCAAACTACAGTCAGAATAAAGGTCTCTGTCAATGGTGATGTTTACATGCACAGTAACCCATTAACCACCTGCTGGCTATTACAGCTGCACTATCAAAGACAACACACCTGTCCTCCCCAAAAATACGGTCGTACTGGTCATCTGTGCAAGCAGCTTGTTATGACCCATATTTAGGTTTATTGTTAGGCGGCGACCTCTAGTGGCCGTAGTAGATTGTAAAAGTCAAGAATGACCTTTGATGCATAATTAGCAGTGAATGTTTGGCAGATATACAGTATTCTGTATGAACATTTGATTAAGTGAAGAAAAACATGTGGACTTACATTTCCCCTAAAACCTGATAACTACAGGAACGTAATTCTGTGGAGATACAGCATGTCATGCACCCCATTTGATCAAATTGAAATCAGGTTGGGAATGGTCACCAAAAGGAAATGAGAAATTGAGCAAGTGAGCACATCCATAGAAAGCTTGACTTAAATCAGTAGCTGAACCTGTAGATTTCTGAGTAATGAAGAATTTAAACCTTTTCAACACATGAAACCGTTATCTTTCACTTCCCTCTGATATCATCATCATCATCATAATATGATTTTGCTGACATTTGATAAACAATAATCAGTCCTAGAGCAATGAGATGCTTGACTTTTTGTAACCCTTTTACAGTTGGAGTAATCCAGACATCTTGACAAGAATATTAGAATATTTATATCTATATACATCACCACTGTTGGCACAAATTTTCTGAAATGTAGGGCTGGGTATCGAACCTTAAAACCTTTTTGGTACTGGCTAAAGTGTGCCCGTAGTTCCAAAACCTGGCATCAAATGTCTGGTCGAACTTATAATCTTCTTAATTTTTTATAGGATATAAATTAATTGTGTTGTACTTTGAAGAAGTATCGCTGGAATCTACATATACTTATGTAAGTGTATAATTTTAACAATACACAGAAAAAAATGTCATTTTCTGAATGGAATTTTGCGTACTGTGCCAATGCTTTCTGTATGTAAACATGGGGTTACTTGTGTTTCATAGACTCAAATGTTTGGTTTTGCAGAGGTTTAGCCTGCAGCTTGTGCTTAAACAGTTGAATAGTGCTTCTACAGGTTTGCTGAAGACTGTAAAAATAAAATTCCTCCCTGCTTGTTATCTCTGCACACAGACAATGGCAATGGCCACTTCTATTTTACTTCACGTTAACAGCATGTACCTGTGTGCTCGCCACAACATCCAGTTATCAATCTGTTCCCAGTTAGCATTCAATCACTTCCACAGGTCTGAATGAATTTATGCTTGGTCAGACATATCCAGCATAGAGAGCATTGCTTTGTGTTGTCTCAGCAAGTACTCTCTTTCTAAATAACAATTCCTGGCATTGCTGAGGCATAAGGCTGCCAAACAATTTCCATTTGCCGTTTGATAGGTGGATAAAGGCTTCTCTCTAGGGCTGTTTTTTTTCTTCACATTTTCACAATTTGTTTGCCATCCATGGCTGGAAAAGTGACAGCCGCCAGAACCTGAGCGGAGTCTGAATCGTCACTGATTATTTCTACACTTAGAGCAAGAGCAAGGTCCCTGTCTCTCTCGTTTTTGGCACAAGCAGCGAACAAAATCAAATGCAATAAAAGCATGTCTGGATTAGAGCTTGTTAAGCAAGAGAAGAGCCTTTAATTGCTCAGGCTTTGTACAGCTTCACAAAGAGCCAGCATTGCTAATCTGTAGCTCAAGGGTGAATGTTTGTGACAAAGCAAGCAAACATGTAAAGAGAGGTAGAGAGGAAAGAAAGGCCTTTCAGCAAGGAGGATTTGAACAGAGTTGATGACAAAGAAACAGTTTAATTTAGCTGCTGGCAGATTGTTTTTTTTTATCATGACATGAGGCTGCAAATTTGAGTCAGAGCCCTAGATTACACATCAGCGAGGACTGTGCTTTCAATAATTTGTGGGTAAACTACAGATTTTGGCCGTCAGTTATAACACTGTACTCAATAAAGTAATGGCTGAAATTTGGGAACACGTTGACATCACTACAAGTATGACAGGGCATAAAGCACTGGTCCCCAAGTTAGTCAGAAGGTGAATGCTACAATTATCACCCACACTGCCCGTTGTAAACATCCATTACAGCTCATGGACCTGCAACTTTGACTCACTGCATACACTATAGTTGTGTGCACAGTTTCCCTGTGCAATGAGGGAACATTTTAGGTACAGTATGCTCATGTAGCTGTCATAGTTTGGGGTTTTGTCCTGTTTCCTGTTTTATTTTGTAGTGTTCTCCTCTCCTCGTGTGTCTTGTGGTTTTACTTCCTGTCTTTGTTTGCTTTCCCTCCAGTTTAGATTGTTGGCCCTACCTTGATTGATTGCGCCTGTGTCTTGTTGTCTCCCCTACCTAAGTGTATTTAGTCCGGGTTTTTTCCTTTGTTCATTGTCGGTTCATTGTCCTTGTCATGTGCATCTTCAGTTGTACTTTGTCCCCGTGTCAAGCATCCCAGCATTTCTTATCTGTGAGTTCTGTTGAGTTGATTCTTTGTTCCCTTGGACCTTGCCTGGATTATGGACTTTTGAACTTTGCCTGCTCCCTGTTGGATTTGTTTGCTTATTTGGACTGATTCCCTGGTTTTGACCACTGCCTGCCGGAGACCTGTAGTTATTTCCTGCCAGTGATCACAGCCACCGTGTCCTCTCTGATCTCTGCAAAGCTGCTTTCCTGTTCTGCCTGCCACCCTACACGAGCCAGCTGCCTTGCCTGTTCTGCCTGTCACGCTACACGAGCCAAACCCTGAATTCCACAGCGCTCAAAGCATGCGTGTGTGTCTGCTGACCCCCTCTCCTCCTCTCACCCCCTGAGAAGAGAGACAAACAGACAGACAAAACACATTCCTGAGATACAAAGATTGCTGAAATATGTGGACATCTAACTTATGTGATTTTTTTTACTATTTAATTTACTGTTTACTGTTACAGATATGTGTGTATAACCTGTGTGTGTGTCGTCATAATAGCAGATGTTATAACATATATTAGGTCTACCATGTATGACATTTAATTAACTGTCTGTTAATTACTTAGGTTATAAGTGGACAATATTCTGTTTTATTCATAAAAGTGTGTGGTGCTTTCCAACAACTGATGAGACAAAGCTTTAACATGGGAGAATTAAACTTAAAACATTATTAATTCATCAGAAAGAATTATGATAAGATATGGCAGGAGTGGAGTCAAGTTTCGTACCTTGAACACTGTGTCGAAATAAAACCATCTCTGTCTCCACCTCGGTGTCTCCTGCCCTTCTGTCCGTAACAGAAGACCGGACCACAGCGTATTAATGACCAGCATGAGCGCCACGGATCCGTTCCAGGAGCTGGTGGATCCCCTTCGCTGTGGGCTCACCGCTTTACCACCAGTCTCCGCACCATCTTCCACTTCCGCATTCGCCGCTGTTGCTCCGCAACCTCCGGTGTACGCCAGTCCCATGGCCAAACCAGCGCCCTTCTCTGGCTCGGCGGAGGACTGCATGCAGCGGCTTCCCCCTTCAGTGTTCACTGGTCCTGAAGATGCAGCCTCACCTGTACCCGGACGAGCAGTCCAAGGTAGCGTTTATCATCTCCCTGCTCCACAGGCGCGCACTGCAGTTGGCCACAACGATCTGGGCATAGAATGGACCGATGACCCAATCCCTGACAAACTTCATCTCCCACTTTAAGGAGGTGTTTGGAAGACCAGCTGGTGACTCCTTCGCAGGTGAGCACCTCTACCACCTCAAGCAGGGTTCCCGCTCTGTGAATGACTATGCTTTGGAATTCTGAACCCTCACCACTGCTAGTGGATGGAACGAGCAGTCCCTAATCACCACCTTCCATCAGGGATTGGATCCCAGGGTACGGCTGCATCTCACCGCATACGAGGACACCATCGGCCTTGAGCGATTAATTCAATTATCGATCCGAGTCGCCACTCGTATGCAGGCGTGTTTGGCGGAACACCAGAACCAGCCGTCTTCTATGCCATCCCTTCACCAGCCAGAGACTCACCGCCCTCCAGAACCAGACCAAGAACCCATGTAGCTGGAGAACAACAGATTGACCCCCACTGAGCGGCAGATGGCTGTCCCGGGGCTTATGTCTGTACTGTGGAGCTGCAGGGCATGTCATTACCTCCTGTCCCATTCACCCTCTTTGGTCCATGGTGAGTGCCATTATTCCATCCTTCAACAATTTGAAACCCCTATCCACCATGGTAACCCTCACTACTCCCATTATGTCTCTCCCAGTACAAGCCGTCATCGACTCCGGGTCAGCTGGCAACTTCATCTCCGGTGCCCTCTGTTGCCAGCTCCACCTCAAGACTACCTCTATGCCCTCAATCTACCAGATTCATGCCGTGACAGGTAGACCACTCAGCCGTGCACGTGTCCAGGTCTATGCCGGTCCCGTTAACCTCTGAGTAGGAGTGCTCTATGAGGAACAACAACAGATCCTGGTTCTGGAGGGCTTGACCGCTGAGGTGATTTTAGGGCGCCCATGGCTAGAACAACATAATCCCATCATCTTCTAGAACACAGGTGAAGTGCTGAAGTGGGGTAATTCTTGTTTCCCAGACTGTTTCCCTCGCCTACCTCTACCACCTACTCTTCGCTCCAAGATACTTCCTGTCTGCACCACCTCCACGAGAGAAACAGTCTGTGGACATACCACCCTGCTATGCCGCCTTTCGCGTTGTGTTCTGCCCTAAGAGAGCGGCCAGACTGCCTCCATACCGGCCATGGGACTGCGCCATAGACCTGCAACAGGGTGAGCCAGTGCCCCGTGGGAAGATCTACCCTCTGTTCATCCCTGAGCAAAGAGCCATGGAAGAGTACATTGAGGAGGCATCGGCTCAGGGATATATCTTCTAACTCCCCTACTCCAGTGTACCAACCCAGTCAGAAGGTCTGGCTGTCGACCCGGGACATCAGGATGCGCCTGCCCTGCAGAAAGCTCAGTCCCAGATTCATTGGTCCCTTCACCATCACCAAGCAAATCAACCCGGTCATGTATCAACTCCAATTGGGGAGGTAATGTCACAGACACTCCAGGCGCCACAATCACCCAGTCACAGCGAGTTCTAATCACACACCTGTTCCCTATCACACACACCTGATCCCCATCAGCACCTCATCACCACCAGTATAAGAGCACCCTACTCACCTCAGCCAGTTGTCTGGTCTCGTTTATACAAAGGACGCTCCTCGATGAACAAGACAACGTTTGGACTCCAACCCTATCCCGTTCTAGTGTGTTCTTCCACTCCAGTGTTTCTTCCTCCAGTTGAGTGTTCTCCCGTCTCCAGTGTGTGTGGAGACGGGAGAACACTCAACAGTCTGGAAAGGACAGTATCTGTACTCCATCACCCATCACTGCTCGACTTACTGTTTTTCTCATTGTCGAAATAAAACCATCTCTGTCTCCACCTCTGTGTCTCCTGCCCTTCTGTCTGTAACACTTGGTACTTAATTTATCTGACCTGTATTATAGTGTACTATATTTTTTGGTTAGTACTTCTATTCCTGTGTACACTGATGTGATAGTGAGCTGCTGTAACAAAAGAGTTTCCCCTAGGGGATCAATAAAGTTTTTCTGATTCTGATTCTGATTATTAATGACTTATTACTGTGTTCACAACATTCGTTCATAGTTGCAGACTAAATAGATTATTAATTAATTAATTACCTGAAGCTGTTTAGTGACTTTGGCAGTTAAGTTACTATAATAACAGTTTAGCTAGCATTACCTAACAACTATCCATAAGCTAACACATAACCTCCCATTCATTTGAATGTGGGTAGTGTATTTAGGCAGCGGCGGTGGGGACCACAGGGGATGCCAGAAAAAACACAGTGGCCCTGTAGCAAAAAGTTGAAACAGAATCAACTTTTGGAGAAACGCAACCCGACGTCAAGCTGCGGATGCCAATCACGTAGGCTAGCGATCAGACCGGAAGACATCCATGAGAAGAAGAACCTTGTTTACCATGTAGCATTCCACTGTTTACCGAGCAACAATGAAAATGGAAGAGAGACTGATCGTCGCCATGATGATCTTTCCAGAGCTGTACAACCCTGCCATGAGGGAGTACAAAGACGTTAATCGCCATGCAGTAGCTTGGCGTTGTATTGCTGTTCAAGTTGGAACTTCTTTTTCTTAGTATTTCTACTTATGACGCCACACAAATGGGCCATGTAGTGACACTTCCACACCGCAGAGGTGAGGTTAGATATCTATCTGATCTGCCCAAGACGCATGAAGTGTAAGTGCAAATGGGGTCAAAATGCATGTGTGTGTATGCATAAGGAGATCGAGACTGTGAGCGCTAAGCAATTGCTCCGTATGGTACCATCCCACCAGAATTTTTCCAGAACCTCCCGATTACCCCTCCACCACTCGGTATTCTCATAAATTGGGTTGATTTAAAAGAAATTAAATCTACCAGTCATTGTCATCTACCTCTTCCTATCTGTATATGTGTCTTTCCAGCCCGTTCTCATTCCCAGGGCACCAAAACCGATGTTTTAAAAAAAGTGGAATATTTAAAAAAATGTAGAGAAATATCAGCTACAGACAGGTTCAATCAGAGCCTGGCAAACAAAGCCACTGTAAGTGGCTGCAGAAATGATGTTCTTTCTTTTTATGATTTTAATTGTAGTTAGTGGTTTCTCTAGACATTTGCACACTGCAAAGTTGATAGTGTGCTACTTTTTATTCATAAAGCAACAATTCAAACTGAATTCTGCTTAGTGTTCTTTCCAGCCCTGGATTACATAAATACTTGCCTTGATAAACCCAGATCAATCAAACTTTACATGTGAAATTCAGTACAAGATGGTGTAACTATGCGTCCAAGCACTGTCATATGCATGCATATACACTCTCCATTTGGGCTTTACTGTATTGAGATATACTGTAGGTTTATAGGGAGTGGATGTTCACATATTGTTCAGATATTCACATGTGCCACTGCTCCTCTTATCTGTTGCTAGAAAAACAGGCAGGGCAGTTTCTCTCTCAGAGCATCGCTCATCTTCTCTCTGAGCAGCAGATCAATGCATCTGCACTGATATGGACTGGAGTTGCCTATTGATCCAGTCTGCCTCGTCTTTGTCCTCGGCCATTATGGAGATGAGAGAGTGACCTTTTCCAGAGGTGTCAGAGTGGAAAGGAGACTGTTTACCAGTTTTCAGGAGAATAAGGCACTGACACTCCGCTTTACAGCACTGGTTAGAATGATTTCTATGAGCCAAGACTGACAACAAACACTGAGGTACCTTTACTGAATATCACCACTCTGATATATACACATGACATTCACTGTAAGATACTGTAACTCCCACTACTATGCCTCCAAGAACTTGGAGAAGTATAATTTAACATGCCATTCAACACATTGGCAGGTTAATCTCTCTTTCTACATAATGCTTGGCTTGTATGTTTTTTTGTTTATCTTTCATCTGAGGAGAGATTTAAAGAAAAGTGATGTATTTTTATTGTAGTGACAGTAGTATGTAACAGATTAAAGGCTTAAATGCAACTGATAATATCAAATTACCTTAATTTTGGTAAGAGGAAAGAGCAGGTTTACACTAAATTCCAGCTATCAGACTAAAATCAACGTTTATATTAAATAACAGAATCTAACTTACGTTAAATTCACCTCAGGGGCAACACTCAGTTACACAGAGAAAATATTGACAGTCCTTTATAATCATCAATAAATAAATAAATAATTAATCAATTTAGTCTCAATCTGAAGTTGCTATGGAGTCCTTGTCTTGTGTACAGGGACTGGAATACTTCATACACACAAACACACAATAACGTTCTTTCTAAATGTTTGTTTATCAAATAACTACACACACAATAAACTAATGACTACACGAACACAGCTAATAACTTCTAGACACACAAATGGACAGATAAATGCAATCTTGAACGAATGATATGAACACAGTCATGAATAATTAATAAATGGATGAATGAATGACCGTTTGACACCTGATGATGCAATGAATGGTTAACTTGGCAAACTGTATTAACTTGTGTAAACACAGGAAACCACAAAGTGGACAAACTTTAATAATTCCCAGTGAAATAAACTACGTACCGTTCAGCAACTGAGAAGTTTTGGAAACTCAAGGGAGATTAATATTAGGAATTAGTAATCATCAAGTAATTTAGCTATCATACATATTCAATTCAATTCAATTTTATTTATAAAGCGCCACTTCATAACAGAAGTTATCTCATTGCACTTTTCCTATAGAGCAGGTCTAGACTGTACTCTTTATAATATTTTTTACAGAGACCCAACAAATCCCACCATGAGCAAGCACTTGGCGACAGTGGCAATGCAAATTACACCTAACATTTAAAAATAATAATAATGTAATGGTAGTGGTAATATTAATGTTAATAAAATAATAATAATGGGAATCATCGTGATAGGAATAATAATGATACTAATACTGTCATTATTATTCCTATAGCTGTCATTCCGATTATTATTAATTTATTAATATTAATATTACCACTACCATTACATTATTACTATTTTAAAAATTCTAGATGGTATTTGCATTGTGCTTCCCTCTTGAGAGGGAGAGGAGGAGAGAGGAAAGAGGTGCATCATGGGAAGTGTCCTGGAAGTCTAGGCCTGTATCAGCATAACTAAGGGATGGTTCAGCCCTAACTATAAGCTTTATCAAAGAGGAAAGTCTTAAGCCTACTCTTAAATGTGGAGATAGTGTCTGCCTCCCAAACCCAAACTGGGACCTGATTCCACAGGAGAGGAGCTTGATAACTGAAGGCTCTGGCTCCCATTCTACTTTTGGAGACTCTAGGAGCCACAAGTAACTCTGTATTCTGGGAGCGCAGTGTTCTAGTCGGGTAATAAGGTATTGAGTTCTTTAAGATATGATGGTGCCTGACCATTAAGAGCTTTGTAGGTGAGGAGATTTTACAGGAAGCCAGTGCAGAGAAGCTAATATTGGAGAAATATGATCTCTTTTCCTAGTTCTTGTCAGTACACGTGCCGCAGCATTCTGGATCAAGTGGAGAGTCTTAAGGGACTTATTCGGGCAGCCTGATAATAAGGAATTGCAATAATCCAGCCTAGAAGTAACAAATGCATGCACTAGTTTTTCAGCATCATTCTGAGACAGGATGTTCCTGATTTTTGCAATGTTATGTAGGTGAAAGAAGGCAGTCCTTGAAGTTTGTTATATGTGGGAGTTAAGATAACTCAGAGGTTCCTTACGGTGGTGCTGGAGGCCAGGGCAATGCCATCTAGAGTAACTATATCTCTAGATAATGTGTCTCGGAGGTGTTTGGGGCCAAGTACAATAACTTCATGTCCTTAAGGCATGCTTGAAGTTTAGCAACCCGGTTAGTTCCTTGAAGTTTGTTTCATATAGGAGCTAGAGGATAAATCCTGATACCTATGTTGATGGGAGATCCTATTTTTATCTACTTTTCCTAATTGTTCTTATTAAGTTAAAGCATCAAACCCCATACAGGAAAGCGTCTGTGGTTTCACCTCAGTTTTAGCTGAGCAGGGCAGGCGCTGCTCTGGAGGGAGAGTAGAGTCAGTCTTGGGCACTTCTAGGGGCATTGTTGGTCCCATGGGGCGAATCTGGCCTGAGTTGGATGCCTCTCCTCCCATAATCAGGGTGATGACGTTTGGTTGTGTTGGCAACGTGGTGTGAGTGTGAGAGCTGGAGCAGTTTCCTCCAGAAGGCTAGTAACAGACAGGGTTAATTAACTGTCGTAGGTGACATGGTAATATTTGTTACAACACTATTATGGCAATACACATACATGTGTCTCTCTATATAGTCTTATACATACATATATCTGTAACAGTAAATGAAATAGTAAATAAACTCACACAAGTTATATTTCAGCAATCTTTGGACCTCCCTGTCTGTGAGAGGCAAAAAGGGAGGGGTTATGTCTTCTCCGTAATAGACAGACACAGCACCCTGTGCTGTGTGTGTGGAGCAGAGATGACATTTCTACTTACATTATATCTTACTGTAGGCTATGGTCACTTCATTTGTTGTGTAAATGCATATTTACAGCTCCTGTTTCATTAGCTATTCAAAGAGGCTAACCACATCATCAAGGCTACAACAAGGGGAGTGAGGACAGAATACGGCGATCATAACACATCGTAATAGGCTAATATGTAACATCAAGTAACCTTAGGTATGTTTAATTGATTAATATTAAGGTTAAGACAACAAGAACTCAGTTTTAGATATTCCCAGAAATATGTCATTAGAGTTGCAAGCAAGGAGTTAGACAGTTCTTGGTAACAGAGTCTGGTGTCAGCATCAGCATGAAAACATCAAGTTCCACACTCTTCTTTCATTGTTACCTAATGTAACGCATTGATTAATACATTTGATTCTGCATGTAAAAATTACTTTCTTTGTTCCTTTAGTCTTAAAGTTCTTGTTTTCACTTGATAAAGACCAGAGATCATGTGATGTTCCTTAAAAAAAAAGCGGTGTCAGGTCATCCTAGGCACAATCAGGGAGAGCAGTTGTAATTGACTAAATTGCTTTAGGTTGTTGGACTATTGACCTTCATTGTTCATGCTCTGTGAGTTCTTACAGGCCTGTCAAAAATCATCAAATTGTCAGTCAATGTTCCATTAGTGGCTTTGCGTCTGTCAAAGGTCATGGGACAGAGGAAGTTACTGCGGAAAGCTTTTCAGTTCTCTGGACAGACCTGGTTTAGGACTTAGAGGCCAGACATCAGAAAAGTCTAATTCTTTTCATTAATAAAGATCCAAAATGTTAATCTGAATTGGGGTTGATCACGCTACAAGTAAGTAGTAGTAGCAGCAGTAATCGTAGTAGTGGTAGCAATCGTGGCAGTGGCAGTACAGCAGTAGCACTAATAGTTGCAGTACTAGTATCAGTATTAACAGGATATACATATATAGTAAAATAATATGATTGTGCAACACATGAATAAAAGGAAGGGGTACTAGTTACTATGTTATAAACCACAAGTGATGAAAAACAAACTGAACAAACAGGTGCATCTATGGGACAAGCTTACTATGGAAAAACTGCATAGAAAGGTGTATCAGTGTTAATATGTTACACCTGTTACAAAAAAGCATAAGAAACGAGATGGACAAAAAATATGAAATGGTACATCACACTGTATATAAAACTATACTCAAATGTATGGAAGCATTATCTGGTATATATATTCATGTATCAAAAGTAAATGCATTATGGCCCCATTCATAGTTACATTATTATATAATTGGATTACTATCACGAATCCATTAAAGTATAAGAAGCAATTAGAAATTTTAGCTTGTGATGGTGGAGGTAATTTTAACTACTTTGTATACTGTTGGGTAGTTTAATCTACATCATATTTTATAAACGGTTCATGTTTTTTATGTTAAATTTTAATGTGTAAACCAATAACTACAGCTATCAGATAAATGGGTAAGGATTTATTTTAGGGGTCCGTAATCATTTTAGAACAATTTCTTAATTTTTATTCTATGAAGTTTCCTGGAAAGAACTGTAATTGTACAAATGTAATTTGGTCACAATTGTAGAGAAAATAGGATTTTCCTTAAAAGAAAATCTCCATTTAAACCCAAGTAAATATTAATTTGTCATTCATATAGACTTTTTAGGCTTTGAAATAAAGCATTATTGATACATGTAAAAATATACTTTCCTTTAGAAATAAAGTGGCGTAAAAATACAGAGTAACATGAAATGGAGGAAAGTACAAGTCCTAGTAATAGCATTTATAGAAGTAGTAGAGGCAGTGGTGAAAGTGGTAGGACTATAGAAGTATTAGTTACATTAGCAGTAAAAGTACTTCTATGTTCCATTTATTCTTTAAGCAAATAAGGAAATTGAAAAAGTAGCCATTTAATATTCTAAATATTAAACATGCAAGAGCACATATTCCAAAACACCATAAGTCTAATTTGATGTTTTGTTGTTGTTTTTTAGGTTTTTACTTTTTAAAGAAGGACAAACAACATGCTGTTTAATTAACGGAATACATTTTTCATTTCATTATTTGGTGCAGATGTCTATGTTTGAAAAAAAAAAAAGAGTCAGCTGTTTGTACCAAAGCAAAGTTTGTCACTGCTGGTTCTGACTACTGTAATGTTTCTGGTGTTTTTTTTCATGAGCCACAGGGAGGCTGAGAGGCTTGTGTTTGGATATAATGATGGTGGCCTATACCTGCTATTATTAAGATTGCATGAATGAGTGTCCTTTGCTGCGGGTGTTAGGAGCAGGATCAATACGATGAGGGGAATTTTAAAGTGGGTAACATTTTGCTAGAGGCAACACTGGATTAAGAGTCTGGTTTGTATTCAGAAAGAGTGAGACAGCGGCCTTGCAATCAATTCTGCCCAATATAAAAATCCAAAACATGCTGTTTTTAGTATACATGAACTGGACAATGAAAATGATTCTTATATTCTTTCGCTATTAAATCTTATTTGCCTCAACTGCAGAGAGAACCAGGTAGTTATTTGAAACAGGCAGGCCTATATTCATAATTTCCTGTTTTTATGAATATATTTTATTGAGCGTTAAAATGTATTAATGGCCTTGGAAACAGTAATTTGACTTGGCTCAAGAGCCAGCTTTTTCCGTAGTGTTCAACAGCATCATCCAATGAAGACTGTGAGATGTGGTGGAAAGCTCATGAATAAGCTAGATGAGCTAAGATTTATTTTTTCCATATATGTTATCACAATTTAATAAGAAACTTCTCTGTTTTCTGATCTGCTCCCATTTTAACTTGCTGTTGTTGCTGTTAATACAAACTCAGCACTTTCGACATGTTTACCTGTTGTCTTGATAAGTTCAGTACAATGTACATTTCCTCAGCACTAATTCCATCAGTACAACAACCAGCAAGGTTGTCTACTGGTTGTCTACTTGGTGAAGGGAGGGCGGGGGGTTTTCAAAATCAGATTTTTTTCCCCC
Organism: Siniperca chuatsi; assembly: GCF_020085105.1. Taxonomy (NCBI): domain Eukaryota; kingdom Metazoa; phylum Chordata; class Actinopteri; order Centrarchiformes; family Sinipercidae; genus Siniperca; species Siniperca chuatsi. Next base: position 2,110,344 of record NC_058048.1, read on the forward strand.
ACTTCTACAGTTTCAAATTGATTGACTCACTAAACAGTGTCTTCTTACTGTCAAGCTGCCATATTTCAAAGAGAAGAAAGGAGGTGATTAAAATGCTGATATGCACATCCAGTTGCTTATAGTTATTCCTGGCAATTAAGCATTCCCAGCACTAGTGAGTGCTTTGCAGACTTTCTGAAAATAATTTAATGTATATTTTTGTTCATAGTCAATATTTTCCTAAAAAAATGCAAGAATTGAACATCATTCAAAATTAATGCAGTAAACGGCAGTGCTCCATGTAGTAAAGATGCATACACAATATTTATCAAATTTAATATAAAGTATGAGGTGTCTGTTAGCAAAATACAAATGGCATTTTAACTGGCATTAGTGTATTAATAATATTGCAATGAACATTGCATTTACATTTTTTTCACATATTAGACTACCATTCCATCTACCATTTGGAAAGCCTGAAAATCAGTTTCATAATAAAGTTTATTTGCTAGATTGATTAAAAAAAAAAGAAAATATAAATGCACAAAATACCATTCAGATTTTTCTGTTTTTCTGACTTAATGGCATTGAGGACAATGAGGTCAGTTCCTTGGTATTTTTTTCATGGATTTTTGAGTTTACTCACTCACTCTTCACCCTTTCACCACCTTAAATACAGTGTGTCAGGAGCATGTGGCCATGGCCTGCTGGTATCTTTTCAGCGCTTCCATATCCTCTCTTGTTCTGCGTGCACACATTAAGTGGTCAGCCAATCTAGGTGGAGAAGCCGAAATCAAAGAAATCCTATTAAAAGGCACAGAAGGGGTTTGCTTTTCTCCTTCCTTTCATGTCTGTTTTTAGTTCATCCACAGAAGACAACTGCTTGATGCAGATGCTCCTCGCTATACAGAGAGAGACTGAATAAGTGCTCTATTTTGTTAATTCAGGATACAAATAAAAGTGAATATTCCAGTGTTAAAAATCAACCTTCCCCAGGGCACTGATGTTGGTTGCCAAAATATAGGATATCAGAAAGGTGTTTTATATACTGTAGTTTTCAGTTGAATGACCATGAATGATCCATAGAGAGAGTTAAAAATAATCCAATGATTAGGCTTTGGAAGCAGATGGTGGATCCTTTCTTCCTGGCTGTTTTGTCTCCAACTGTAAACTCCTCTGACCTTTAATGATTGGGATTTGTATTGGACTCATGGTTTATTCAAGGGGAGGCTTAGATTTCGTTGTGGCTCTTTGACAGCTCAGGGGAAAGACATCAAAGTGTCCTTTAAGGTGCTTTGCCCTTTTTCAAATTCTTCCTCTTGCTGCATCACAAAGACTATAAAACTACTGCTGAAGTGAAGAAAAAGCAAAAGACAGGAACAGCACAAACTATATCCTTTGTGGAGATGAACATTTAACACAGGTTGAGGCTAATATTTATAATGCAGAGGTCTTATGACCCTGGTGTTTGATATCATATTGACAGATATCTGTTTCACTTCATAATTTCACTGTGCAGAGAGAGAGAGCACTGCTCTGTAATACCAACACGTTCTCACTCCCAACTCGTCAAAAACTGCAGCTTGGTCAGTGTCCCTCCATTTCAAAATATGACGCTGTAATTACCCCTCTAGCGTAATTTCTGGACGTGCAGGGCTCCGTGGTCAAGTTAGCAACAATTAATATGCAACTTCCGGTTAAACTTTCAAAATAAAGCTGGTGTGGTTAACGTTGTGAAACTGTCACACTTTGGTTAGGTTTAGGCACAAAAACCACCTCCTTAGGTTAAGGCACAAAAACTACTTGGTTAGGTTTAGGAAAAGATTGTAAGTTACATTACGTACCTCACGTGACTGAAGTACCTTGTACCTCAATTCAATTCAATTTTATTTATATAGCGCCAATTCATAACAGATGTTATCTCATTGCGCTTTTCCTATAGAGCAGGTCTAGACCGTACTCTTTATAATATTAATTACAGAGACCCAACAATTCCCACCATGAGCAAGCACTTTGGTGACAGTGGCAAGGAAAATCTTCCTTTTAAGAGGCAGAAACCTCGGGCAGAACCAGACTCAATGGTGGACGGCCATCCACCGCTGCCGTGTTTTCTTCGTGTTTTGAGAGAGAGGTTTTGAGAGAGAGAGAAAGAGAGAGAGAGAGAGAGAGAGAGGGAGGGGTTTGGGGGAAGGGGATAGGGTTAGGGAGGCACAATGCAAAGACCATGACCACGACCACGACCTCCCTTAATTTAAGTACTTTATGTAGGTTACATTACGTACCCGACGTATCTTAAATATGTTATGTAAGTTCACTTACGTATGTTACTTAAAACAAATCATTTACTTTTGGTTTCACACAGGACTCCAACCCTGGTCTCCTTGGAGAAAATCCTGTGTTTGTTTGAATTATCCACCACTTCCATATGCAGACTTTTTCGCTATTTAAACTACGTCACCTGACTTTGACGAAGGGCACGTCCAGAAATGACACCAGAGGAGTACCTATGGCATCATATTTTAAAGTGGAGGGATACTGACCAAGCTTCAGTTTTTGGCGACTTTGGAGTGAGAACGGGTTGGTAATACAGTCCAGCCAACCCTGTCTCCCAGAAATTGCATTTATATATTACTATATTGATTTCCCAAGAACTTTGTGGTGACAAATGTAATTGTTGACTGGATTATGTATAGAGGCAACTTGTTTATGAGTGAATGAACTGCTACATTTATCTACCGCACTAGTGTTGCAGGGAGGTGGAAGAGGTGGATAAAGTGCAGGACTGTGGGGTTCACAACCAGAATGCTGTTTGTGGTTAGGTTGTAACAAATACATTTTGGTTGAGGTTGGGGAAAGGTCATGGTTTTGTTAAAAAATGTATAGAAACGTTGTGTCTGAAAGGTCGAGTCCCCCAGTCTTTGACTTTTCCTAAAAGTGTGTTATGTAGCACCCCCTATTGTTAAAAATTGTCAAAGCCAGATTTAAAAAATGGGCATTTATACCTATAAGCAGCGGGTAAAATTTACTCAAAAGAAGATAGAGAATGCAATCATTTTTGTCCTATTAATGTTGTGCGTTTAGATAAACATTCTATTGGCACCTTTTGTCTACTACCGTGCATGATAGAGTTGTGTCAAGTCATAGGCTAACCTTCAATTTGGATAAGAGAGTTATGAATGCAAAACAGGCATTAGACTGTCCTGGGTCATCTGACAGCGATCCAGAACCTTTGTGAAAAGTGAGGCAAAACTACTATACTAAAATGATCAAATGTAGTCTATAAACATTTATGAAATAGACTTAGTCTAAAGTAGTCTTTCCTTCTGACACAGGTGTGTTTTGCGGTCCCTTCAGGTGGAGTGCATCTCCCTCATTCTGTGTTTTTTGACTTTTTAGCAAAAGTGGTCATTATATATTTTTTTGTTGGGTAAAAATGTACTTAGAACTTTGGAATTGATAGGAATCGTTTCTTTTCAATAAATATTTTTGTAATTTGTAATTGTTGGATGCACGCCAGTCCGAAACAAACAAGCACCTTAAGATTATTAAGAACACCTTAGATTATTATTCTACATTATTACTATTATCATGTAGGCCTATAAAAACACTGCAATAGTCAATCGTTTTTTCTAAATTGTATGCTGCATTTAAATTCAGACTGTGTTTAGAATATACCTACAACAGCGTGGAGTGGATGGCATCAAAAGAGCCACTGTGCGTGGACGTGCCCTGTACAGGTGCAGAAGAGCGCAGGAGAAAATGACTTGTATGGTGAAGGCGGAATAAAAAAACGCAATAAAACATTCTGTAAATGCCTGAAGTGTTTGTGGGAAGTGCACACCCAAGGTCCTGAATGTCTGCACAAAGTGTGTTTGAGCAGCATGTAGCAGAAATAATCATAAAATCATTGCCTTCTAATATCGGGTAAATTTTACCCGTTGGCAGTTTTCTAGTGCTACAGTAGCCCAGAATGGACAAACCAAACATTGGCTGTAGATAGGGCCGGTTGCATTTTCTGCAAGTATTGCAGCCACAGTAGTTTCTCCTACATGCTTGGAAGGGGAGGGTGATGCGAGCGGTATTGAAATGGTTGCAACTGTAATTTTACTGCTAGATGCTACTAAATACTACACACTGGACCTTTAAGTCACTGCAGACTATTTCTGTATTAAACCAGATCACGATCTGTCCCTAAGCTTAAGACTTAATCAAGTGCTTTGAGTGCCTAAACATAACCATAAAAAGTTTAATAATGCTGTAGTCACTACCAGCCGATAATGTATTGAGTTATTTACATTTATTTTAAAACGTATTCACTGTTACAAATCAGCAGTATTTAAATATCAGTTCTAGACAGAGTTGGGGACACAGTCATGTGGGCAGCCATATTTGTGTTTTTAACAGCCCAGTATCATGCGAAAGCATGTAATACACCAGCAAATCCACTAGAGGATACCGTGTAAGTGTCCCGTTTTACCTTGCCTGGGCTTGAAAAGTACACGTGTATATGAAGGTGCAGTACGAGCAGGGAGCGATAATGACGAAAGCAAGCAAAGGACGAACGTATTATAAAGAGTGAAAGTCTGCATATGGTGGAGGTCAGGGTGGATGGATGGATGAATGGGTCAAACACAGGACTTTCACACAGGAGACTGGGGTTGGTTACCCGTGTGAAACGAATAGTAAGCATTGATTGTTTTAAGTAAGTAGTTGTTTTAACCCAAACCATGATCTCTTCCTAAACCTAACCAAGTACTTTTGGTACCTAAACCTAACCAAACTGCGACCATCACCTGCAATGTTTCTCAAAGTCTAACCAGACGTTGTATATTTATTTATAGCTAACTTGATCACAAAATGAGAACGTGTTGAAAACGTGACACTGCCACGACTAGGCAAAACAGGACACTGACACGGTGGACCAGCATGGACCAGAAGGTCCATGGACCAGCATGGACCAGCATGGACCAGCATGGACCAGCAGGCATGATATGGGTTGTTTTTTAATTATTGTGACTGATTAGATCTTTGCTCTGGTTTAAGTTGGACAGAGCTGTGCAATTCTTATGTACAAGAGCCATGATTTTAATTATAACTTACAAAATTAACAGTATCTTAACAAGCTGCAAGGACAAAAAATGAGAAAAAAACATCCTACCAAGGTTAAAGTGGGAAACACCTCCAAAGGTGGTAGAGAACGACCGAGCCAAGATCCTGTGGGACTTCCAGATTCAGACTGACAGAATGGTAATGGCGAACCAACCAGGCATTGTGGTGGTGGACAAACAGCAGAGGAAAGCCATTGTGGTTGACGTGGCAATACCAAGTCATGGCAACATCAGGAGAAAGGAACATGAGAAACTAGAGAAATACCAAGGGCTCAGAGAAGAGCTGGAGAAGGCCTGGAAGGTGAAGGCGACAGTGGCGCCGTGGTCATCGGAGCACTCGGGGCAGTGACCCCCAAACTGGAGGAGTGGCTACAGCAGATCCCTGGAAGAACACCAGACATCTCAGTCCAGAAGAGTGCAGTACTAGGAACAGCAAAGATACTGCGCAGAACCCTCAAGCTCCCAGGCCTCTGGTAGAGGACCCGAGCTCGCAGGATGAGACCACCCGCGGGGGGGTGAAGGACAAAGTTTTTTTAAATATATATATATATATATATATATATATATATATATATATATGCAAGGCCCTTCATGCTACTGCCTACCTCATGATGATGATGAGTGACAATGAAATACATGAGATGCCGGCTCAGACGTCACCTGGCCAAACAAGGTCTGCGTCAGGTGTTGGGGAACCAGAGCACCGAGATGAAAAATTAGCTACTGGAACAAGACGGAGTTGGGCGAGATGCGATAACAAGGCTCTGATGGAATACTACTACTCCAGTAACCCTAGTCAGAGGGGTTACATGCAAAGGATGTGCAAAGGATATATATATATATATCTCGCCACTTCATAACAGAAGTTATCTCATTGCGCTTTTCCTATAGAGCAGGTCTAGACCGTACTCTTTATAATATTAATTACAGAGACCCAACAGATCCCACCATGAGCAAGCATTTGGCGACAGTGGCAAGAAAAAACTTCCTTTAAGAGGCAGAAACCTCGGACAGAACCAGACTCAGTGGTGGGTGGCCATCCGCCGCTGTTAGGTTTTGAGAGAGAGAGAGAGAGAGAGAGAGAGAGAGAAGGGAGGGGTTAGGGTTAGGGTTAGGGAGGCACAATGCAAAGACAACGTAGAATTTATATATATATATCAGCCTCAGTTTCAATAATTTTCATGATTTCAGCACCCCTTTAACATTCTTCTAAAAAGACACTAGAATTGAACATGAGTCAAACTAACAGTTTTTGGCAAAAATATATTTCAGTCATAAAAACACTAGTTTTTTGTAAGTTTTTGGATGTAAATAATAGAGATGTAATTGATGATTATTTTCATTATGGATTAATTTGGCAATTATTTTTTCAATTATTCGATACTCTCAAAAAACTACTATCACTATGTCATGTATGTAAAGAATGTTTGGCATTATTGTTCACCCTGCTTTCAACATGCAGTCGGTCAGATGTGTTATGAGTTTTCTTAGGTAGGGTTAGGAGATAAATGTGTGTAAACGCAAAAAATTGCATTCACATTTTTTGGCTAGTTGAAGAACCCCTGAATTTATTATATCCCCTCATTTTTTAAGGCAAACCTACACTCTTGACGGTGGATATAGAGTTTCAAAGATGTCTCCTCCTACAGCATCTGTCAAGTTTCATACACATATCTGATTTACTTTGAGCCAAAGGCACTGACAAACACACTGCTCACCCAGAGTGTGTGCATTACCTTTCACACCTTGTAGCAGCACCTTGTAGCAGCAGGGTAAATACAGACCTCCACTCCACTCCACATTTTGGGATTCATTTGGAACTCATTCAGCATGTTTCTTGAAGATTTACCTGACAGTATGTCTGATTCTGTGCATAGAGCTGTGTGTGTTTGAGAAGCGAGGTGCTGGGTGGGAAGTGGCACAGCTACAATAAACCCTGATTGTTTGAAGCAGATAGCTATTAGTCGGCAGAGAGTGGGAGCTATTATGGTGGAAATGAAGCATTGTTAAAAAATTTTAAGACTTCCCTCAGCGGATGATAGCCTCCTGAAGGGGTCTCAGATTAGATCTCACAGGTACACTTGGGAGGGGAGCGCTGATCATTACACTGGGAGAATTATAGCGGCTCATCAAATCTCCTCAGGAATGAATATTAAGTCATATTACGAGGAGGATAGGGAGGGAAGAAGCCACTGATGTGAGCAATTACGAGAACTGTTTGGGTTGTACCGCTTGGTATTTTACAAGAAGTTTTCAGTCTGCCAATTGACTCACAGTGGTGTAACAGCACTAATGCACTGTGTTGAAAGGAAATATGGCTAAAATTCAGCTTTGAAAGATGGAATGACTTTGCTTTAGAGAGTGCAGAGCTGTGTGAGTGCATGTTCCTGTCTCCATCCAGAGGCATGAGACAGGTTCTCTCTGCCTTGATGTCAGAGTGAAGTACAGTGAATCAGAGCAGTGAATACAGAGAGATAAAGAGGGTGACTGAATTACAGATTTATTCTCTGGCTATGAAGTTATACTTTCTGCTGTCAAAATCACTGCAGCTCTGTGAAATAAAACCTACCGACACGGTATTGGAAAACTGCTATACTGGATATTTGAAATTTGATGATCTCTTCTTTTGAGTAGAGAAACAGGGTTGTTGGGCAGCACATAGTCATATATACATTCATTGTACACAAGTGCACAGCTTATAGTGGCATGTAATTGAAATAAACACTACACAGCAGCAAGGTCTAACACTCCTTCAGTCATTCCAGTTTTGCAGCTGACAGCAACTGCTGAATTCAACACTAAATCAGTAAAATTATGGATTTTTGTACAGTGCGGCATAATGTGTGAATTCCACCATATCAGTATTAAACAATATTGCAATATGGTGAGTTGAGTCATGGTTTTGAGTCAGTCAAAATTCATCTGCTCTCCACTACTGCAAAAGCTTGGATTACCAACTAGGCAAAGTGGGCATCTTCCCTGGGACCTTGGTTCACTGTGTGGCAGTTAGTTTGTGGTTTTGATTTGATTAATTTTAAATTTGTTTGGTAACATGCACACTAAAGTACAATGTAAACTCAAATGATAAGGGCCTTAAGGTGGCTTCTGCATTATTACATCATTTTGAGACACTGTGCTGTAGGTGGACCCAAGTCAAAATCTAGTTGATATTATGCTCACATGGTGCATATTCCTTAATAATTTTCTGTTTACTCAAATTACCACAACCTTTGTGACACACAGAGAACCTGGGAAGAGGTAGTTTTCTAGGAGCTCAAGGCAAAATATCCTGAAGCTGCCATGTGTATCTTTTCATGCAGTGTAGTCTGCTGTGTGGTATGTGCAGGTACTTAAAGGTAACAGGATATGTACATATAGTACATAATGCACAGTGGGTGAAAAGAATGGGCACTGGGGCCCATTTAGTAAGTTAGAGGCAGAGTATGCCTTAAACAAACTAGTTTGTATGATGTGTTCTTGGCATTCATGGTGTTGTGACCAGTTGTTGTGCCGTGAATGTACAACAACTGGTGGAGGGAGGTTCAGACATGCACTTCTTTGTTTAAAGCTTCCTGACAGCTTCGTCTGGCCCTGACTGTTTCGGACATGTTCTGTGAAGGTTAATTGATTGATTGATTTTATTTAAGGTTAGAAATACAGTATAACAACAGTTTCAAAAAATTATAAATGATAAAAACACAATAAAGCCTCATGCACTAATTATTGCTGTCTTACTATCAACTAAAACAACTAAAAAAAGAATAAGACTGTTTTTTGGCTTGAAGGTTTCTTGACCTTTGTTGCAGAGATGTATTATGACACTGGCTGGTTAACGAATGGCAGTGTCTTGAATGTCTGTGGATGGAGAGGTTTGGAGCCAGAGCAAAGAACAGGCAGGAAAGTGAATCTAGAAATCTCTGTGATTATTGAGTCTGTGGAATGAATCAACATCCATCCAACCACATCTATTATTCTCTTTCATTCTCAGCAGCCTCTGCCTCTGAAAATGGTCTATCTATCACCCCGGGGGGGCCTCCAGAGAGCGGGGCCAGCCTGTACCCCACCACCCAGGACACAGGCAGGAGGCTCCCCATGGTCACTACTGCCCCACCTGTCAACATCCCGAACCACCACCCCCTCTACAGGAATCCCCCCCAACACCGAGCCCTGCTTGGCCCTCACGGTCAGCTAAATTACTTTGAAGACAGTGGAGGATCCAGCTCACACCCCAGCTCTCATCCCACCTTCTCCACCCTGCCATCCAGGACTCCACTGGATAACGGTGATAAAAGAGCTTCAGATGAGATCGCTGTAAGCTCCAACATGCTAACAACCCTTGTAACGCACACATTAGTAGCCACTTCTCACTCCAACACCCCCGTTCCAGTCACCAGTGTGATTTTAAAGGATCCAGAACATGCTCCAATCATCCCCTCTGCTGATATTGCTGCAAGGAAGAAATATGAAGTGAGGTCAGATCAGCCTGGACTGAAGCAGAATGCGAGGCTCGGCAGTGATGAAGAGGAGACAACCACCTCCACCATTACCACCACCACCATCATCACCACCATACAGAGTCCAGGTAAGAACACAATCTTATTGTGTCTTCTTATATATCCACATAGCATTAGAATGATATTCGTTATGATGATTTGAAAATAATTATAGGGGAAAATATTCTCTATTTAACAAAGTGCTGCTGTGTGCATGCAGATGGGTCTGTGTCTGGGTGTGTGTGTGTGTGAGGTGGGGGGGTTAAGAGGTGAGCCGGCTGTGATGTGTTGTGACTGGATTCAGAAAATTTTCATTAAATCAGTATGAAATATGAAAAATAAAGTTTGATTTTAATGGAGTGATTAATTCTAATATTAATTCATTAACTAATTCATGTTTGTTTCTGAATGTAGATGAATCAAAATATCAAATCCTTTGAAAAGGGCTCCTTAACAACAATATTATAGTTTATATGAACATGTACTAATATGTTCTAAATTAATGTAAAATTTGTGGCTCGGATTGTGTATGATAAAACATAAAATAAATCATTTCAACATAAGATTGATATATACTGTATGATTTGTTTGTTACTCATGAAATACCTGGTTCACAAATGTGTTTTTACTTGTACACATCACCTGGCACATGTGGAATCAGCCTTTTTTGTGGATTTTTAAGAAATCTTTCACAAAACAAGCCATAATATTAGTTTTTTTTTCTTTAGTTTTTATCACCTTGTCAGATTTTAATATATTATTTCTCTAAGGCCCACATATCTCAACTAATCACAGCATCTACATACACTATGTTCTTATGCTTCTAAAATAGTGGCCCTTAAATGCCCTGAAGTGGCCCTGTAAATGTCCACGTCTTTCAACCTCCACACCTCCAGTGTGTAAGGCAGTCTTTCTATTGAATCCTTCAAAACACATATATACCCAAACATTTTTCTGATGTACACCACAACAATCCTCTCTCTTACGAGACTTTATCAAAGGATGTTTTTGTCCTCTGAGTGCACCCATGCTGTCTTCACACCCCCAACTAATATCTTCTCTATTTGCACCTCTCACGATCACACAGCCATGGGGCTGAAATAAATTACAACAGCATCACTGCATCACTAACCCTTAATCAAGTCGTCCAAACAGGGACCGCAGCATAACACCCTGAGATTGTTGGTTATGAAGAGAGTGGATAGGGAAAATAACTATCAGGGTGGTGATTTCTTGGTGGACTTTACAGATCAGGAAGAGCAAGATGGAAGCAGCTTGATTAATCAGCTCGTCTGTGTGCAGGGTGACGGCAGGTCAAAGCACAGACAGGCAGTACTGTACACAAAATCCCACAGTTAAACAAACATCCAGACACAAGGTGAATGACAACGCTGTAGTGTAGTAATAATGCTGGAGTGGACACTCCCTGAGCTGAAGTGCCAAGGGGACACAGAGAGGATGTTCTTCATAAGGAAGAACTTCAGCAGTTTACTTTGTAGCTCAGAGAGAGGGAGGGATGACGGTGGTGGAGCATAAACCCCCGAAGGGCACTAGGAAATATTTTGTTCTCAGCTGTCCCATCACAGGGCTGAGCTGCTTAGAAAGGCAGCCAGAGAGGCAGAAAACCTTCATTGTTAGAGTGTCTATGTGTGTTTATAGCAATGTCTGTACATGTACAGTATGTGCAATAGAGTTACACTGATGTATACTGGTTTGCTCATCTTGGCTTTTCCCAAACAAGACTAATACCCCATTTACATCTGTATCTAGATATCTGATCTAGATCAGGGAAAACTCATGTTAATGCAGGTGTAAATACATGCAGAACGCATGGCAGTGGGATTGGCTGGAGGTAGTAGGGCTTGTGTTGTTATCAGATCTCAGCTAGGTGTAGATATCAGTATAGTGTGACCACATTCTTAAGAAAAAATTCAGCAGCATTACTACATGAGACTCTTGAGGGACATCTACGACTTGCAAGATGAGTCCCATGACCAACAGACTAGTCAAATCAAGTCAGTTTTATTTAAATAGCCAAAAATCACAAAATTGCCTTACAGGGCTGCACAATCTGTGTAGCATACGACACCTGCTATCCTTAGACTCTCGGTTCGGATGAAAAAAAAACCTTTAAATGCAGAAAAAAGGAAGACGCCTCATGAAGAGGAGGAGACCAATGAAAAGTAATCTACAGATGCCTCCATCGGTCATGGGACCCTTGCCTCGTATGTCATAGAGTTATCTTGAGAGTATCCAGCATCACTTGAGACACACTATGTCTGCCAGCTCTGCTTATGTAATTTGCATATTGCGATCTGATCACACTGCGGACAGACTTGCGATCACCAGGCATACAGCAAATGCAAAGGCCTGTGATCAGATGCCAGTATTCACATAATGTATCTAGATGCAAATCACATGCTAATACCAGGTGGAAATGGGGTCTAAAAGTTCAAATCCCCATTAGTGGCAATACACCCAACAATATGAAAATATTATATATAACATTCTGACATTTTTGCTGTTCTTAAAGCTTCATTGCAAGAAATTAGAATGTAAAGAATTACAATCAGGCACAATTTGGACCATAATTTGGATCAGCTACTAGTTGACATTTTTGACTGAGTATGGCCCAACAAGCCTTTATCAGAATCAGAATCGGTTTATTGCCAAGTACGTTGTCACATACAAGGAATTTGCTTTGGTATTTTAGTGCATAACAATAAACATAGTAAGAGAAAATATAACAGATTTTAAAAAACTGAAGTACTACAAAAGTCAAGAAATATAAATAGAAAAAAGAAAAAGTTATAATAAAAATGTATGTACAATATATCTATTTTTAGAATGAAAGAGCTGTACAGTTTGTGCAGGAATATGCAAAATATTGACAAAGAAATGTGCAAAACTCCACAGTGTGAAGTATAAGGAATAAGGAATATGTGCAATATACAGAGATAATAGTCCAAAAGATGTGCATTAATGTAACGCATTGAGACAGATGTGGAGACTGAACATTACTGTAACATATGGTGTCTACAGCATAAGAGTCTGTGGCAGTGGGGGTCCAAGGCCTTGTTGATGAGGCCAGCTGCAGGGGGTCTGATGGACCACAGCCTCTTGTCGGAGGAGAGTGTCTCAAACAGTTGGTAAGGGTCAGCCACAATCTTTCCAGCACGCCTCATGGTCCTAGAGGCATACAGGTCCTGGAGGGATGGCAGATTGCAGCCAATCACCTTCTCTGTGGAGTAAATGATACACAGTCTGCCCTTGTTCTTGGCAGTGGCAGCAGTATACCAAATGGTGATGGAGGAGGTGAGGATGGACTCAATGATGGCAGTTTAGAAGTGCACCATCATTTACTTTGGAAGGTTGAATTTCTTCAGCTGCTGCAGGAAGTATATCCTCTGCTGAGCTTACTTGGAGAGGGAGCTGATGTTTAGCTCCCACTTGAGGTCCTGGTTGATGATGGTGTCCAGGAAGCGGAAGGACTCCACAGTGTCAAATGGGGAGTCACACAGGGGCGGACTCATCCCTGCCAGAGATGAGCCCAATGAGGGTGGTCATCCGTGAACTTCAGGAGCTTGATGGACTGATGACTGGAGGTGCAGCTGTTGGTGTACAGGGAGAAGAGTAGAGAGCAAAGGATGCCTTGAGGGGAACCGATGCTGTTGTTCCGGTTTTTCCCCAGCTTCATGTGCTTGCCTCCTGTAAGACAGGAGGTCTGTGATCCACCTGCAGGTGTAGTCAGGCATACTCAGCTGGGAGAGCTTGTCCTGCAACAGAGCTGGGATGATAGTATTGAAGGCCTAGCTGAATTCCACAAACAGTATACTGGCGTAGATTCCTGAGGAGTCCAGATGCAGAAGGATGAAGTGGAGAGCCATGTTTACTGCATTGTGTACAGACCTGTTGGCTCTGTAAGCAAACTGCAAACTCCTGGGTCCAGGAGTGGGTCTGTGATGGATTTGAGGTGGGACAGCACAAGGCACTCAAAAGACTTCATTACCACAGAGTTCAGGGTGATGGATCTGTAGTCATTAAGTCCTGTAGTCGTTGGTTTTTTGGGGACGGGAATGAGTGAGGTGTTGAAGATGTCTGTGAACACCGGAGTCAGCTGATCAGCACAGTTCTTCAGGGTAGAGGGAGAGACTGGTCTGGCTGCTTTGCAGGGGTTCTGCCTCTTGAACAGTGTGTTGACTGACTGTTGGCCAGACTGTTGGTAGCAGTCCTGAAAACATCCCAGTCTGTAGAGTCCAAGCATGCCCAAAGGTCCTCCATAGCTTCAATGGTCCACTGCTTTGATGTCCTCACAACACGTTCACAGAGCTTTAATTTCAGCCTGTATGCAGGAATCAGGTGGACCATGACATGGTCACATTGTCCCAGTTGTAGGCACTGTTGATTGTTGTGTAACAATGATCCAGAATATTCTCCCCTCTGGTCGGGCATTTAATTAACTGTCTAACTGTCTGTGTACCTAAACAAAAAGATTTTTGTCATGGCCTTCCAAAATGGTGCGTATAACCATTACAACAACTACAATCATCTGGTAAGGTTAGGGAGAGGTCATGTCATGGTTTAAAGAACTAAAAGCTGAGAGTTTTCGGTGTCCCCTGTTTTTGGGAGGCTTTCATTGTTGCCATGAATAAAATGATGAGGGAAAAGCACTAGCCATATACAGCTCATGTGAGAGCAACTTTAGCTTGCACAGATTAATACGTTAGTGTAAAATGTTAGTAAACTGTTTGTGAATATGAATGGAGTAATAGTGTGTGTGTGGGTCCCCTCATTGCTTCCATCTGAATCATTTACATGCTGTTGTTTGTTCCTGCAGTTCCCTGCCAGCTGAACCTGACTGAGCCAGAAGGATACATAGAGGCTCCACCACAGTCCAGCTCTGCTTTTCACTCCACTATGGACTGCAGCTACATTATCACTGTCTATATGAGCTTTGGAGTGGAGGTCCAGGTAAGAGCCGGACCTTAATTACCTCATTGTATCAATATTAAAAACAAGGCAGATTTGTCAGAATATTTAATTACAACTTGTGGTTTTCATAGGACACTTCATAGGCTGGAGGTGTGGAAGGCAGCTAGACTTTACCAAAAGAGGACAAATGTACCTCCCAGTAAATCCAAAGTTGTCTTGTTACATATTGTGTCTTGTTCAATTCAGTTCAATTTTATTTCTATAGCCCCAATTCATAACAGAAGTTATCTCATTGCACTTTTCCTATAGAGCAGGTCTAGACCATACTCTTTATAATATTATTTAAAGAGACCCAACAAATCCCACCATGAGCAAGCACTTGGTGACAGTGGCAAGGAAAATCTTCCTTTTAAGAGGCAGAAACCTTGAGCAGAATCAGACTCAATGGTGACCGGCCATCTGCCGCTGCCGTGTTAGGTTTTAAGAGAAAGAGAGAGAGACGTTTTGAGAGAGTGACAGAGAGAAAGAGAGAGAGAGAGAGAGAGAGAGACAGAGAAAGAGGTTTTGAGAGAGAGGTTTAGAGAGAGAGAGAGAGGTTGTTGAGAGAGAGAAAGGGGGAGGAGAGAGGGAAGCACAATGCAAATACCACCTAGAATTTAAAAATAGTAATAATGTAATGGTAGTGGTAATATTAATATTAATACATTCATAATAATAGGAATAATATAGGTCATAGGAATAATAATGACAATAATAGTAACAGACCCAATAACAACAACTGTAGTAGCAGTTGACGAGCAGGAGCACGAGGGCAGCAGGTGGCCCACAACCACAGATCTAGTCTCTGTAGCTCCGGAGGTAGAAATGCCTGCTGAAAGTGACAGAAGGAGAGAGGAGAGAAACAAGAAAGCAGAAAACTACAGGAGAGAGATGTCGAGTTAGTAACATGCAGTAATGGGATAAAAATGCATACAGATGGAGAGGGAGAGAAGGAAAGTGGAAAGAGGTGCATCATGGGAAGTCTCCCAGCAGTCTAAGCCTATAGCAGCATAACTAAGGGATGGTTCAGGACTAACCCAAGCCAGCCCTAACTATAAGCTTTATCGAAGAGGAAAGTCTTGAGCATACTCTTAAATGTGGAGATGGTGTCTACCTCCCGATCCCAAACTTATTATTAACTTATTATTATTACACAGGAGAGGAGCTTGGTAACTGAAGGCTCTGGCTCCCATTCTACTTTTGGAGACTCACAGTGTTCTAGTCGGATAATTAGGTATTATGAGCTCTTTAAGATACGAGGAGATAGGTGGCTGACGGGAGGATGAAGTTCAAAATCAGTACCAAAATGTAGAACCCATCTCATCCCCTTCATGAGGAGATGAACGACCTAAGAAGCACCTTCAGTAACCGTCTCATCCTACCAAGTTGTTCCACCACTACACCATTCGACTACACAATGAAGCCTGCTATAATGACTTCAGTCTTAGCCAACTCGGTGGTTTCTGAAACCACAGCAGGATGGTCACCCCTCATGGACTGTACTATACGGTACCGACTGTACATGTGGACACTATTTGCACTGTTTTTATACATTTTATACTATATTGATGCATACCATTGCACATATATTTTTAGTAGTATTCTTTGTATTTTTTATTGTATTCCATATCTATTCATTATTTATTAGTCATTTTCTATTCCCTACATATCTCTGCTGTTGTGAGACTGAAATTTCCTCTCGGGGGTAAATAAAGAGCTACCTAGCTACCTACCTAAATGACTGGAAGATAAATGTAGTTTATTGGAGAATGCACAGGGGCACTTTGACTACAATTGTCCTCTCTACTTTATTCATTGATTTGATAACATTAAAGACATTGATTTAACAGAAATTGCAATTACATGCAAGCATAAAGAGATCCTCAAGTTTAAATAAGTAATGAGTAGTTATTATTAAAGATGGCTCTGAATTCATTGAATCAATTTCTGTACTTTTAAGTTTTTATTACCTTCAAATATGTGATCTGGGGCCAACCACTTCCTCTGGATGAAATTACAAAATTTAACCATATTTTTTCTCATGCTAGTATAGCCAGATAAAAGTATCAAACCGCATGTTAAAAGGCACCAGAATACAGGAAATGACATCTACTCTTTTAAAAATTTAACAGCGTACACCCGTTACATTGTCCCACCCACTTTTGCAATGCTTCCAACACCCATGTATATAAACGATATAGACTCCACAGCAACTGTATCCCACAATCACACATATATAAGCAAAGGAGACACTAGACAGTTTTTACACACTGCGTAGCACACACACGCTATGTTGATAGGCAACGCAGTGGTTGCTGATGCTGTCATCTGTACAATGAGTCACAACAATATGTGAGTTTGTTATTGTACTCACTGTCTGAATGGCATTCTGTGATCTTTGTACACCGCAAAGTCCTCCACAATCTGTTCAAGGTTCAACTTCTCTGCTCATTCAGTCTCAAAGCATAATATAACCAGTCCACTTAACCTCCTCAAAGTTTTTAAACACTTAGAGCTGAATCAGCGCTCTGAAATCAAAAACATATCAGGGATTATTGCCACAAACAGCAGAAAGACCTCACACACCTCACTGAAGGTAGAAGTTAATGCAGAAATCACCGCTAGAGGATCCACCATGAGCAAGTTAGTATTTAGCATGTTAGCCAGACCCAGCACGCACCTGTTGGTCACACAACATTGTGGACGTCATCCTTAATTTATGTAGGCTACTGTTCACTAACTGCAAGACCCGGCCCGGGTGCGATTGCACCCCCCAAACCCCCCCGATAATCAACCAGTGAACGTACACATTCAACATGTGTTTTTTCTAGCATGTCAGCAGAGTGCAGTGTCACCTCTCTGGACATGGCGCTTTCTGGAGCTCTGCCCTCCTGCGGATACAGACACACCAGCAACTGATTCTTCTCTGCTGCAGCTGTTGATTTAGCTCCTTTCTTCTGTTCCATAAGGTTTATCATCACTTTTTCATGGGATTCTTGCAGCATGGAGCATAGTGTTGGCCTATTGTCAGATGGATGGCTTCAATTAGTATTTAAATTTTTTTATCAACAATGGTTCTCCAGCCATCTCTGGGGCAGCAGTGCAGAGATATACAGCTTACACACCAGCTGCTCTGACAGGAAAGCAATTCACTGTTCATTTTAAAAATACAGTTCCATTATGTCTCCTTCTACCATATGAATGTGATTTTATAAGAGGATTTTACCAGAAATACGTCATAGATATCCTGAAACATGAATCATGCTTTTATAGTCCAACCAATTCCAATTCTGAAATATCAGTTTATGCTTCCTCACATGAATGACAAGATAAAGAGGCTGTGGATTATGAGGTCAATAAGGACGTTTTCCTCAATCATCCGGTTTAGATAATTATTTGTCTGTCAGAAGATTACATTTCATGACGCTATAAATCAATAAATTCTTAATAGGTCTCATCTTTGACACTGGCTATTGAGTTCCAAGACAAAACACATCAGTCAGTCTTCTGTATGTGATTAGAAACGGGGTTTGACTCAACAAATTTTGCATTTTGGTGGTACAGTATGGTCTTGGTGTTCAGCACTGTGGCCTCAGAGTCAGTAGGTCATTGTTCACATCCTTTTAAGGAACTAAACCGATAAGAAAGTATGCTAACAAGCTAATGCTAACCACTAAAAACAAGGCTGGAATTTTTCATCATTCACCAAATGTCTGTCTTGTTTGCTTGTATGTACATAATGTACCATTGAAAAACGCGTTTAGATTTTAAACAAAGGTAAATTATATTTTTTGAGAGTTCACATGTTTAATGTAAACCTTGACTCTAAGACCCTGCCAGAGCAGAGGTGTGGCATGTCATTAAGTAGTAGTTCAGAACATGAGTGCATATCACTTTCCCTCTGTTCATTTGTCAGTTTGTCAATTTTTCAGCTAATCATGCCAAAAATGCTCTAGACACTGTTAATGATCTTTTCCCAATTCAAATGTAAATTTAGGTTCACAGAACCAAAATTCTGAGTTATTTAAGAAATTTCTCCATTCCCATTTACAGAGCCAGGGCTCAGACCATGAGCAGACCATGAGGAGATATTTGCTTAATTTGACAAAAAGACGTATATTGGATTAAAATTGCATACCCTACCTTAAATAGCTAAATTGACTTAATGGATAACTAAAAAGATTCTGAGACATTCCTCTGAATGTGACAGGTGTGCATACCAAGGAATGGCACATACTAGCATGCAGTGGCCATAGAAATGCACTGTAGATGTTCAATGTCACCTCCACAAATTTGTTTGGCAATGGCAGGCGCTCCAAATGATTACAGCCACTCTATCCACTCTAGGGCATTCGGTGTCGTTTTGAAGCGTCTGACCTTTTTGGGGAGGCTTATGTGATGATTTAAGTAGCGCCCTTGTCTCTACCTGAAAACCTCCTCATCCACATGATTAACTCCAAGAGCTTTGCTTCCTGCTGCTCATAAAATATACAATGGCTATTACGCTGATGACCTTCCAGTTGCCTGGCCTAATATATATAGGGTAAAAAATGAATATGTGGTTGCAATTCATCGTCAATGACGTCTCCCAGCTGCTTCCTGTCACTGATGTGGAGAGTAAATCAAAAAGAAAGAAAAGGAAATGAGAGGGAAGGAAAGGAAAGGAAAGGAAGGAGCAATGAAGAAACAATATCAGAGAACCAGAAAGCAAAATGAAGAAGAAGAGAGGGGAGGCCAAATAAAAGAAAATGAAAAGAAATGATGAGAGCAAGGGTGTATAGGTGTGCTTTCAGAAATGGGCAGATTCTTCAGTCATCAAATAAAAAGGGACAAAACCTGCAAATATGTGAATAGCAGGGATTTTGTCTAGAAGATCAAGGACTCAAAAGTGCTCTCCTCACAGGGACTGGTATTTCT
Source organism: Siniperca chuatsi (assembly GCF_020085105.1). Classification (NCBI taxonomy): domain Eukaryota; kingdom Metazoa; phylum Chordata; class Actinopteri; order Centrarchiformes; family Sinipercidae; genus Siniperca; species Siniperca chuatsi. The sequence continues at coordinate 2,129,812 of NC_058048.1, forward strand.
TTATGCCTGTGTGCTGTTTACCAGCATCCCCACTGAGAAAGTAGAGGTCATTAGACAGCGGCTAATACAGGACCGTAGCTCCAGTTTGCTTTTCACTCTCCTGCAGCTGAAGATGGCGGCCCCAATATCTCTCCAAGTAAACTCTACTATCTTACGCCAATCTCACTGTTTCTCTCGCATTTTTATTATCAACTTCAGTGGCTTCTGTTTGGCTACACATTTGCCGTCCATCTACGGGCTGAAAAACTATCAGCCAACTGCTGAGCACGACCGCATCCTGTTTGCTTCCGGCTTATGATGCCATAGATAAGCTCACTACCTCCTGACCACCACAACGGTCAAGGATTTTGGAGCCCACATGTGTCAGTACAGATCTGTGCTTTTTTTGTGTCTGGCTTTGGTTCTATATAGTACCTGATCACCACAGCGACTAGCATTTAGTGGTGTGAAAAAGTGTTTGCCACCTTCCTGATTTCTTATTTTTTTGTTTGTCACACTTAAATGTTTCAGATCATCAAACAAATTTAAATATTAGTCAAAGATAACACAAGTAAACACAAAATGCAGTTTTTAAATGAAGGTTGTTATTATTAAGGGAAAACAAAATCCAAACCTACATGGCTCTGTGTGAAATAGTGATTTGCATCCTAATAACTGGTTGGGCCACCCTTAGCAGCAACAACTGCAATCAAGTGTTTGGGATAACTTGCAATGAGTCTTCTACAGTGCTGTGGAGGAATTTTGGCCCACTCATCTTTGCACAATTGTTGTAATTCAGCCACATTGGAGGGTTTTCGAGCATGAACTGCCTTTTTAAGGTTATGCCACAGCATCTCAATAGGATTCAGGTCAGGACTTTGACTAGGCCACTCCAAAGTCTTCATTTTGTTCTTCAGCCATTCAGAGGTGGACTTGCTGGTGTGTTTTGGATCATTGTCCTGCTGCGAAACCAACTTCGCTTCAGTTTGAGGTCACGAACAGATGGCCGGACATTCTCCTTCAGGAGTTTTTGGTAGACAGCAGAATTCATGGTTCCATTTATCACAGCAAGTCTTCCAGGTCCTGAAGCAGCAAAACAGCCCCAGTCCATCACACTACCACCACCATATTTTACTGTTGGTATGATGTTCTTTTTCTGAAATGCGGTGTTACTTTTACGCCAGATGTAATGGGACACACACCTCCCAAAACTTAAACTTTTGTCTCGTCAGTCCACAGAGTATTTTCCCAAAAGTCTTGGGGATCATCAAGATGTTTTCTGGCAAAAATGAGACGAGTCTTAATGTTCTTTTTGCTCAGCAGTGGTTTTTGTCTTGGAACTCTGCCATGCAGGTCATTTTTGCCCAGTCTCTTTCTTATGATGGAGTCATGAACACTGACCTTAACTGAGGCAAGTGAGGCCTGCAGTTCTTTGGATGTTGTTGTGGGGTCTTTTGTGACCTCTTGGATGAGTCGTTGCTGCGCTCTTGGGGTAATTTTGGTCGGCCGGCCACTCCTGGGAAGGTTCACCACAGTTCCATGTTTTCGCCATTTGTGGATGACGGCTCTCACTGTGGTCCGCAGGAGTCCCAAAGCTTTAGAAATGGCTTTATAACCTTTCCCAGACTGATAGATCTCAATTACTTTCTTTCTCATTTGTTCCTGAATTTCTTTGGATCTCAGCATGATGTCTAGTTTTTGAAGATCTTTTGGTCTACTTCAATTTCTATTTAAGTGATTTCTTGATTGAGAACAGGTGTGGCAGTAATCAGGCCTGGGTGTGGCTAGAGAAATTGAACGCAGGTGTGATAAACCACAGTTAAGTTATGTTTTAACAGGGGGGCAATCACTATTTCACACAGGGCCATGTAGGTTTGGATTTTGTTTTCCCTTAATAACAACCTTCATTTAAAAACTTCATTTTGTGTTTACTTGTGTTATCTTTGACTAATATTTAAATTTGTTTGATGATCTGAAACATTTAAGTGTGACAAACAAAAAAATAAGAAATCAGGAAGGGGGCAAACACTTTTTCACCCCACTGTATGTGCCTGAGCCCTCCCTGCCAGTGACGGCTACCTTCCAAATCTGGCCGCTAACGTGCACATTTAGCTTTTGTACTGACCTCCTTTCTGTTTCTGTTCCCCAGCCACCTCATCTATATGCCATGGCTTTACTTACCTCCTCATCTGGTTGTGTCAGCTGTGCTCGTCTTGATCAGCAAGACGAGCACAGCATCCAACTATTAGAGATGTGCCTAGAGACCACTTATTTCATGTACCAAGGGAATTTCTAAGAGCAAACTGTCACCCATCTCACCCATTGTAGCTACAGTAACTCTGACACATAACATTTTTAACAGATTGCCCTTGTGTCTGCAGAGCTTCCTGTTAGGCTACAAACAGGCCAACAAGCTCCACCAATCAGAGCAGTACAGCCTGGACAGCCTGTATGCAGCCTGAGAGACAAAATTGGGGGGGGGGAAGTGTTGATAAAGCTTATTGCCATGCACATGGTAACAACAAAAAGCAATCTAGATGAAAGTATCAACATTTTATCAACTCAATGACAGCTGGACAGAGAGACGACATGGTTTAGAGAGAATTTAGTGAGTAAACCAAACTGTACCTGTACCTGAGATTGACGCAGCTGTATAGGTTGTGATGGGTCGACTTACAGAATTAACAACTCTTAAATTAACATATTTCTTCAATCCCCATGAAAAACATAATGTCCTGCCACCCAGCCCACTATCCCTGAAAATTAAACCCATATCAGATGATTCTTCAGCACACTATTTATGTCCAATAATAAAGTTCAGTGCCAATGCAGGAAGTGGTGTGCCCTTAATGTAATGAGGCAGAAAGTAAGGGTATAGAAGTCTTACTTGCTATGCACGAGACTTTGCATTTCACCACAGACCTACAATTAATGTTAATGCAGGTCTGTTAATGTTAATGATGTTATTAATAATGTTATTTAATCTATTGACTTAACCACAATCTTTCCCTAACCTGTCAAAGTGTTTTCGTTGCATAACCATAACCATAGTTTAACCATAGTTTATTTGCCATAACCATGATCTTTCCCTAACCTTACCCATTCCATATTTACTGTCACGGCACAGGTAGCACTGGAGATATTATTTGTTGTTACATCTCGGGGGACTAATTAATACTAAGCCTTACGGCTATACAGGCAACAACATACAGCTTGTCAGCTGCATCACGGATGAAAACGAGAAGTACGAGGAGTGATGGAGAGCTTCATAGGGTGGTGTGACAACAATCACCTCCAGCTCAACATCGGAAAGACCAAGGAGCTGGTGAGGGAGTACCGGCGGAGCAAGAAGAGGCCCCCAACTCCCATCACTATCCAAGGGGAGCAGGTGGAGGTAGTGGACACCTACAAGCTCCTGAGAGTACACATAAACAATAAGCTTGACTGGACTGACAACATAGAGGCCCTCCACAGGAATGTACAGAGCAAGCTGTTCTTCCTGAGGTGGCTCAAGTTCTTCAACATGTTCAAGAGACTGCTGCAGATGTTTTACCAGTCTGTAGTAGCCAGTGTCCTCTTCTTTGCCATGGTATGTTGTGGGGATTACATCAACACAAGGGATGCCAACAGACTGAACCAGCTGGTGAGGAAGGCTAGCTTCGTAGTTGGAGCTGAACTGGACAATCTGGAGGTGGTTGCAGAGGGGAGGAAGCTGGACGCTATCCTGGAGAACCCCTCTCATCCCCTCTATGATGAGCTAGCAAAGATGAGGAGCACATTCAGCCACAGACTCATCCCTCCTCATGTACTCTGGTGCACTTGGACATGGACACAGGACTTTCATTCAGTCATATATTCACTCATATTCGTATGAGTACATTATACCTTATAGACTATTTATTGATTGACTGTACATATGTCAATATCTCTTTATATTTATTGACTACTCACTCATTCGCTCACTTGCTCACTCAGAGATCCAGTGCAGATATCTAGGGCCAGCTGCTCAGTGTTTTACTTTATCATTATTTTTATTTATATGTATATGTTTATTCTTATTAGCTTGGTTTGGTTCTGTACTCTGTACCTCTCCTGTGTTTCATTCTCATTCCTGTTGTTGCTATGACACCTGAATTTGCCTCCGGGGATCAATAAAGGGTTATCTTATCTTATCTTATACTGTATACTGAATGCATTGGTTGCTGGCTATGAAGAAAGGATGTGGGCCTATCTGAACACCAATGAGCTTGACCCCTGCAGTTGCTTCACTTGTCTCCCACAGTTTTGACTCACTCGCTGCGTGGTGGGATCAGGGCCCAGCATCCTTTGGTCTTTTGCCACACCGTGCACTGACGGCTCACAGCTTGGCGTTGGTTCCAGTTCATTTAAGTTAACTAATAGCTACAGACAGAAACTAAACCAAAATACCTTAGGGATGAGGGTAATCATTCATTGTCCATCACAACCTCAATAAAAGAGTTGCTACCTGCATCATGCCAACTTTCTAGCCTTCATGTCTCCATCTTCCTCCTCTAGGAACAGATGAGGAGGAAATGGAGAGCAGAAAGACGATGAGGGGAGGATAGGTCAGGAAAGAAAAGATATGGAAAGCATAACAGAAGAAGAAAAAAGTGATAAGCAGACTAAGAAAATAAATACAGTTCTCTCTTCTATCAACTTTAATTATTAAAAACTACTCCAGTGTCCGGAGGTTGCTCAGCTGTGGTGGTTAATTAATTGCTCATGGATTATCTGTCCTCTCTTTTTGTTTACAGACCTTTTTAAATGTGCCTAGGCTAAAATCTGCTTATCTGCTTCTCTTAACTAAATTGAAAGAGCTCCCTCCCTGGATAGACTAAACAAATCTGGAATTAAAATAATGTTGGACATGCATCAAGATGTCAGGTGGACCTGGGAGGTCAATCTGAGCTTTTTATACACTAAGAGGTGGGCTAATTTGTCTTATCCAGAAATCATGCTCATTAATCTACTTCAGACGTCTTTATTAGCCATGGAGAATTCAGCGACCTAATTTGATTGTCTTTTTGTACAAGATAAGCCTGATTTTACCCTGATGCAGGACTTTGATAAGAGGGATTACTGGGTCGAGTTTGGACCCTTTTACCAGGTAGGAACCCCAAAACCTGCAGCAGGGGCGGAACAGTAACGCTCTGATATCTCTCACTCAGGTGAATTTAGGAATTACAGACAGCAGAGATGACGGTGAAATCACCAGTCTGAAGTCCAAGGTTACTATTAAAAACTAAATTTGCTAAATTTTGCACTATTCCAATCAACTCTAGCTATGAACAGTTATGTTCTGTTGCTGTTGATGGTTGGTTTTAAATTTAGAAATTGAAATACTTTTGTTTTAGTGATTCCAATATATATAATACTGTCTCAGAATATTTCATTTTCTTAAAAGTCTTCCTGTTCTTCCACTTCTTTTGATATGATATGAATAAAACATTTTGTCATGGCATGGAGTGTCTTGGCTGCTGAATTGGTTTTCTCCCATTCTTGGGAGATAGGGCTGATTGGCCACCCTAGGTGCCAACCCAATTATCCTATCTATCTATCTGCCCGGTCAGACCTTAGTTTGAACCAACTATATACAGTATATATATATACACACACACACACACACACACATATATACAAATATATACAAATATATATATATATATATATATATATATATATATATATATATATATATATATAGAGAGAGAGAGAGAGAGAGAGAGAGAGAGAGAGAGAGAGAGAGGAGAGAGAGAGAGAGAGAGAGACAAAGAGAGATTACATTTCTTGTGGAACAAGATATATAGCCTCTTTCATTATTTTTCCTGTTATCGGGTGGGTGTATGTGGTACACTTATATGTAAAATTGCACTGAGTGCATGAACCAAGTAGTGGATCAGAGCTCAAAATATGCCAGTGTTTTTGTATATTTTTTTTCAAAATATTTACCTAGAGCTGTATATTTTAAATAGCACCTAGGACAATTATTTGGTTGAGATTTGGTGCTTGGCCCTGTCTCGGGCAGCTTTTACCCAACTCTCATTATATCCTCTTTCTTGAATCTATATTCTAATTCATCTGCTTGTTTGTCATAGTCAGTTTGTTTAGTTGCGATTCTCCTGATACGACTAAACTGGCTGATGGGGATGCTTTTTTTCAGGTGGAGCGGATGGAATGATTGTCCATGTAAGAAAGAACATTTGTTGGTTTAAATTCCATACAGATCTGTCACCACTGTCCTGCCCTCATGTTTAACATGTATGTCCAAAAAACTGATTTGTTGTACATCATGATTAATGGTACATTTTAAATGCTCGCAACAGTGATTGAGATACTCAGAAAAAACTGCAATAAACTATCAAAAGGACCATCATAGATCATGAAGGTATCATCCACATAATGTTTCCATAGTTTGATGTGGTTATGGAAAGGATTTTCAGAGGAGAAGACAACCATTTTCAAAACAGGCTACATATAGGGAACTGAAGTTAGGGGACATTTTGCTGCCCATGACAGTCCCTTTGCATTGCCTGTATAAAGAAAATGCTTTCTTAAACATAAAGACATTTTTAGAAAGAACAATCTCAGACAGTTCCCTTAAACAATGAGTACTTGGCATAGTCCTATGTGGTCTTTTAGCCAAAAATTGGGTCAGAGCATTTAAGCCGCCCTGGTGGTAGACATTGGTAAATAAATTTTGTATGTCCATAGTGACTAGGTGTGTATAAATGCTTAGATCATCCACTGTTTAAGATGTTAATCATGTCCATTGAATCCTGCACATAGGATGAAAGGGTAGTGACAAAGGGCTTTATAAAAAATTCTACTGGAAACTGGAAATGTTTTCAGTTAGTGAGCCAATAGCAGAAACTATTGGTCTACCCGGTGGATTTTAAAGATTTTTGTGAAATTTTGGTAGGGTATAGATAAGGAGTGACAGGCTGTGACACCTTCATGAATTCACACTCTTTTTTTGTAATTCTTCCTGCTTCCAATAAGACCCTAAGAGTTATTTTTCAAATTTTTTATAGTAAATGGGATCTGACAACTGTTGTTCAACTTCTTTGATGTAATCATGTAATCATGATGTAATGTTTGACTATGCAAATTGCACCACCTTTATCAGCAGGTTGTGTAACAATGCTTTTGTTGCTCTTTAGTTCTGCCAAAGCTGAATGTTTTCCCTTGTGTGTAGCCTACTTTTGGAGGTACAATTTATTTTTGAGGACTTAACAAGAGTAAAGTATGGAAGCTTTATATTTAAACACAGGAATGCAAGAAACTGTAAGATACTGTAATGTTAGTAATTAAAATAGATATGAGAAATAGTCAATTAAAGCCATTCTGACACCTGTTTTTGCGTGTGTACGTACTTCATGCCACCCCTACATAAGTCAGTGCCCCACTTGGGCCACCCCAGTCAAAAAAGTCTGGACACACCACATAAATCTAGGTTGTTTAGGCTTTTGAACAAACATTTGATACTCTCATTTTTCCTGAGGAGTAGAGTCTTAAAGAAGTTGGTATTATTATATTGTTAGAGCTACTGAGACCCTAACTTCTTGTGGAAATAAGGACTTTGTATTATATATTTTATATATTTTCTAGCAGCCATTATGGTGGATGCCTGGATTGTCTAGTGTGAGATCTAGTCAGAAAGAACATTACATGTTTTTTTAAAGATATTTTAATAACAGTGGGGAATCATGTTGACTAATTGTTTAGCACTGTAGAACAGAGGAGGTTAAATTCCTGGTATTTCCTTTGTTCTTATTGGTTCCTCCGTCCTGATTGTCCAAAGGAATGAAATTGCTTGTCTGTGTCAGTCCTGTGATAGACTGCAGACCTGTTCAGTCTGGTGAAATGCAATTATCAGTAAGAAGGTAATTTCTTATTCCAGTAAATTCTATTTCATATACCATAGTAACTTCTCACTTTGCAGGTCCTGAGGGTCTGAAGTGCTGAACTTTCATTTTATGAATCTGGGTTGGGGCTGCACACAGAATATGTGAAAAGGAGAAAAGAGAGTTTATCACCCCGGCGAGGCAGCCCTGGGGTGAGCTTTGTTCAATCTCCTTTCCCTCACCTGACCACGGTCCCCAGAAATGCGAAGGATCTCTGGGGTCACAATTCTTATCTTAAGACATAATAAGACCTTGTGGCAACATAGAGCCTGCATTACATCTGATAGCTGAGATATGTGCTGGGACTGTGAGAGAACAGCATTTCAAAACAATTTCAGGTGTTTTTTTCCCCACTTCTAGATAATGAAAACGTCTGCAGAGATATATACAATATCTCCTTATAAGGATGAAGATGGTCTGTCATGAAGTGTTCACTCAGAATCCTGCAGTGGTAATTGTCATAGCAGCAACCTATTAATAATTAGTAATATGATAATGACTGTGAGGTACTGGCATGGAGTCTATTTAGGAGCACAGTTATGACTCTGCTCACAGCTCCAATTTCCCTAATTGCTTAATAACTGCTTTTTTCGCATTTGTAATACATATTCTGCTCTTTACCTTGCCTTGTCCTTTGGCCTTGGGTCTTACTTTTGTTGTGTTGACTATAATTTCTATTGGTCATGATAATATTGTACTTATCAAAGACCTAGGAACATTCAATTCAGTTCAATTCCATTGTATTTATATAGCGCCAATTCATAACAGAAGTTATCTCATTGCACTTTTCCTATAGAGTAGGTCTAGATCGTACGGTTTACAATATTATTTACAGAGACCCAACAAATCCCACCATAAGCAAGCATTTGGCGACAGTGGCAGGAAAAAACTTCCTCGATGGTGGGCGGCCATCCGCCGCTGCCCTGTTAGGTTTTGAGAGATTTAAAGAGAGAGAGAGAGAAAGAGAGAGAGAAAGAGAAAGAGAGAGAGTGAGGGAGAGGTTATAAGAGAGAGGTAGAGGTTTTGGGGGTGTGGGCGGATGCGGGAGGGGGAGAGGGAGGCACAATGCAAATACCACCTAGAATTTTAAGAATAGTAAGAATAGTAAGAATGTAATGGTAGTGGTAACATTAATATTAATAAATTAATAATAATAGGAATGACAGCTATAGGAGTAATATAGACAGTAGTAACAGACGTAACAACAACGTAGTAGCAGTTGTCAAGCAGGAACAAGGGGGCAGCAACCACAGATCCAGTCTCTGCAGCTCCAGAGGCAGAAATACCTGCTGAAAGCGACAGAAGGAGAGAGGAGAGAAACGAGAAAGCACAGAAGTACGGGAGAGAGAAGATGTTGAGTTCTTAACATGCAGTAATGGTTGGTTCAGGGCTCACCCAAGCCAGCCCTAACTATAGTCTTAAGCCTACTCTTAAATGTGGAGATGGTGTCTGCCTCCCAAACCCAAACTGGGATCTGATTCCACAGGAGAGGAGCTTTTGTAGGTGAGGAGAAGGATTTTAAATTCTATTCTGGATTTTACAGGGAGCCAGTGCAGAGAAGCTAATATTGGAGAAATATGATCTCTTTTCCTAGTTCTTGTCAGAACATGTGCCGCAGCATTCTGGATCAACTGGAGACTCTTAAGGGACTTATTTGAGCAGCCTGATAATAAGGAATTGCAATAGTCCAACCTAGAGGTAACATGCACTAGTTGTTCGGAATAATTTTGAGAGAGGATGTGCCTGATTTTTGCAATGTTGCGTATGTGAAAAAAGGCAATCCTTGAAGTTTGTTTCATGTGGGAGATAAAGGATTAATCCTGATCAAAGATAACTCAGAAGTTCCTTACGGTGGTGCTGGAGGCCAGGGCAATGCCATCTAGAGTAACTACATCTTTAGATAATGTGTCTCGGAGGTGTTTGGGGCCAAGTACAATAACTTAAGTTTTGTCAGAGTTTAGCATCAGAAAATTGCAGGTCATCCAGGTCTTTATGTCCTTAAGGCATGCTTGAAGTTTAGCTAACTGTTTAGTTTCATCTGGCTTGACTGATAGATATAACTGGGTATCATCCGCATAACAATGAAAGTTTATGGAGTGTTTCCTAATAAGATTGCCTGGAGGAAGCATGAATAAGGTGAATAGAATCACAGAACCTTTGGCGTGCATGGAGGACTCACCGTTAACATGTACAAACTGAGATCAATCTGATAGATAGGATTTAAACCAGTTTAGTGCGGCTCCTATAATGCCAATTAAATGTTCCAATCTCTGTAATAGGATGTGATGGTCAATGGTGTCAAACGCAGCACTAAGATCTAACAAGACAGTAGTACAGAGTACGGAGTCCATTGTCTGATGCAATTAAAAGGTCTTTTGTAATTTTCTCCAGTGCTGTAAGAGGCAGGTTGATGGCTTAGATGAATTAATCGTTGAAGTTAGTTGAAGAAGGTTGATAGGAGCAAAGCAGTCAAAATATATATCAGGTTTTACAGTTGTTTCTAAGGTTCTTGTGTTTGAAAATAAATTGGTACCGGTTGATGGCAGGACGTGATGAATTTTTCTCTAATAGCTAAAATTTTATTATTAAAGAAACTCATGAAGTCGTTACTACTGAGGGCTACAGGAATACAGGTTCAATAGAGCTTTGACTCTTTGTTAGCCTGGCTACAGTGCTGAAAAGAAACCTGGGGTTGTTTTTATTTTCCTCTATTAATGATGAGTAGTAAGCTGCTCTGGCATTACAGAGGGCCTTCCTAAGTTTTTGTGATGTTTGCTTAAATTTGCAGGTTTGGGGGTTATACCATGGAGCTAACCTTCTTTGTTTTATTATCTTCTTTTTTAGAGGGGCGATAGAATCGAGTGTCATTCGCAGTGAGCCTACAGCACTATCAACTAGATGGTCAATTTGGGAGGGGCTGCGATTTGCATAGGAGTCCTCTGTTATATTGAGACATAACATTGAATTAAATGCAGATGGGATCACTTCCTTGAATTTAGCTACAGCAATATCAGATAAACATATAGAGTACGAGTTTTTGCCTAATGGCGTGTAGTCCAGTAATAGCAGTTCAAAAGTTAATAATGGTCCAATAATGAAGGATTCTGTGGAAAGACTATTAAATGTTCAATTTTAGTGCCGTATACCAGAACAAGGTCGAGGGTGTGGTTAAAACAGTGAGTGGCTTCATGTACACTCTGACAAAAGCCAATCGAATCTAATAATAAAATAAATACAGTACTAGGACATGATTTCCAACTCCCACATGAATATTGAAATCACCTACAATAAATACTTTTAAAGACTAAACTTGATAAAAACTCAGATAAAAATTCAGAATAAGGACCAGGAGTGCAGTACACTATAACAAATAGAACTCTGAGTTGCCATGGCGACATGGCTTCGACAAAGTTCGATGACGGAAGAAACATGAGCAGTCAGATGATCAGATAGGTTGTAAAGAAGCCAACACTGATCAGTTTGCCTAGTCTTGCTCATATCCAGACCAAAACATATACAGCCACAGCTACAGGTTCCTGACTGGCACTAGGTGTCCAAAGCTGGTGTGTGTTTTGTGGTTTCCCATATTCTGAAATTAACTAGATGCCAGTCACATGCCTACACTTGTCTCACTTGTCCTTTAGGGGAGAGGTGCAGTTTCAGCCATCCAGCTTTCTCTCTTTTGAAGGAGACAGCCTATAAAAGTGCAACCCCTCAAGTGGCACTTGGCTCATATTTTATATGTTTTAGTAGTCCTGCTTCACTTGTTTGTGGTTTTTAAATGTGCTCTTGAAGTAAATTGGCTTCACTATTGATACTGCTTTGACCTGTGATACTGAGTGTTGTGATTACTTTGACAGTCTTCTTGTTTAATGAGAGCCATCCTGGTGTGTGCAGCCCAAGCATGAATCCCAGCTGACTATATAAAGATGAGAGCCAAGGCCAAACAACAATCTCCCTGAAAAGAGTTTGAAATAGATACAAACAACAGTCAGCAAAGGTTTGGCCACGAATAGTGCAGGGTATCGACTGATGGATCAATACCCTGAACTGCTTTAGCTGAGCCAGACTCCACCTCAGTTCAAGAAAGCACAGTTCTAGCTTCAGTCTCTGTCTGGACCGATGGCAGAGATTGATTAGGAAGCATTTGTCAATGTTAAGACTAGGAATAGGTAACATTCACGTCCTGTGGGAGCAGCTGCCCCATCACTTTTAGGTATTTTTCTGCAAATTTTCAATATGTGCAGGTTTCTCACAGGTTCTCTGCATAGTTGTAATGAGCCGTCACAGTGCATTATGAGTGGTTGAGCTTGCGTGCTGTTGCTGTAAAACGACTGAACTATATTTGCATGCTGGGGCTTGTAGGTTTACCGTGTTGTCACCTATACTAATATTCCTGAGAAACAAGAGAAAAATTACATACTTAGGAAGGACACCTGAAGCAGAGGATAATAAATTCAACTGAAGCTGCACGCCAATGCTACATTATGCATGAGCTTCATTCCCATAAACATGCATATCTTTACCCTTTGGCTCGTTCATTACTTTGTGCACTGTCAGAGAAGAAGAGGTCGACTTGGGTTTCCTTCAAAGAGTTAATTGCATCTTTGAAAAAATAGTTGAGCACAAATTCCCAAGACTGTAGCCACGGGCTAAACTTTGTTGGCAGTACAGTAAAGGGTACACTTTATTTCCTCATTCATTCTGTTGCTGTGTGTGTACAACTAAGCATCCAGTTGTGAAAAGGAAAGCTGTTAAGTCATTGAAAGCTATTAGCGGCTTGCCAGTTCCAGTTTTTTCCCCCATCAATACCACTACAATGTCAACCCAGTCTTCTGTAAACTACATTCATTTTCAGTTATTCTCCATTTTAGATTTACATTAAATGGCATTGTGACCTTCATACAGTGCAATGTAAAGATAGGGGGTGGAGGTCGGTGCAGAGGATGGGCATGTAAAACATTTGCCTTCATCAGCATCCTGGGTTTGTGTCAGAAATGACATTTTGATTACTTAAGTATGACCACCAATTTCCTATAGTTACAGTACCTAATCTGAAGCACACCTTAATCATTTGCATAGAATGTAGTGTGCCCCTTATGTAGGAAATTGGAAAATAAGGGTGTGGATGTTGGGGTTGCAGGTGGGCATGTAAAACATCAGACTTTCAGGCAGGAGACTGAAGTTTGTGTCCCGTTGCAGATTGACTGTAACCACATCTTTCCCTCTTCTTAACCATACCCTACCTGTTGTTTATTTGTCAAAACCACAGCCTTTCCCTAAACTTAACCATACTGTAGTTGCACAGACAAGGCAAGTATGGTGTATGGTATTTGTAATTGTAACCAGCAGCAGCAACTATATGTCATACAGTACATGTCAATCAACTGACACAAAAATACAAATAAAAGCTACTTCTGTACACGCCATTGCAAGACACAGTGTCTGTATAAAATCTCAGAGAATGTGTCTGCAGCAACATTTGGACTTTAGCTTGTTTGGTCAGAAATGGTGATTACTGCTAACAGCCAAAATTAAGGACATTCTTGTTAGGGAGTGTGTCCTATTAGAGTCAGTTTGAGTAAGATAGATAGATTGTAGTTGTTGTAGTTATCCTTCTGCAGAGATATCATGTGAGCAAGGTCACAACTCTACCATCCCCTGCACCTGCCCTTGTGCCATTCAGAGTGCTTCACATCACGCAAAGATGACAATCTAATGACAGATCCCTGTACTGAGCTCATGGTGCCTTCAAGTGCATTCTGCCAAATAGCTATTAAAATGCCCTACACTCTGTGATTGCCATTCAGAGAGGAGGAAATTGGAAAAGGCAATAGATTGGGCTGGGGGATTAAAACTGTGGAGGGATTGATTAGATAGCAGCAGCCTGTCAAGATCTCATTGACCAGAGGAAAAGATATGCTGTTAGGCAGCAGCCCAACAGGCACTGCACAAGCCCACTGTATGAATATCTACATTTCCTCACCCAGTGAAGCTTTTATCTCTGTGTGTGTGCTGCAGAATATTGTAGTTGATTTTTTTCTGAATCGCTCAAAGTGCATGGCAAGATGATAGTGGTGAGAGTTAAACCTGGGATTATGCAGTAGTAAATACATCAAAATGTGCCTGTTCGGAATGGACCAATTGCTTGGCCTCTGGTATTGCTGCTTGCAGCTTTCTCGAGAACCGCTTATCCAAACAACTTCACACTTGACACTGCGCTTCCTTTGGTTCCTGAGCAATACACCTGTCGTGACATAGTTGTATCCCCTAGCAATGCTAGTTGGTGTATTGACATGGAGCTTCAAATATAAACTGTAGGATTAGCCATAATTATAAACACGGTCACCGCAATGCAAATACCACCTAGAAATTTCACCTACAATTTTCAACCTGGTGAAAGTTCACCTTGTCAGTTACAGAGTTGGTCGGGCACAATATGATGCACTCACATAGCCACTTGGGGTTGGCAATGTTGGTTGGCATGTCCTCATACACCCTACTGACGACTGTCCTCGAGTCTTTCACTGGGAAGTGTGAGCGATTTGTTGAGCTCAACAGCAAATTCACCCTCCTCTGGAATCACAGGAATCTTTCCCTCGCCAAGGTCCAGCAGGAATTTGGCAAAATCTGCTTTGTCTTGTTGCTTTCCAGCAGCCTGCCTGATCCTCATGTTTTCAGTAAGAAAATAAGAAAATACAGGCAGAGGGCAGCATCTCTGCAGATACAAACACTGCCACATACTTCTAGTGGGTCATAAGTGATGATTGAGTGGGATTATTTTTGTATGAGTCTATACATTGTTTTTTAGGAAAATCCTACTCATTATTCCTTTAAAAAGCATGTAATTTTAAGCACAGCACAGTTAAATGTATCATACAAAGTTCAGCATCACGTGTTGCCAACTTCCTTAACTAATCAGTGAAGTGAAATAGCTCTTGGTTCAAAAATAGAAATGTTTGGTAAATGGGACATACCATTTTGTTGTGTTTGCCATAATTTTGGCAGTTGCTAATTCCGCTTCTAATGTGCAACATTAACATACTGAGGTTTAAACAGGCGATGTGTTTTACCAACTCAATACTGTTATATTACTGAGATGTTGGGGGGAAGGAGCTTACCAAAGAAAATATTAATAACACTGGTGAGAGTCTTGCTTTTTTTTTAAAGTGAAACATAAGGTTAATTCCCCCCTCCCCACCCGAAAATTTTTTTAACAGCACCTTGTTACTATTATTGATTCTGGGATATTTTTAATGATTCAAATAAAGATGCATAGATAACAAATAAAAATCTAATGATTTGTCATTATGTAGTAGCTTAAGAAAGACACAGCATAGCCAGCCAATCCCAGCAATTCTATTCAATGTATCACTGTGTGAGTAGAGCAACTTTTTTCTTACCTCCTCTATCTATTTTTGCTGGATCCTGGCTTGCATCTCTGAGGTGTGGAATTCGCTTGTGAATGTTTGTAAATGCCTATGTTTATATAGCCATTTATAGCATTTACGATATTTATTCACATATTTCACATGTCAATCACACTTAAGTTAATTAATCAATGTTTCAACATGGCCAAATGCTACAAATATTGAAATCAGACCTGTATGAAACCAATATATAATCTCCAGGCAAAAAACAGGATTTTAAGTTCAAGTTTAAAAATATATAATGGGAAAATTGTGTGGAGGTGTGCATGCACACACCTTAAATAATTCACAATTATATAAAAACATAATAAAAAATGTATTTATATACTATATATATATATATCCACCTATATTTCAACTTGCAGCATTCTTTTCTGAATTTATAAAAAAACAATAGCACAAACACAATAACTAAATAAAAGATATGCAAAAAGAAATATTTAAAACGTATTTGGAAGGGAAATGTAAATGCTGGACTTGAGTCAGACACCCCGGCAAAGCCTGAGTAGTTAGGGGACAGACGAGCTCAGTGTCTGTGATAAGCATCTGGCTTCTATAACTGTAGGCTGCTCTGTCAGTGTTGTTGACCTACACAGGAAGGGAGACACAGAGCAGACAATGGATTTGCCTGCAGGTCTGTCAGGTAAATAGGTCAGATTATACATTTGATATGTTCCTAAAGAATCACTGTAAGAATAGTATTTAACTGTTTTCATCACTTAATAAGTGTTGCCAAATCCTTGTCTATAAAATGTTCATATTCATGGGTGAGAGTAAATTTGATTTTATAAATCCCAACTTGTATGTACAAAGTACTATATCATAAATTCTTATTATAAGATATTTATAAGATGGGAACAGGGAGGTTTCTTCTGCTTCAAGTTTTGTTATGTTTCTTTTCAAATCTACTTTGAGTTCTGCTTTCATGTTTCCTTCATTTTGCCAAGCACTCTTTATTGATGTGATATACACCAATCAACAGTACCTCTCAGTCCTCGGCAGCAGGTAGGCTGAACCAGATGTAATTTGAATTCTCACAGGATACCTGACTGGGACTGTCTAAGGGTGGAGTGAGGTGTACAAACTGAGCAGAATAAAATCATGGCAGATCAATCAACATCTTACGCATCAGCTGGTATGAGTGGGATAACTGGCTTTATTTATGGATTTTTGAGACATTCCTCATACGAGGTGGCCGAGGTGGCTTTATGAAAAAAGAATCACTCCATACACAATTAATGTGTCCTAATTTTGACCAGCTACACTATTACATTATCCTGAATTTATTACATCACCAGTTGCTACATAGACTGTATGTGGTTTCCTAGCCCCCAATTTGAAAGGCACTGCAGCAGAATACTGTATCTGTTCAAACTCCCACGATGCATAGCCCACGCTAAACCAGGCCAATCTCCCTTTCATCTGTAGAAAAGCTGCTTCTGCCTCTCCCTCATGACTCCAGTGTTTACACTCAGACAGTGAGCGGCTCAATGAACAGCAGTCAAACAGCTCTATAGACAGCAGCATTCAATAAAACAACCTCTGCACTCCTCTGCCACTGCCCTGGAACAAGTCTATTGTGGTGGCAGGCTCGTATCTCTCTCTCTCTCTCTCTCTCTCTCTCTCTCTCTCTCTCTCTCTCTCTCTCTTACATACAGAATCATTTAGACATATTTCTTAATTTTATCACTTCAATTCAAATAAATTTTATTTATATAGCACCAATTCATAACAGAAGTTATCTCATTGCACTTTTCCTATAGAGCAGGTCTAGACCATGTTCTTTATATTATTATTTACAGAGACCCAACAAATCGGTTCAATTTAGATAAGCTTTACCAGCATATCAAATAAGCTCAGTAAATGACCTGTGTTGCCAAAGAGATAAACTCCCAGCTTAATATTCAAAACAGCAACTAGACAACAACAACAAATAGAAACATCTATAAATAATATGATAAAAAATGGTATCAGTTAATTAATTCAACTAGTCCAGTTATTTAATTATAAATTTGTCCCATCAATGTGTCCCTAGAATTCAATAGTTCTTTGCTTTCCTTAGAAGTGTATTTTTGTTAGGGTGGAAAAGCTCCAGACAATATTTCAGTCTTGTTGTGAGATTAACTATTTATTACAATTGTTGAATACAGATGTTGGTGTTTTTGTTGCTCTACTCCCAGGATATAGTGAATAAACAGTAGACCCACTCCATACTTCTCCCTAGGTTTGTTATTATTAACTTTTGAACTTTTGGGATTTAAATGTGGATTTATCTTCACTCTCGCTTCTTAACCTATCTGCAGCAGCAAGCCATGGAGGTGTCGACCTCCACTGCTGTTATTGTAGCCATCTGTGGGCACCCAGAGCTCTATGATACTACTTCATATTTATACAGAGGCCGAAAAAAGAGGGGATTGCTTGGAGAAAAGTAAGCAAGGAAGTTGGACCACCTGGTAAGTTTTGAAAATATTTGTATATCAGTTTGCCAGTCGTGACATTTAAGCCTGGGTTAACACTGGCCCTCAGTTATTACTCAGTGGATGATATCAGGGTGCAAGAATAAGAGGTGTTTAGTATCTTTCAGCAGCTAAGGAGGCCAAGCTTTTTAACATGGGAACATCAGACGTGGGAAACACTATTAATTTGTCAAAAAGAAATTGGAACAAAGAAAAGATTAAGACAAGAGAGATTTAGGGATGGGAGGAATGAATGTTTTGTGCCATTGGCATCGGACACTGCCCACCTAACAGGAGAAATCGAAGGATCACTCTTCTTCACTTCCTCTGTTTCTGCTCCTTCGTTCACTTGCCCTTCCTGGCACACAAGTCCAGCTCTGTGTGCCCACTCGCCCGCAACTCAGTTGGACGTCTGAAACATAGAACCTACTAAAGCAAGCATCTAGCAAACCTTGCTGGCACTCCTAAGTTGTTGTTATCAGTTTGGAAGAAACCTGCTCCAATCTACTGCAACGTCTGTGTCCCAACAGTACCACGGTTAGGATTGTGATGAACTTTGAACTAAAACAACATCTGACCCTCGCATTTCCACTCATATCCAGCTAAGTGGTTGTGAGAGAAGATCTCAGCATATTGCTGCCTGTGGAGAGAGAGAGAGAGAGAGAGAGAGAAAGATAACGGCCAACCCGAGAGTTCAATGAGGATTGGCGCTGCTTCTCCTCCTCCCTCCAGCGCATCTTCCCTTTTACTTCCCAACAATCTTAACTGCTGAATAGTGCATTGAGTATTAACTCAGTAGCTGAGATGACGGGTTAACGTTAGTTTTCATCCACATTGTGGTCTCCTTTGTTCACACAAATTAAGCCATCTTGCCAATTTATCATTCATTGCATAATTTTGGTATTAATTGCTTCATGTATTTTGCACCCGCAAGGGGGCACAAGCCAGTGTCTTCTTGTGCCAGTCCCAAGTCTGGATAAATGCAGAGGGTTGTGTCAGGAAGGGCATCCGATGTAAAACACATGCCAAATTAAAAATGCGAATCATGACAATGACATCAATACCGGATCGGTGGGGGCCCGGGTTAACAACGACCGCCACCGGTGGAAATTGGATTACTGTTGGTCAAAGACGAAGAAGGAGAGGAGGAAGGTGTGTTCGTAGGCAGAGAGAGAAGAGGAAAGCTAAAAATGTAGGACTGACAGTAGGGACTTTGAATGTTGGTACTATGACAGGGAAGGCTAGAGAGTTGATTAACATGATGCAGAGAAGGAAGGTGGACATACTGTGTGTCCAGGAGACCAGGTGGAAAGGTAGCAAGGCTAGAAGCTTAGGAGCAGGGTTCAAGTTGTTCTACCATGGGTCAGATAGGAAGAGAAACGGAGTAGGAGTTATCCTGAAAGAGGAGTTTGTGAGGAATGTTCTAGAGGTGAAAAGAGTATCAGACAGATTGATGAGTCTGAAGCTGGAAATTGAAGGGGTGATGTTCAATGTTGTGAGTGGCTATGCCCCACAGGTAGGATGTGAGTTAGAAGAGAAGGAGAAATTCTGGAGTGAGTTAGATGAAGTGATGCAGAGCATCCCCAGAGGTGAGTGAGTGGTGATTGGTGCAGATTTCAATGGGGATGTAGGTGAAGGGAACAGAGGTGATGAGAATGTGATAGGCAGGTTTGGTCTTCAGGACAAGAACGCAGAAGGACAGATGGTGGTAGACTTTGCAAAGAGGATGGAAATGGCTGTAGTGAACACTTTCTTCCAGAAGAGGCAGGGACATAGGGTGACATATAAGAGTGGAGGTAGAAGCACTCAGGTGGACTACATCTTGTGTAGACGTTGTAATCTGAAAGAGACCAGTGACTGTAAAGTAATGGTAGGGGAGAGTGTAGCCAGACAACAAAGGATGGTAGTGTGTAAAATGACTCTGGTGGTGAGGAAGATGAAGAGGACAAAGGCAGAGCAGAGGACAAAGTGGTGGAAGTTGAAAAAGGAAGAATGTTGTGTAGTTGTCAGGGAGGAGCTGAGACAGACTCTGGGTGGTCAGGAAGTGCTCCCAGATGACTGGACCACTACAGCTATGTAATCAGGGAGACAGGTAGGAGGGTACTCGGTGTGTCATCTGGAAAGAGGAAAGTGGACAAGGAGACTTGGTGGTGGAACGAGGAAGTTCAGGAGTGTATACAGAGAAAGAGGTTAGCTAAGAAGAAGTGGGACACTGAGAGGACTGAAGAGAGTAGACAGGAGTACAGGGAGATGCAGCGTAAGGTGAAGGTAGAGGTGGCAAAGCCCAAACAAAGAGCATATGAGGACTTGTATGCTAGGTTGGACACTAAAGAGGGAGAGGTGGATTTGTACAGGTTGGCCAGACAAAGATGTGGAAATGGGAAGGATGTGCAGCAGGTTAGGGTGATTAAAGATAAGGATGGAAATGTATTGACAGGTGCCAGGAGTGTGATGGGAAGATGGAAGGAGTACTTTGAAGAGTTGATGAATGAGGAAATTGAAAGGGAACGAATAGTTGAAGAGGATGAAGAGTGGAAAGGCAGTTGGTCCTAATGACATACCTGTGGAGGTATGGAAGTGTCTAGGAGAGGTGGCAGTAGAGTTTCTGACTAGTTTGTTTAACAAGATCTTGGAGAGTGAGAGGATGCCCGAGGAATGGAGGAGAAGTGTACTGGTGCCAATTTTTGAGAACAAGGGAGATGTGCAGAGCTGTGGCAACTACAGAGGAATAAAGCTGATGAGCCATACAATGAAGTTGTGGGAAAGAGTAGTGGAAGCTAGGCTAAGGGCAGAGGTGAGTATTTGTGAGCAGCAATATGGTTTCATGCCTAGAAAGAGTACAACAGATGCAGTATTTGCTTTGAGGATGCTGATGGAGAAGTACAGAGAAGGTCATAGGGAGTTGCATTGTGTCTTCGTAGATTTAGAGAAAGCGTATGACAGGGTGCCAAGAGAGGAGCTGTGGTATTGTATGAGGACGTCTGGAGTGGCAGAGAGGTATGTTAGAGTGCTGCAGGGCATGTATGAGAGCTGTAAGACCGTGGTGAAGTGTGCTGTACGTGTGACAGAGGAGTTCAAGGTGGAGGTGGGTCTGCATCAGGGATCGGCTCTGAGCCATTTCTTGTTTGCTCTGCTGATGGACAGGCTGACAGATAAGGTTAGACAGGAATCTCTATGGACTATGATGTTTGCAGATGACTTGTAGTTAGAGCAAGGAGCAGGTGGAGGAAAATGTAGAGAGATGGAGGTCTGCTCTGGAAAACAGAGGAATAAAGCTTAGCCGCAGTAAGACAGAATACATGTGTGTCAATGAGAGGGACCCAGGTGGAACGGTGAGGTTACAGGGAGCAGAGGTGAAGAAGGTGCAGGACTTTAAGTACTTAGGGTCAACGGTTCAGAGCAATGGAGACTGTGGAAAAGAGATGAAGAGGCGAGTGCAAGCAGGTTGGAACGGGTGGAGAAAAGTGTCAGGTGTGTTGTGTGATTAAAGAGTATCAGCAAGAATGAAAGGAAAGGTGTTCAAGATGGTGGTGAGATCAGCGCTGTTGTACAGCTTAGAGACAGTGGCACTGAAGAAAAGACAAGAGGCAGAGCTGGAGGTAGCAGAGCTTAAGATGTTGAGGTTCTCTTTGGGAGTGACGAGGATGGACAGGATCAGGAATGAGTACATCAGAGGGACAGCTCATGTTAGATGTTTCGGAGATAAAGTCAGAGAGGCCAGATTGAGGTGGTTTGGACATGTTCAGAGGAGAGACTGTGAATATATTGGTAGAAGGATGCTGAGGTTGGAGCTGCCAGGCAGGAGGTCTAGAGGAAGACCAAAGAGGAGATTTATGGATGTAGTGAGAGAGGACATGAAGTTAATTGGTGTGAGTGAAGAGGATGCAGAGGACAGGGTTAGATGGAGGCACATGATTCGCTGTGGTGACCCCTGAAAGGGAACAGCCGAAAGGAAAAGAAGAAGAATTGCTTCATTTATTTTATATAACTTTATTTTTTGATTTTTGATTTAATAGAGGCCAATGGCAGAGTGGGAGTGATCCAAGCAGCACTGATAGAGGACAAGTGGTAAATAAATGGTTTCCAAACCAACAGAAATTTCTCTTGCTTGCCATCTCTCAAATACCTTATCTTTTCTAAGTCACGTACCCAGTTAATATGAGTAGGTGAATGGTTGGATTTCCAATTTAAGAGAATCAGCCATCTAGCTATTAGAGTAGAGAACGCAAGAGAACCCTTATGAAGACTTGAGAGTATTGTGTTTTTTGGGGAAAGGCCAAAAAGTGCAACGAGCGGGCATAGGTTGATTACTGAGCCCAACGCTATTGACAAAGAGTTTAAGATAGATTTCCAGAAAGCATGAAGTCTTGGACAAAGCCAAAACATATGTAGCAGTGAGGTTGGTGCATGTCACATGTAGGGTCTATATCTGGCTTGACCTTTGCTAGTCTGACTTTAGTCCAATATATGCGATGTATAAGTTTGAACTGAATGAGACAGTGACAGGCGCATATGGAAGAGGAATGAATTCTACCTAAAACATCTTCCTACTCCTCATTCTTCAAACTGTGGTCCAAGTCAACCTTCCAATCTTCTAGTAGTGATAGCAGATGAGGGAGAGTCTTGCATTACAATCATAGAGTGCAGACACAGTTCCCTTGTTGTTGACATTCATTTCCATAATGGTGTTGAGGAGCGTTTCAGGAGGGAGTCTTGGAAACTGTGAATACATTTTCCTGACAAAATCTTGCATCTGAAAATATCTAAAAAGATGGGTCTCAGGGAGGTTAAACGTTAAAGATAAGTGGGAGAAGGAAGCAAAAGCCCTATCTATGTACAGCTCTTTAAATGTTCTAATTCCCTTTTTTAACCAGAGCTTAAAGACATTATCATTCAATGACGGAGGAAATACTGGGTTTCTATTGCTGGGTAAGAACATTAGAAATGATTGAGGTCCAAAATGGGATCTGAACCGCTTCCAAATGCGAGACTGATTGCCTATTGGATTATAGTTTGGACGTTTGGGTATCAAAGTTAGTGGGGAGCGGAGTAAGGGAGGGTTTCAAAGAAGACTTTGGAATGAAAACTGGGACACACTGAACTGAAAACATACTGTTCTGCCCTAGGTGTCTGCCTGTTAAAAGGATTTTTTTTTTCTTGCCACTGTCGCCAAGTGCTTGATCACGGTGGGATTTGTTGGGTCTCTGTAAATAATATTAATACTATTAAGAGTACGGTCTAGACCTGCTCTAGAGGAAAAGTGCAATGAGATAACTTATGCTATGAATTGGCGTTCCAGAGCTAGTGCAAAATTCTTATTAAATAAATTGGTATATTTCCTCGTGACAGTAATTCCGGGTGCAGCTGAGGGTGGATGGTTACTCAAGTCTATGTTTATGAGAAAAAAACTCACTCTTATTAATATTGAGCTTGTAGCTGGAGATGTTGCCAAACTATTTGTTGCAGGTGAGGACCCTAGGTAGCGAGATAGCAGGTTAAAAAGCAAGATAAAAAGTATGATGTCATTAGCATAGATAGAAATCTTTTGTACAAGACCTCCCCTCGTAATACCAGAGATCATATTGTCGGAGCGAATACCTATGATGAGGGGTTCCACGATAAGGGTGAAGAGGAGGGGGGAAAGGGGGCATCACTGCCTTTTTTTTTTACCTTGAGAGGGGGGTCCGACAGGGAGATTGTCTCAGTCCCTTGCTCTCTGCGATAAATATTGAACCTATAGCAGCTTTAATTAGACAAAATTATAATATTAATGGTATAAAAGATGAAGTTCAAACAGAACACAAGATTTCACTCTACGCAGACGACGTACTGACGCATATCATTGACCCAGTTCTGTCCCTGCACTGATAAGGAATCTAAATGAATATGGACAACTTTCAGGTTATGAAATTAATCAAACTCTGAGGCAATGATGTTGTTGGGGCACTGGCCTGCACAACAAGCAGGAAGATTTAAATTCCATTGGTCAAATCAAGTGTTCAGATACTTAGGAATCGTTATAACTTTTGACACATCACTGTTGTTCAAGGCCAACTATGGCAAACTGATGGGTGAAATAAAAACTGACCTTACAAGATGGGAAGAGCATACTGGAAGTGTGACAACCAGCCTATTGATTAATTGTCTTTCGCTGTGTTCACTGCATTCATTTATCATAGCATTTATTCATTTGTATGTTTAGTAGTCATTTGTTGTCTGTGTAGTGATTAGTTCAATACACATTTATAAAGAACTCAATTGGGTTATGTGTATGAAATGTTATGGTCACTGTTTACGAGTCAAGAACCTCCACAACTGAAACTGAATTACTTGGGAAAGTAAATGGGAAAATTACTATAATTTTCCCATTTCTAACCGTGGTTCCCCGAGGTGAATTTAATGCGAGTTAAATTCTGTTATTTAGTATAAATATTGATTATTTGTGAGTGTCATCCCTCTACTTCATTTTGTACCAATTTGTGTTTAGGCCTATGCTACATACTTTTGGTGCTGTCTTTATTAAGTGGTCTTAATGCTACACAGTAAAACATGATGTCACAATAAATAAACAAAATGCTTTACAATATGATACAATGACTAAGCAAAATGTAAGACAATAAAAAACAAAATGCTGTACAATCTGACATCCCAATGCATAATGTCACAATAAATAAACCTAGTACAATGTGATGTCACAATGAAAAAATGAAATATGTGCAAACCTGATGTCACCATGAATAAACAAAATATAGTACAATGTGATGTCACAGTGAATAAAGAAAATGTAGTACATGACATCACAATGACAAAACAAAATGTAGTACAACTTGATGTCACTATGAATAGCAATATAAACTCTGTAGCCTTCTTAAGATTAGCCTACTTAGCGTTATAATTCATGTTAAACTGAACATTTCCACTGATGATGAAGTGATACAATGATAATGGGACTTCTTTGGGAATATTGATGTTGACGTTTCTGTCCTCATTCATCTCTACGTTTCCTTCTTGCCGAGGCTTTGCAGTTGAAACACCAGGTAAAACAATTGTTGCTAATGTTACAACTGGTAACAATATTACTATTATCACTACTGTTTATCGATGAAGTTAGTGTGTTGCAAATAGCGAAAGGCAACTAGGAGAGGCGCTCACCAGATCCACTGCCGTTGCCTGGATTGGAGGACAGGATCTTGCTCCACTTTTTCCCATCTGTAATGGCTGGAGCCCATTAGCTCCTTAGGCTGCCCTCACATCTGTGCACAGTCACAGACGTTATCTCCCTACTCTCAATACCAGCCTGAGAAAGGACTTGGACAGCTGTGCTCCGAAAGCTGTGATCAGTGTATCTCCATGAAAGCCAGGCTGCCTGACTGATTTTTTTTCCCCAGCCAAATTGTGCCCCATGATCTCACAAGAGTACCACACTGCTTGTCAGTTCAGTAGCTGTTGGTCTTTTTTAGTGCATGAATATAGAAAGCTTTAGCTTCAGGGGGGCAAAGGGATACATACTATTTAAAACTGGCAACAGAGCAGTTTGAAGGTAGCACAATTCATTACATCAAACTTTGAGAAGTTTCAGAAGACATATCCCCAATTTTGAACAGGTGCATAAAATGACTGTAGCACCTGATTTTTTAAGGTTTTCTGCCCCATAACAAGTAGGCGATTTCATAATTTCAACAGGGGGGATTTTTTTCAGAACGTAGCCTATTTTTTTTACCCTTGAACTGAATTTTAGAGGCATTTACTAAACTCTGAAATAATGTATAATTATTATGTTATATTCTCAAATAAACACTCAATTTGGGGCACAACGCTTTGTTTTGTTTGAAGTGAGAACAGCAAAAATAAAAAGTTTATGAGCATTCAAGGGGACTTTTGGTCCAAGCTCTGTTCATTTTTGTCCTGGCCTCTGTCATGCTGCTGCCACACTTTTTCATTTCCTCAGTCTGCTGTAGAGAATCTAGATACATTTTTGATAAATATTACATTTTGACGGAGCAATTCTATTTTAACCGGCACAGTTTTTCTAGCCTTTACAGCACTGGTTTAGCGCCCCGCCAGTCAGTCAGTGAGGTACACACACACACAGGCAGTTCAAAACCAGTATGTCTCACGTTCTGAGACTTTGGTGATTATTAAAAGCGGCAATGTGAAGTGCAACTATGAGAAAAAGCACAGATTATCTTTTGAGCAGGTTAACGAGGGGGACAGATTTTGGTAATTTTGCTAACAACATCCCCCCTCTTCCCCCTCAAATCGCCCACTGCCTGTAACTGTCGAAATCTTTTTACATTTTATTTTTGATTAACCAGTGTTAAAACACTGCCATAGCCCATACCGTGTTCCACTTAGTGTTGACTTCATGTCTGTCTGTGTGGTCCTTCTCTGTCGCCCAGCTCTTTGTGTCTTTTCACTTCTCTTGCTTTCTCTGTGCTGTTTTCTTGTTCTCATTTCCTGTTCTTTACTGGGGAAAGTTAAGCCATTAACCATGAATCGAAAGTTTTGTCCAGAACAGCAAAACAAAATGTAGTACAACCTGATGTCACAATGAAACAACAAAATGTAGTACAATGCGTTGTCATGTAGCAAATTAAGGTTTAAAGTGCATTAAAATGATCATATTGAAGGACCTTAATTTTAGTAAGAGGAAGGAGGGGATTTACTTTCACTTTCACAATAAAATCAGCATTCATATTAAACAACAGAATCTAACTTGTGTTAAATTCACTTCCTGGGCACCACTCTTTTACAAAGAGAAAATCCTGATAGTCAGTTATAATAATTAATTAAGGAGGAGAAGCAGCGCCATTTCTCTGGGGCACTCAGTGGCCGATCGGTCCTGGTAAGCATCTGGGTTAGCTGATGGGTTCTCGGCCCTGGATGAAGCTCCCCTGAGCTCCATGTTTCCGGAAACACTATCGGTCCTGCGGGGCGACTTTGGCTCGCGTTGGATCTCTCACTCCATAATCAGGCTGATGACGGTGAGGTTGTGGTGGCAACGTGGTGTGACCGTCTGCCAGATGTTGACTGACTTTAAAGTTTGTTATGGCTCTCGTTAGGCCTCAGATGATGCAGCAGAGTGGAGCAGGCTTCCTTAACCTGGTAGCAGCAATTTAGCTTCTGATTCGCAGCTTCTGATTCGGCAGTTAAGGGGAAAGTTAAAGGAAACTTAACTTACATTGCTGAGAGACCGATCCTCCAGTTTTTGCACCTCTTAGTGTTGTGAAAGCGTGTTAGAAATGTTAGGTAAAGCCTTAACCCTGTCTGAAACCCACTTTCTAATTTGTAAAACCCTTATTGTATTTGTGAAAATGCCAAAAAGGGCATTTCCACTGCTTTTTTCACATCTAAACCACATTAGACCAGGTCTAGATCAAAAACCACTATACTTAGACTTGTCAAATCTGAACTAGATTATCCCAGAGAGGCTAAAGACTCTTTAAGAGACAGTTTCAGATTTGTGAAACCTTTATTTTATTTGTGAAAATGAAACAGGGCGATTTCACTGCTTTTTTCACACCTACTAGCCTCGTCATTTGCCACATTGTGTATCGTGTCTCCATGTCATAATGTTGTAGCCCTTTTGTTTTTTCTGAATCTGCTTGCCTGAACTTGAACTATGCTAGCTTTTTAGCTTTGTGCCTGCCTGCCTTAACCCTTTTCCCCAGTCTTTACATAGCCTTTGATACTAAAGTACTGTATAATGGCTGTTATATGAGGGTGAGCCAGCCCCATCACTTTTCACAGCAAGCTGCAACAGTACATGTTAGTTGGAAATTAAATCTAGTTACAATGGTGAGTGTTAAAACCACAGTTAGGGGTTTTCTGCTCTCTTGTTGTCACTGGAACTGATGGAGTAGGCTGACTAGGAGATAGGTGTTTTCAAGACAAGGTTGGGCCCACCACTGTGGCCTTGTTGTTCCAGAAAAGGAGGCAGGACTGAGTAATTATTAAGATTTGAGTTTATTTCATTCATACTTTTCAGGCCATTGTCTCTGGTGAGGAGCAGCCCCACTTTACTTTTGAGGAACGGTGGGTCCCAATCATCTTTGATGATGACACTCAGCTGGACAGGATGGTGAAATACCTGTCAGACTTCCTTGACAGCTGTGACACCCTCTCTGCTAAAGTCTTCTGACAGGATCAAATTCATCCTAAAAGTGATTCTGTCAGAGGTAGGTCAACAGCAGTTTCAACTTATATCCATGAACAGACATTTTTTTCTAGTATGGCAGAGAAATTAATTATTGGTGGTTAAGATTAAATGTGGTAGATATGTGTATTTTTCTGTTCTATAAAGTTTACATATTTGTAAATTTTAAGAACATTTTTTAAAAGTATCTGACACACTTCTCAGATTTGAGAAGTGTAGATATAGTGGGTTTTGATCTATACCTGGTCCAATGTGGTCTAGATGTGAAAAAAGCAGTGAAATCTCCATTTTTTGCAATTTCACAAATACAATAAAGGTTTTACAAATTTGAAAGTGGGTTTCAGACGGGGTTAAGGCTTTATCTAAAACACTAACACGCTTTCACAACACTAAGAGGTGCAAAAAATGGAGGATCGGTCTCTCAGCAATGTAAGCAGTGAAATCGCACAGTAGAGTACAGTACTTTAGTATCAAAGGCTATGTAAAGACTGGGGAAAAGGGTTAAGGCAGGCAGGCACAAAGCTAAAAAGCTAGCATAGTTCAAGCTCAGGCAAGCAGATTCAGAAAAAACAAAAGGGCTGCAATGCTATGACTAGGAGACACGATACACAATGTGACAATTGACGAGGCTAGTAGGTGTGAAATAAGCAGTGAAATCTCCCTTTTTTATTTTCACAAATAAAATAAAGGTTTCACAAATCTGAAACTGTCTTTTAAAGACTCTTTAGCCTTTCTGGGATAATCTAGTTCAGATTTGACAAGTCTAAGAATAGTGTTTTTTGATCTGGACCTGGTCCAATGTGGTCTAGATGTGAAAAAAGCAGTGAAATCGTCCTTTTTTGCATTATCACAAATAGAATGAAGGTTTCACAAATCTGAAACTGTCTTTGAAAGAATCTTTAGCCTCTCTGGGATAATTTAGTCCATATTTGACAAGTCTAGGTATAGTGGTTTGTGATCTGGACTTGGTCCAATGTGATCTAGATGGGGAAAAAAAAGCAGTGAAATCGCCATTTTTTGCATTTTCACAAAAATCCAAAATAATACATAGTACATAGTAAAAATACACAATAAATACATAAGATGCACATCTGGTATACAGGTTACCCAAATGCCTGTCTATAAAGGTACGTCTTAACCTGCGTTTTAAAAGAGTCCACAGAATCAGCAGACCGTAAGGGTGCGGGCAGAGCATTCCATAGTTTATGTGCCACGGCCTTAAACAGACAACAAATTTCGCTTATTAGACCTAAGAGAGCGAGCTGATGAGTAAGGGCGTAGTAGTTCAGGCACATATGCAGGAGAGTGACATGTGCAATGCTCTGTAAGTAATAGGGCTGGGTATCATTTAAAAAATTACAATACCAGTACCCTTGAAGTGATAATGATACCAATAGAGTACTTCATTCAATCCCTTTTTTTCATTCTTCATTTGATACCCATCATGCGAATGGAAGCATTTAGTTACGTAAAATGCCACCACTTCTCCCCATCCAAATTATTTTTACACAAATACATTTTGAAAGTGTTCTTTAAGACTTGCGAGTGAGTAATGGGAAACGTTAATTCTGAAGGACTATGAGTTAACAGTTTGAGTCAAGCATAGAGGCTGAGGCTGTATTATATAGATCTTTATTGTCATTGTGCTTTATTGTCATTATGTGTAGCTCTGGTTGACTGTTGACAGTGGGTTTAACAAACAGTAAAATAAACAGCCAGTGGCGGTACTGCTGATATGGCGGATGCTCCTCCCAGGGTCACTCCTTCTCCAGAGCAGTAATGGGAAACATTAATTCTGAAGGACTGAGTTAACCATTTGAGTTAAAAAAAAATAGTGGTAGTATTAGGCTATGTGTAGCTCTGGTTGTGTCTGTTTTACAAACCAATCGCAGCAATACGTTGCTATACGTTTTATTTTCTTTAATGGAAAAAACAAGATCTGGTCAGCTGTTTAACATGGCTGTCGAACAATGAGGATTGATCAGATATTACCCCTAAATTACATAGGTTGGAGTGGGCAGCAGAGGAAAGAGGCTCAATACTCTGCATAATGATGGGGGCAACAACCAGGACCTCTGTCTTATCAGCATTGAGCTGTAAAAAATGTTTTGCTGTCCAGTCCCTAATAACGTTAAGGCAGTCTAGGAGCCTAGTTAATCTAAAAGCCTCACTGGGTTTGAATGAGAAGTGGAGTTGAATATCATATCAAATAAATGATAAGCAACATTAAATCTGTTTATAACCTGTCCTAAGGGCAGCAAATATAGAGAGAATAACAGGGGCCCTAGATTCGAGCCCTGAGGGGCACCACAAGACAATGGAGTGGAATCAGACACAAAGTCTCCAATAAAGACGGTGAAACTTCTGTCAGTGAGATAAGAAAACCAGTCTAATGCTAGGCCTGATATGCCCACCCAGTCATGTAGTCTCTTAATCAGGATATGATGGTCTATTGTGTCAAACGCAGGGCTGAGGTCAAGAAGTACTAACATAGAGCACTCACCCGCATCAGAGGACATTAGAATCTCATTAGAGACCTTCAGAAGAGTGGTTTCAGTAGAGTGCTGTTTCCGAAACCCTGACTGAAATTTGTCATAAACCTTGTGCCTCTCCAATGCAGCAGTGAACTGAGTGGCCACAACCTTCTCTAAAAATTTTGACAGAAGTGGGAGTTTTGATTCATGGGCAGAGTGTGATCTAGGTTGGTTTTCTTTAATATGGGCTGGATAGTTGCATACTTAAAATAGGAAGGGACACAACCTGTAGACAAGTGACGGTTAACAATAGCTAAAACAGCAGGACCAGTAAAGGGGGTAGAGGATAGCTTATCAACAAAGAAGGTAAGGAATGTGTTACAATCATTATAGAAAAACATGGTAATGTAGAGTGCGGTGGTGAAACAATGTTATTAATAGTCTCGAATAAAATCCTAGTATTTCTTTTTGAAGCAGAAATTAAATTTAAATTTTAAAAGCTTATTTTACTAATGAATTAAAAGAATACCAGAGATCTTTGAGATATAGACAATGCACTTCTAGCCCAGTGGCTTTTCATAGCTGTTCAGTCTTGCGGCACTTCTGTCTCAGGCAGCAAACAGCATCTGTCATCCATGGAGTAGTATTGCAGATAGCCCTAGTCCTAACCTTAAAAAGGTGCCACTTGGAGCAATGCTCATTAACAGACTGTTACATCGTTAAAATTTGTATAAATATCACACTTAAAATGTGCTGAGAACTGATCAGCTGTTCTCTGAGTAATGATGCGGGAACGCGATGAGGTAGGTGCAGCCAGAAAACAATAGACCTGATTACTGATTACTGGGCCATCATGGAAACAATTAGGTCTGTTTCAGATGAAACTAGCTAATCAACAGATACTCAGGTAGATTCCTTCCTGAGGGCAGGGCTTATGTAACACAGAGTAGCTTAAATTTCTAGTTCCCGTCCCATTTTTTCACAATTGAGAATGACTTCCGGATGGGAGCCGAAACGTCATGATTCCAGTGTCCAGATGACTACGACTGAAACCTTTTCTACGGTTAATTAAACATGGTTTATCAATTAGTGTACATTTGACTCATAGAAGATGTTCTGTTTTACAGTCTGTATCAGCTGTGTTTCAGCCTTCCCTGATGTGAATGGTGTGATTTTGGCTAAAATGCTGGGATGAGGGGGTTATCAGATTACTTTGGTCCAGGTCAGTCGTAAAATGGGGGTAATAGTCACTTAACGTCCCTTGGATGTCATCCCTGAGTCCTGCAACATAGTGTGACTGGGTCCCCCCTTCTTAGGTTGTGACGACAAAACTTTCCATTAGTGCCCTTGAGTCCGGCAAAGGTCATGGGACAGAGGAAGTTCTGTGGACAGGCTTGTTTATGAGGCAGAGACCAACATTCAGAAAAAAAGACCAATGTAGTCTGTTGACCATTTTCCACTCTGTTGCTGTAATATGATAATGCACTCTTTTTTTGTTGCCTTTTGATTATGGATTTTAATTGCAAAATAATTGTATATGAGTTAGGTCTAAACCTGTAGACTGAAATGTGTAACCCACCTGCATGTGCATTCTCGTGCATGTGCATCTGAATGGAAAAATGGAAAAAAAACATTGCTCCATAGCATTACTCCACAAGGTACCTTTAAAATTCAAAGCCAGAACTTTTATTTTGCTCTTATGTCTAAAGTCAAGTCAAATCGTTAGGGAGTCACATCTCCTAGCAGTCAAGTGACAAAGTTCTCATTTTTGTGACTTCAGTCAGACTCAAGACCAAGTCTCAGGTCTACAGCTCTGGTAGAACTGAACCTGTGTACCCTGTGATCTGTTCAGTGGTTTATAGGTACACCAAAACCTATCTGGAGGCTCTACACAAGAACCACAACAGCATGCCTGTTCAACCCTTGGCTTTATTGTCTCCCCCTTTCAACAGTCACCTCCCCAAGATTCCTACCCCCGTATTCAATCTAATACTACATCCTCCTTTCTAAATAAAGGATATTGCCTGTGCAGATGTATGAATAAACATAATAATAAGCCCTTTCGACTGTAAATAGAAGGTCTCTCAGTTTACCTCTTTTACTGTAACATAACAGTTCTGTCCTTCAAGTATTGATCAGTAGCAATATTAACACATATGGCTTCTCTTAACTTTTACCACACTGCTTAGCAATGAAACACTTATAAAACATTATGCTTCTGTAAAGACTTTAACAGCAATCTCAAAACAGCAAAAGTTTTCAACAGTCAACTGTTCTCTTTGCTGCTCCCCATCAGGAGCTCTGTGGGACTGTATCCATTGCCAAAGGAGGAGCACAATAGGCCATGAGGGCAAGATAAGGGTCACTGGATTTCTTGAGTAGACCCTTGATTGTCCTCATGGCCCGCTCAGCTTCCCCGTTGCTCTGTGGGAAATGGGGACTGGATGTTACATGGCTGAAGCCCCAGTCCTGTGCAAACTTTCTGATGCAAACTGTGGTCCGTTGTCTGAGTGTACCACTTCAGGTATTCCATGATGTGCAAAGATAGACTTGAAGTGCTTAATCACTGCTCCAGATGTTGTAGCTGTCAGTTTGGCCACTTCAAAGTATCTTGAAAAATAGTCCACAATGACCAGGTAATGTTTGACAGACACCTTTCAAAAAGTTCAACTTTTGTCTTGTCAGTCCACAGAGTATTTTCCCAAAAGTCTTGATAATCCCCAAGACTTTTTGGAAAAATTTAACTTTTCAGAAGGTGTGTGTCCCATTACATCTGGCATAAAAGTAACACTGTATTTCAGAAAAAGAACATCATACCAACAGTAAAATATAGTGGTGGTAGTGTGATGGTCTGGGGCTGTTTTGCTGCTTCAGGACCTGGAAGACTTGCTGTGATAAATGGAACCAATTCTGCTGTCTACCAAAAACTCCTGAAGGACAATGTCCGGCCATCTGTTCGTGACCTCAAGCTGAAGCGAAGTTGGGTTCTGCAGCAGGACAATGATCCAAAACACACCAGCAAGTCCACTTCTGAATGGCTGAAGAAGAACAAAATGAAGACTTTGGAGTGGCCTAGTCAAAGTCCTGACCTGAATCCCATTGAGATGCTGTGGCATGACCTTAAAAAGGCAGTTCAAACCCTCCAATGTGGCTGAATTACAACAATTCTGCAAAGATGAGTGGGCCAAAATTCCTCCACAGCACTGTAAAAGACTCATTGCAAGTTATTTCAAACGCTTGATTGCAGTTGTTGCTGCTAAGGGTGGCCCAACCAGTTATTAGTTTTAGGGGGCAATCACTTTTTCACACAGGGCCATGTAGGTTGGGATTTTGTTTTCTCTTAATAATAACAACCTTCATTTAAAAACTACATTTTGTGTTTACTTGTGTTATCTTTGACTAATATTTAAATTTGTTTGATGATCTGAAACATTTAAGTGTGACAAACATGCAAAAAATAAGAAATCAGGAAGGGGGCAAACACGTTTTCACACCACTGTAGTTGCAGGCCATTTTGAACTGTGAGCTCACCTGAGAATGGCAGATAGGGCTGGAACACTAAACATTAAAGAACTTGTCTGGCCATCCTTCGACACAGAACTTCTTCAACTGCTGGAGTATGGTATTGTAATCCCGATGTCTCTGGATTTCTCTTTTATGTAGCAGGGAGACTCGCTATGACAGAGTTAACATAGAGGTTGATTTCCTCCTCTTGCAGTCCCTCTCCAGTGTTGCTAACAGGAGCTGTGTGGTGGGAGTTCATCCAAGGTCTTTGAGCCCAGCAGAGGAACTAGAGGCTTGTGGTCGGTCTCAATGTGGAAACTCTTCCCAATGAGAAACTCTGCAAACCTCTCACAGGCCCATGTTGAGGCCAGCGCTTCCTTCTCATTCTGGGCTTATCGGTGTTCAGTGCTGCTGAGGGCTCTCGAAGCATATGCCACTGGTTTCCACTCTGTATCTGCTTGCCACTGGAGAAGCATGGCACCCATCCCGTATGAGGACGTGTCAGCAGAGACGAGCGTTTCAGCATTTGGATTGTACAATACAAGCCCTGGGGGTGTTGTTGCCTGCTGTTGTTACGACCCCCAGGCCCACATGTTGGATTTTTTCAGCATGTCTCTGAGAGGACGCGTTCTCTCAGCTAGGTGAGTTAGGTGATTTGTCATCCCCAGAAAGTGTCTCACCTCGCTGACCAGGAACTTTATCCTGCTCTTGGAAAATTCACACTTGATGTTAAGCGTCACTCCCGCCTCCTGCAGACATGACAGCACCCACTGCATTCTCTCATCGTGCTCCGTCTGTGTGGCTCCCCAGACGAGCACACCGTCCATCTGACACAGAACACCTTCCAGGCCCTCAAGGACATGTGTTTCTGGAAATGTTCAGGTGCTGATGAGATTCCAAAGCACAGGCAATTATACCAATACCGGCCGAACGGAGTCATGAAGGTGGTTAGCAGAGATGACTCCTTGGACAGTGGAATTTGCTAAAATCCTGCGTTGGCGTCTAGCTTTGAAAACACTTTGGCTCTAGCAAGCTGTCATAAGGTGTGTTCCACTGAGGGAGGGTATGCTTCTCTCTCATCACTGATTTATTCAGCTCAGTGAGGTCTGTGCATATTCTCACCTTGCCAGTGCATTAAGGCACCACCATCATAGGCACACACCATTCAGTGGGCTCCTCCACCTTTGAAATGACTCCCTGCTGCTCCATACCATCCAGCTCCTTACCAGCCTGCCAAACTGGCCCTGGTTGTACAGTGTTTCTGGTATTGCAGTGACATCTGCACCAGTGTCGATTTTAAACCCATGGCTTTATTGTCTCCCCCTTTCAACAGTCACCTTCCTAAGATTCCTACCCCTGTATTCACCCTAATACTGCATGCTGTATCCATCTGATCTTCACAGATGGGGTAGTGGGGAATTTGGCCTCTACTCCAGACAACAGTACAAGTGTGTTACTGACAGGAGGGCATAGAGCTTGAGCATGAAAGATTGGAGATTGAAGAGTGAAGGACACAAGTCTATTTCCACCTGTCTCTCTCTCCCCAATCTCTTTGCCCTCATCTCCACCTTTTGTAATTGCCCATTGTTGGCTGAGGATTTGAGGCATGTGTTTGTGCCTGAGGTAGGCCTTTTAGATGTGCATAGTGCAGCGATGCACTTTAGAAATTTTCTCTGCTGGTGCTTTTTCTGATGTGGGTGTTTTTTATTCTGCTTAAGGTGGGCCACACTTGATGGTTTAGCTATCAGCTCTGTGCAGCCCTGCACATAAGGCCTTTGATTCACCACTCAAAGACACACACACTTGCGCTTACTCGCACACTCTTGCATATAAACATGTACACCTCACAGAGAAAAGTGCAGGTACACACACCTTTTATACACAGGTCCTGTCCTTCTTGTTGCCCTTGACTTTTCACTTGAGTTTTTGGGAACTCCAGCCTCCTTCTCAGCCTTTACATAAGCTTGATTTAGGATAGAGAGAGGGTCCTTTGTACATATAAATACAAACTAAAACAATTGTATGTTTCTAATACCATGAGGAAGGGTAATTCTTAATGGAACAAAAGAGAAGCAAAGTTCAAGAGATTGCTACAAAGATTGCAGCAGGACTGAACTGATAGCACAGAGTTAGTAACGCATGCTCCTCTCGCCACAAAGTTGTTCAATCAATTAAAACTCTTGTGTCTTGTGTTAACATCTTATTGACACAGTGAGAAAGATATGGCAGCTAACTATTTGGATTTAATTAAGAAGATCTGAATGGATCTGGAGAACTCTAGTAAATACATTGCACATACTGTATTGTTTGGAGCAAACTCACTGAACTGGACTTACATCCTTGACTCTTACTGATAAAACCATTAGGTAACATTTCAAATAAAATTTTGAGTAGCTGAGTAGTACAGTAGTAGGAGCTAATTGATAGTTAATGACTCACTCAAGTAGTAGGAGTGTAAGGCAAAGAAAAGAATAAAATTAATTAATAAAATAAAATTAGTTTGAGGCGATATCAGTATTGACAAAAATCGGAAATGCTCTAAGCCATTTTGCATGCACTTAAAGCCTCTCAAAGCACAAGGCTTTAATATGAGATCATGAGGTAAAAATAACACTTGAGCAACAGCAGCACAACAAATATGGTGAAAACTGATGGTCCTATTAAAAAGTTTGAGGATTAAGCACTCCAAATTTATGATTGTTAAATTTAAAACTATCTACACTGTTTTTATACCTTTTTTGGTTACATTTTGACAAATGTTAATCATGGAAAATCATGTTGTTTTAGCGGACAGACAAGAGTCGCCTGGATTACTATTCATATTGATTCTGAAGTCTAAATCTGATGATCATAAGATGAAATCTGAAGTTATAATATGATTTTGAAGCACATTCAATGATGTTTGGAGATAACACTGTCACTAGAAAGAGTGAGTTGTGTTGATCCCAGTAATATATGTATGATGTCTGTGTTCCAGTTTGACTAAGTTATGACCCTGAGATGAAAAGGTAGGGGTTTTGAGGCTAATTGTGTCAATCCGGTGACAGGTAAATTTATAGAGGAAAAAAATACTGCACAAATTGGGGTATCATTCACATCTGTTCACAATGCATCTGTTTATGTCAAGTTACATCCCTAATAAGTAGTTCCTAAATAACTCTGAATCGATGACTATATAGTAGATAATGATAAATTAATGAAACAGTAATGATTAGTTTCCAAATATCTATGAATCTACCCACTGACCACTTTCTTAATGACTTATTCATGACTGATGATGAACTGACACAACTGCTTAGTCACAAAAACCTAATAATTACTCATATTTATAATTACTCACATATTAATTACTATACTTAAATACTATTTTTGTGCCACCACAAGTATAGTGGTGCATCATATGGAGTAGTTTCTAGTAATTGCTCATTACTTCATGATTCCCTTACCATTTTTGTGCCCCCTCAAATAAGGTTTTACTGAGATTTCACAAGCAGAGATAGCATATTTCTCAAAAATTTAAGTAAATTAAAAAAAGTAACTAAAAGGAGAATACACACTCTCATTTTAGCTCTGTTTTTGGTCTCTACCACCTTCTGAGAAATTTTTTTGGACGCACTAGCTGCTTAATGCTCCACTAGTTTTACCAGCTAGTCGCTAACTTTGTCTGTGTGCTGTTGGTTGTTGGGCAGGTAGTGTACAGAGGGTTAAATAGAACAGCTGGCCGCTGTGACTCAAAACGAGGTTGATCAGTTAAGTTGTGGCCGTAAAACCAAAACAATGAGCAACAACACTCCATAGAGCTGAGGGAAACTGCAGTCACTATGAGCAAACATTACACTTACATTTAATCTATTATATAAAAATATTGATTAGTGCAGCTTTAAGTAATGAAAAATTAATGACTAGTTAATTTTGCACCATATGTAAAGATATCGCACATATCTAATTATTACATACAGTGTCATTAACATAGCATCTCAAAGTCTTTTCTGAAGTAACTTATTATCTATCATATAGGTAATGATTCAGAGTTACTCATACTTAATTAACTATCAGTTAGTCCCTGATTTGTTTCATATTCATTTACTGGTAACTACTAAACAATTGTGTGTACCGAATTGTGTGTTACCCAACTTGTAATGTAATTATGAGATCTTGATATGGGAACAACCAAATACAGAAACGCGCTGCAAAAACACACAACACAACCAAATACAGAAACGCACTGCAAAAACACACAACGACAAGTGTTTCCAGAGGACACTAAAAAGTGCTGAACACGGCTTTGACACGCTTGTTGTCAAGTTTGTTGCCACGGTTTGTGACTCACAAAGTTATTGAAGTCGGGTCTGTGAATCATCCGTTTATGTTTATGTTGCGGGTTTCTGACTTCTGTCACTGCTCCAGTCTGCGCATGCGCTGAAAGTGACAGCTGCATGTATCTCGCAAGATCCTGCAGAGTGAAAAAGCAAAATTCTATCAGTAATTTTAATGATTTGCGAGGATTTAGTGTTTATGACAGATATTAATCTTTACTATCTTCCCACCAGTGTTGACAGATGGCATGTGTGGTAATCATATAGGCATTATTAAACCAGAAATATCCTGAGGTATATACAGAAGGCCAGGCATTGTAATGATAAAGAGATAGGATAACTGTCTAAACGCCCATGCTTAAAAACTTATATGTGAGGTCGAAAAATGTTTTAATTGAATGCAGGGAACCTTGCAGACTGTAGTCTGTAGGAAATGCTATTTATGTGCACTTGGTCACTCCAACGTTCATATTAGGCTACGGTCCGTAGCTGTCATCAATAATGACCCTGGTTATTATCTCTGATTAACAGTAGTTAACATTTTCCTTCGAATTTACCTTAATTTTCAGTTTCAAAATGCGTTACAAACTTTTTATTTTAATCAGCGTGCTCCTGTGAAGTAAGTGCACGCTGTAGATCAGACTGCGGAAAGTGGAAAAGCAATGCAAAACAAAACAATGAACAGATGATACGGACCTGACTTCATGAGTCACAAACCTTTTTAGTGTCCTCTGGAAACACTTCTATTGTCGTTTTGTGTGTTGCATTTGCCCTTGTCGGCCTCTGTACTTGTCTGGTTAAAAAAAGAGAAATGTAAACTGCCTCTCTCTGTCTGATGCTGTTGAATCCGCCAGTGACATAGATTTTGGAAAGACAATTATCAGTGTTTGGTTTACTTTGAATATTGCTTTTAAATACAGAATTATCTTAGCATTCCCAGTATGGTTCCTAGAACAGTCCTAGTATTATCATACCATCACCATGTTTCTCAATTCTTCATATCCTAGAGTCCAATTTCTGCATGCAGTTCCCCCAGAATATATATTTTATTTCCCTCTATGCAATTTATTCTCTTCAGCACCATTTCCAATGACAAATAGGCCTGAGAATGTAAATTCCATTCAGATTTTGTTCATACATACTGTACAGTGCAGTGAGCCTAAATATATTTTTCATTTACAGCTTCACCTAACTGTAAACCTAACCTAGTGATTTTTTTCGCCTCTCATTCAGGCGTGTTGCATAAAACCAATTTTTTGAAAGGCGTGTAGGGATTATGGTGATAATGAAACAGCAATAGGCGAGGGGAATGTTAAAACAAGATAAGTGCACACCCATAAAGTGAATGGATGTTCTGTTGCTTAGGAAAATGAGGATTTTATCCTGCTGGTGAGTAGATTATGTTGAACTGGATGCAGTTCTATACATATTTGTAAATGTTTAAAAAATATTTTCCAGCCCTGCATACAGTCATACAGTTCCTCACATTCACACTGAAAGATTCTCAGTACATCCACAGATCTGTGAGCTACTCCACTGGAGAGTTTTTTGAGGATTTTTCAGGATTTCAGTGCCTTGCTCTAGGGAACTTCATAATAGTTGGAGGAGACAGCTTTCTTCATTAATTTCCCATACTACATTTATCCAACCAACTTCAACATACAACCTTTCAGTTGCTCTAACCAATAAGTCAATTTCCCTTTTCCCAGGTTCACATGATAACGTGTGATACTCTCTGTATGTCTAGGTGGGTACAATACGTATACATAAATACACATTTATTTTTTATCATAATTTGTTTGTATCAATATTTTTGCATGTGGTTATCTTGTGTATGTACAATATATATCTTTATGAATGCACACCTAATTGGCAGAATTGCCACACACATCAAAAGTTTTTTGACTAAAATTGGCCTACTATAACATTGCTCATACTAAAATTTAAATAAGATTTATTGTCTTGAATGTGGATGATGAATTATTGCCAAAGCTAAGTTACACACACACACGTTTTCCAAAATATAATATAATAAAAATATTGAGCAGACAAATAAGTACTACCTTGTAGACATTTATAGATTAACAGAACAAGGTTTTAAAAAAATAGCAGTCTCATGGGTTTACCCTTTGGTCATGGCATACAGATACATATATTGTAGACAAGAACTGTCTACAGAGTTGTGTCGCTAATTTCCCCCAAAATATAGGGACGTTTATCCTCATTGGTGTGATGGGGGTTTCTGGACATATATAATTCCAGCCTGACTAATCCTATCCTAGCCCTTATTGTTCTAATTTGGATCTATGGCCATTGTCGTGGTGTTTTGTTCTTGGAAGTTCATTTTCATCTGGTACTATGTGGTTAATACTGTGATGGTACTGGGATGGTGTCTTCATTGGTTGTGCTAAACGAGAATTGGTGTAGTGCCTTCATTTAGTTACCATCCATAGTGCTAAGCACTTATTGTTTCTTAAGTGATCCTTTGGCAATCCAACAGTACATCTTTTATCTTATTTTTTGTTGATTTTTTTGTTCTAATGTCAATATTAAAATGAAGAAGAAAGTTTAGTTTTGAGTTTTAAAATTTTATTATTTTCTCAAAAGATGTGAATTCATTAAAACATTTCAGTGCAGCTCAGTTTACTGTCATATGCATTAAAATGTACAGCACCTTTGAATGCAGCGAAATGCTTATTCTCTGGCTACATTTCCACACAGCCCATAGCTACAAAAAGCATGTACAAAAATACAATATACAATAATATTGTAATAACATGTAAATGAAAAATTCAATCCCAGATGTTCACATGTGAATATTTTTATAAATGTATATATATATAGAGCATCTGCATCATGTACACAGTATCACTACAGTCAGCTGTGACT
Source organism: Siniperca chuatsi (assembly GCF_020085105.1). Taxonomy (NCBI): domain Eukaryota; kingdom Metazoa; phylum Chordata; class Actinopteri; order Centrarchiformes; family Sinipercidae; genus Siniperca; species Siniperca chuatsi. The sequence goes on from NC_058048.1 coordinate 2,170,941, forward strand.
TAATATGTCAATCTAGTGTCAAGGACAGAAAAAACATTGCACATTAGAATAATGAATGTATGTATGTATGTATACTACATACATACATACTTTGATTATATTATATTTTGGAAAACGTGTGTGTGTGTGTAACTTAGCTTTGGCAATAATTCATCATCCACATTCAAGACAATAAATCTTATTTAAATTTTAGTATGGGCAATGTTATAGTAGGCCAATTTTAGTCAAAAAACTTTTGATGTGTGTGGCAATTCTGCCAATACTTTGAGAAATGCACAAATCTACAACAAACTGTTGACAGCACTGACATTTAAAGGTCCAGTGTGGAACATTTAGGAGGAGCTATTGGCAGAAATGGAATATAATATTTATAAGTATGTTTTCATTAATGTATAATCACCTGAAAATAAGAATCGTTGTGTTTTCATTACCTTTCATACCAGAATGAGCCGTGTTTATCTAAAGAGGGAGCGGGTCCCCTTCCATGGAGGTCGCCATGTTGCACCGCCATGTTTTTACAGTAGCCCAGAATGGACAAACCAAACACTGGCTCTATATAGGGCCGTTCGCATTTTTTGTAGTGTTGTGGTCACTGTAGTTTCTCCCACACACTTGGAAGGGGAGGGTGATGCGAGCGGTATTCAAATGGTTGCAAAATGCAATTTCACCGCTAGATGCCACTAAATCCTACACATTGGACCCCCGCAGGTGCTAGCTTGCTGCCATGGCAGTTTGTGGAGCTTCTCTCTGCTGCTGTGGTGCTACGGGATGATACTTTATTAATCCCCGAGGGGAAACTTTGTTGTTACAGCAGTTCATTAGCAGATCTACAGATGACTCTTCTACCGGTACAGACTGTAGTTCCGTCAGCTCATGTGCGGGAATCTCACCATCTGCTGTTGTAGCTAGTAACTGCACCTCACATTGCAGATTCCACAAATCAATAGGAGGGAAGTCACAAATGTCACATGGCCCACAAGCTGACAGGAAGCAATCTACAAATGTGCAAAACCTATTTCACTTATAAAAATGGATTCACAAATGCTTTATGTAAATGTATTTGTTGTGCTGAAACTATTTACATTTGTAAAACCTATATAATTTTTACGTGAAATTAAAATACGTTTTTACAGAGTAAGTTATGCATAATTTGCAAATCGCTCTGTATTTTTGTGGATATGACTTTACACATCAAATTAAAAATACATGTTTGTGCATAGTGAAATATTTGTGGGTCATGGTACACGTTTGTGGATTGTCTTCTGTGGGTTACAACTAATAAAGTCCAATAAAAACTTCTATACAGATATTCCATGAGCTATCAATTAACCACTGCATCTAGCAACATCCAGACACTGAAGCCGTTTTTAATAATGAAAGTAGATGGAAGATGAGAGAGAACTGTATTTTAGTCTGTTTATCTGCTTGAATTTTGCCTCCTTTACTTCTCTCTACTATTTTGCATCTATTGCACACCCTATTGAAATGTCTGTCAATATACAACTATTAATGTGATTGAGGCAGAGTCTGTAACAAGCAGAGTGTGTAATGTGATAGATTAATCTCACCAATAATGTTGTTCACATGTCATTAAATGTAATCCTGATTTTTCAGAAATGTCAGTACTGATGTTCTGTTTGTTGCCCACAACTGTGTAGGATTATTTCCTTTGACGTTGACATCAAAGCTGTTGGGACATTTATTTTAAGAAGCTAAAACTCTAAATATCATTTCCTCTGTTCTTTTTTCGTTTATTATTGCAGATTTTCAGTTTTGCTGCTAAAATGCAATGTCCCACAATATTTGCAGCAGTGGCATTACTGCACATATCCATTGACTTATTGCAGCCTCTCTTATCGTTAAAGTAAATCATTTTATAGTACCATAAGTTATAGTAGCTGTTGCCTCAACGGACAGATAGACCGATCACACATGGACAGGAATTTCTGTGTTGTTATTCTGTTTTGGTACTTGATGGTCGGAAAAGAGAGATACATATCTGCTTTTCATTGTTGTTGTTTGTCAATGCAGAACATCTAGCCACCCACCCCCTTAAAGATAAAGCCCCTGACTAGATATCGCCTCTGCCACCCGGGTTCCGTAAAATAACAGTCAACATCACATATACTTTAGGAGTCAGTATACAGAAAACTACTATCTTCTTGTACAGAGTAGCATAACGGACATTTATGTCCTGAAAATATCACAAGTTATGAGACAGAATTTGAATTTTTTTCCCCCCCTCATTATGTGTGCAACTAAGCAATGTTGCTCTTGTCTTTGTGAAGGTAGACTTTACAAGCTCTCCAGGCTTGACCTTGAGTGGGCTGCTCCTCTGTTCAGGCGACCTTCTGCCCATCTGCATTCATACTGTCCATGGAGCAATGATTACCAGGCTGTCCTGAGGGGAAAAAGGAATAAAACAGAGAGAGAGAACTCGTCTCGTCTGGTTGCGGTGACACAATGTTCAATTTCCTTTCAAACAGCCAGACTAATCTCGAGCCTCTCTCTTTTGTGTTTGTAGCCGAGGCTCTTGTGTGACAGCAGCTTGAGACTACAAGGCGACTCAAGGACAGAGCATTGTGCAGTTTTCCTTTTATGCATAAAGAGAAGGCCATGCTCACCATATGTTGTGTCGATTGCTGCACCATTAGCATGTAAACTGGGTGCTTAAAATATAGGTAAACTATTCTAATTAAACACTCAATTTACAGTATATACCTGTAAATCAGTCTGCATTGACTCTCATTTGAGTGATTCTTACAGTATCTGTTGTCCACAGCTGCTTTATACTGTATGAAAAGCTTCTCCTTCAGTTCATTAAATCCCTGCAGCCATCGGAGGCAGCAGGACACATGTTGATAAATCTGCAGCCTCTGATTTAAGAAGCTCTGCGCCAGAGTGCATTGCCATTACACACAGATGTTCAGTGTGTTTACCATCATTAAATTATATGTAAATGACACCAGGCTACTACAAAATAACCACACACACCTCTTGACACATCGGTCACGTCAATTATGATATAATGTCACCACTTACAATGTGTGATGCGGTAGAATTGTGACTGAAATAGCGTTGGATTGATGGATTGATAAATGGCCTCAAACTTTTTGCTGTGTGCTCACGTCATTCTACTCCACACCATCCAGACAACAACATGATTTCCTGTTGAAGGTCTCTATTTGTTGAACTATTGTTGTCATGCTTCACTGTGATTGGGTCAGCTGTTTCAGAGCTATGAGACAAGTGATGTGACTGGCTGTGAGTGTATTTGTTAACACCACACCCTCTGATCTATCTTTACTTTACCCAGCCCTTTTGCACTTTGCGCTGCTGCATGAACCAAGATGCCCACACAGTAGGTGTGCCCAGGACATACTGCTTTGCACTTGTGCAATTAAAATAGGGTCCATTATGTTTTTTAATGATGTGGTGACTTTTCTTATCCTTTATATATTTTGGAGCAAGAAGGTTAATTGACATTTTGGGCAACGTTTTTTTTTATATCAGATAAAAGCCACACTGGGCAACACTTTTATACAACACTGCAACCTAAATCACAAAGGGATTCCATTCAACACAATAACATTCAATATCAGCTATACTGAAAATGACTCTGGACATACAGTACGGTGATTTTAGGTTTTGTTGGAAATGACTAAAGACAGACGCTTAACCCATCTCAGTATTTTGCAGATTATTAGCTTGGATGGGAAGTATGCAACACATCAGTCAAGTGATGCAGGTGCTGTCACCTGTCTGCATTCTTTGGCTCCCTAGCAGCTGGGTCTAAGGACTACTCAGTCTATTGTCATCCAACACTTTTGTCCAAACCAAGATGTTTCAACAACTACTGACCAGATTACTATAAAATGACAATTGATTTAGTACTTGATCGCGTTTCTCACCCATGACAGAGTAATGAGTTAGGCATAATCTAAAACATATTTTACATATAGAATATAATTGTTTTGTATGCACAGGAAAGTGGAATATGTTAAATAAGCCACTCACAAAATGAGATACTTTGCAAGTGTTTGATCTCAGACTTGTGTCAGCTGCTGCAATATTAGTTTGTCTGGAGGCTGATGGATCTCAGTTGTGAACATAAGTTTTACAGATAAAGTGTATGTGGTTCATGATAACAATAGTTGAGATGGCTTATAGAGGAACAACCCACACAGGTCATCATTTTTAATTAACTAAATAACAAATTTAAATAATAAGGCCGTAAGGCCATTGTCTTGTTGAATAACTGCACTGATAAATAAAGTGTATTCAAATCAGTTGCCTTTACAAAACCATATAGTGTCATCCTGCCTAACCTGTCTCAGGTGGCTATCTATTTACTCCACACATTTCCTGCATTATAAATGTGTGGGTGAACCTGTTTGAAGAGAATAAAACCTAAATAATAGAAAGTAATAGAATAAACATGAAACCCCCTGATAACTTGGTTTCAAATCTGAAGTATTTCTCTGTAACATTAAACATTCCTGACTATAATAAGCTTATAATAAGTTAAAACATCTTTAGGCGTTATTTATGAAGAGTTTAACATTCCAAAACTCAGAAAATCTTCTTGATCAGGACTGTGTGGGTGTGGTTTGAGTAGCAACCCACCAACTGTAAGCAGAATGTGATTCAAAATATTGCTTAATCCTGATTGGTGCACAGAAGAACATGACATCACCTTCTCACAACTAAGCGTGGTACACAGAGAAAAAAAACATCTCCTTTCAAATAACCAAAACTGTTCCAACTTTGGCAGAAAATAGTGTGTTCATGTCGGATTCTGCCACTCATAGTAAGCAGCTGATATGTTATCAGGGCATTTTAAAGTAAATAAAATTAAAAACTAGCCTGATTCTGGCTGTTGAAAAAATAAAATGATGACAGATTGAATAGATTAAGTACAGTAAATATGATAAAGCTAAACATGGGAAGTAATGGATTAAGCTGTCAACATTTGTGTTCTTACAAAAAACAAATCAATATAATGAGAAAAACAAGCACTACTATTAAAGGTAACTGTGTTGCTTTGTGGTTAAAGTGGATTAGTGAATGTTGACTGAATGCCTGGCTCCATTAATAGTCTTAACTCTGACACTAGCATGGCTCACACTGAAGCTGTGAGAAGATTTCCATGCTTTAAAAATGGGAACATTTGTGCACAAATCACTCTTGGGAAAATGATGAAAGAATTCCAGTGCACTTAATATGCAACAGTAGAATTTATTCATTATTGGTAAGTACAATCCACTAATGTAAGCTTCTTGGTGGTTGATAGAAGGCCTTTTTTATAGAGGGGGAAAGTGACCTGAAAATGGTCAATTTATGACTGTATATCTGATATAGTATATATCATGTGTCAGATCAAATCATTGTGGAGAGCAAAGTGGTTCTGCTGGTCTCTAAGCACCCCTGAATAGTTCCTTTATATTAATTGTCTCATTTATTTGAATGCAGGGGTTTTTTGTACATAATAGGTTTTGGAAATGGACATTTTTCACAATAAAGGATATCTGAAAGGTCACATGGTCAAGTGATGATTCCATTAGTAAGGAGATTAGCTTTATGTTTGGAAGTAATATGACATACACAACAATGTGCCAGTGTGCCACAAACAGTAGACAAGGCAAAGCTGTGCCTATATTCTAGGCAGACCTTTTGAAACCTGGATTGGTTTACCACTTGTCACCATTTTGTGAGTTACTGGAGCCAGAAAATCTGGACGGAATGAAGACGGAGCATGGTTCTGTGTGCCAGTGTTGCGACCTTTTGAGTAGAATTCATTCAGTACAGCCCAACTATGATTTGATGGACCTGGAAGGCAGTGGCCAGAGGTAGTATGCATCTTAAAGCCCCTATATGTGTAAAATTTGTATGTGCATGTTTACAGGATTATCTTATCTTATCTTAAACTACATTCTGTGTGTTCATGGTGATGAAGGAAAATGCCATCCAGTGTGGCTCATAGATGTGTTTTAAATAGTTTTTGGACAACAATGGAGCTCTATGGCACAGAGGAAGAAGATATATCAGGCTTTGGATACACACACAATACTTGTTAGTAGATACATTCATTGTTGGTTTGGGTCTGCACATGGGATATAATATTATATATATATATATATATAGAATACACAAAACACTAGACTAACCAAAGATGGAGACAACCTATATATGAAGATCATAACCATCTTTATTAATTTAGTGGGGTAATTGGAAGGCAGTCTGAAGAGAAAAAAACTGATTTTCATCATCCGTGGCCTTTACTGACAGTCTATCTTTGTTCTCTCTCCACTGACCCACTTCTCCTGCTGAAACAGATGTTTCCTCGACTCCATTATTTACTCACCTCCCTCTTAATTACTGCTGTCAATTAGCAGACACACACACACTCAGACACATACATCTACTAATAGGAAAACATGTGGACTATACAGTATTTCCATCTTATGATAGGGACGGTGATATTACTTGAATACATAAAACACAGCATGCTATGTTTAAGAGGCAGGTTCAGCAGTTTATGAAGCTGTAATTATGGATGAAGGGAGGCAGTGTGATGTTTTGAAGGAGGCGAGCAATTAGATGTAAATGGTCCTCTTATTCTCTGCCTGGCTTTCTATCTGCGTTACACAAAATAAGAAGATCAACAAAGAGTCTCAGAGGAGAACAGGAGAATATATAATACAGAAATACAGTCGACAACATTCAATATGATTTTGCATTACACTGGATCCCCCCCCACACACACACACACACACACACACACACACACACACACACACACACACACACACACACATTTATAGACTTTGATCTATTAGTCAACACAATATCCCAGGGTTCCATCTGTCCCTGTTTTGCTCTCATCCTCCATGCTGTCCCCCAAAGTCGTCAGATTATATTTAATGAGGGAGTGTCAGTTGAATTATTCAGCTGTCATTTGTTGCTCTTATAAAGAAAATGGATGTCAGAGAGGCTTTACTCTTTACACCACAATGCACAGTGTTCTCTATTCTCTGCTGCGTTGCTGCAAGAGATAAGAGTTTTTAATGAGGATTTAGTTATTCAGTATGTACATATGTTAGTTACATGATGAAGAGGAATATGTTTCAGTAGAGAGCTTTTGGGTGGTATAACACACCCTGTGACTGCCATATTGGAAGTTATCAGTTCTTAGTAAACAACTGATTGCTAGTAATTCCTAATAAGTCCTTATACAAGTCCTCAAAAAACACAACCTCTGCCACTGAAGGATGGCGCAGAATTCCGACAGCCACTCCTCCCAGGAGCCCAATCCCTTAAACACACCCCTACTCAAAGTCATTCTGCTTCATTTAATTTGTTTATTTTATTGTAAGAACTAAAAACACTTATTTATCCACTTTTTTCTTTTAAAAAACCCATACTTGAATTTCTGCACCATATCAAACCCAACTAGAACTTAAGACTTGTAATGCATGTTGTCATTGTGTGTATGTTCTGTTATATCTATTTATGTTAAATCATTTGTTATTTTTAGTTTAAATTAAATGAGGACATCCTCCAACATTATTGCTATTGGCTATTGTTATCATGGCATGTTCACCAACTAACAAAGCTAAGGCTCAATTGAACTGAATTGACATTTCCCAAGTGACTACTTGTGTTCAGGGCAAGTGGCTACCACCAAGGCTGAAAACCACACTGGAGTTAATGTAGAAGTGCCTTAAATGCAGTATCAATGATGGCCACTAGAAGCTGACTTCATTCTCAGCCTATATTAGTTTATCACAATCAGCAATGGTGGTTACCACTTGCTCATCCATCCACCCAGGCTCAAAACTCTTTCTCATATATTAGGAGCTTACTGTGTCACAGTAAACTGCATTATTTACCTTCACTTATATTTTAATGAATGGCAAGGATTTAAAGGTGTTCTGATAAAAGACAATACATATCATGCCTTATTGCTTACATAATGGGCGCCTGTGGCTAAGAGGTAGAGTGGGTCATCCCCTAATCGGAAGGTCGGAGGCTTCCCCAAGCCAACATGTTGAAATGTCCTTGGGCAAGATACTGAACCCCAAATTGCTCCTGAGGGCTGTGCCTTCGGTGTGTGAGTGTGTGTGAATGATGAGCAGTTGGCACCTGCCTTCAGTGTATGAATGTGTGTGAATGGGGTGAATGTGATATATAGTGTGAAGCGCTTGGAATATGACTATAGTGTGAGTGGTCGAGTCAAGTACAGTCCATTTACCATTTACCATAATTTGTATAGAGTGGATAAACTGACATGTTTGAAATTTTTGGACTGTTGTTATAGACCCTAGCATGTTTCCATTTCCATTTCCGCTGATGTCTAAAGCAGCAGTTCTTCACAATGTGTGAGTTTAGTTACAAGATAGAAACAAACATACAAAGTGTCATATAATTAAATTGAACATGAACTTAGTGGCCATAATTGTCCAGACTGAAATATCTCAACAATTCAGTGAAGTATTGAATGTTGCCATGACATTTCGTACAGACACTAATCATCCTCTGAGGATATATCATAATGGCTTTGGGGATGCCCTGACATTTTCTATAGTGCCACCAGCTGGTTGATATTTTTGATTTTGAGTGAAATCTCTCAAAAACTATTGGATGGGTTGTCATGAAACTTGGTACAGACATTCATGTTCCCCTACGATGAATTGTAATAACTTAAGTGATCCTCTGACCTTTCATCTAGTGCCATCATCAGCTCAAAATTTCAGTTTGTCCAATGCTTTGGTTTATAACCAAATACCTGCAACACTACTGACATTGCCATGAGCCTCAGCTTTACTTTGTGTTGTGCTAATTATCAAACATTAGCATGCTAACACACCACACTAAGATGGTGAATATGGTAAACATTATACCTGCTAAGCATCAGCTTTTAGCATTGTTAATTCAATTCAATTAAATTTTATTTATATAGCCAATTCATAATTTTGTTATTTGATTGCACTTTTCCTATAGAGCAGGTCTAGACTGTACTCTTAATAATATTGTTTACAGAGACCCAACAATTCTCACCAAGCACAAGCACTTGGCGACAGTGGCAAAGAAAAACTTCCTTTTAAGAGGCAGAAACCTTTGACAGAACAAGACTCTGGCCATCTGCCTCGATCGGGTTAATGTTAGCATGCTGACATTACCAGTTAGGTCAAAGCACTACTATGCATAAGTACAGCCTCATAGAGCTGCTGACGTGACAGTAGACTTGGTCATGTTTTACTCTTCTTCTTGAGAATATTCTATGGTTCAGCATCTCAAAACAACCAATTAACAGTCTATATGTGTTTCAGAGCTTTTTTCCTATTGCTACTGCTTTTATAAAGGCTGAAGCTAATGAACTGTAGAAAGTAGAACTGACAATTTCAAAGAAGAAGAGTTCAGGACTGTATAGTAGTATAGGCAGACATGTCAAATGCAATCAGTTCAGAAATCATGGTGTGATCTCAGCTAAACAGAAGTACAACAAAAATGACATCCACAACCATTGCTATAGTTTTCACTAGATTTTACTGTGGGAATTTGTTAATATGTCTCAATTTCCTCAGATATCTCAAGTTGCATTTACTGCAGCCTATGATTCAGATTTGAAAGTGTATTGTGATCCATTATGTTGACAGAGTAAAAACTCTTTTTCCAGACATGGGTTCACCTCTCATGATTATATTTGTGAGGTACAGTTAGTTACACAGAAGTTGGACTGGTGCCAGGGCAAATTGGATTAAGTCTCCCAATGTTCCCTCAAGTGTTTTATTATCCCTGAGCTGAAGACATAATGTGATTACTTGGTGATGCCCTTTGTTCAGCACACTATTATCCTGATGCTGTGTCCATGAGTTCATTAACGGCACATTATGACTTGTTATACACAAGCATGCTGCAGAGGCTGCTGAGCCCGTATAGTATGAGTCATTCATGTTGTGTTCAGGCTGGATAGGCTCCTACTGTATGTGGGCTGCAAGTAAAGTTTCAGTTTAAACAAGTGCACTGTAATTGAATAATGGACTATATACAGTATATTATATAAGCAATATTAAGTGGCTTTAAGTGATAACAGTCATCAATTCCTTCCTCATTTCACATTTTATACTAAAAGAAAAACTTTGTAACACAGTCCCTGACTGCCTACCTACGGCATGACTCACAAATTGTGAAATGAGGATGACTACATATGAATTACGATTAATTTGATAGCCAAAATAATCTTTGACAAAATAATCTTAACTTAAGGTCCACTTACTAGCTTCTTCCCCCAGAGCTTTCAGCTGCCATGGAGATAGCTTAGTTGTCATCACGTGACCTAAGTGTGGAACTTTGGTCATGTGGTTGCAAATGGGGTGAGACTTTTCTCTCTGCTAATAACTCCTCAAGACTGTCTGTTCCTGCCAGTCTTCAAATGGCTGGGTGCATCATCATCTTTTTAACGAGTCTGGCCAAAGTACCTCTCAGAGAGTTCTGCATTTTTAATTACAATACAGGTAGATTGTGGTTGTGATGAGTAATAGGATGTGATAGAGATTGTATGGGTTATACACTCAACGGCCACTTTATTAGGTACATCTTGCTGGTACTGGGTTGGACCCACTTTTGCCCTCAGAACTGCCTTAATTCTTCGTGGCATAGATTCAACAAGGTGCTGGAAACATTCCTCAGAGATTTTGGTCCATATTGACATGATAGCATCACGCAGTTGCTGCAGTTATGTCAGCTGCACATCCTGATGCAAATCTCCTGTTCTACCACATCCCAAAAGTGCTCTATTGGATTGAGATCTGGTGACTATAGAGGCCATTAGAGTACAGTGAGCTCATTGTCATGTTCAAGAAACCAGTTTGAGATTATTTGAGTTTGATTATTTGAGTTTTGTGACATGGTGCGTTATCCTGCTGGAAGTAGACTTTAGGCATGTCCTCATACGTACACGACAGAATAGGTCATTTGTAAACTACATACAGTGGTGTGAAAAAGTGTTTGCTCCCTTCCTGATTTCTTATTTTTTTGCATGTTTGTCACGCTTAAATGTTTCAGATCATCCAACTAATTTAAATATTAGTCAAAGATAACACAAATAAACACAAAATGCAGTTTTAAATGAAGGTTGTTATTATTAAGGGAAAACAAAATCCAAACCTACATGGACCTGTGTGAAATAGTGATTGCCCCCTAAACCTAATAACTGGTTGGGCCACCCTTAGCAGCAGTATACATCCTCCACCCAAGTGTGGAGGACTACTAGAAAAGATCATGGTTTTGGTTCAAATAAGTATGTTACATAAGTCATGTGATGTTAAACACGTGGGTAACGTTGGGAAATTGCCAGTTTGGTTAGGTTTAGGCAACAAAACTACTTGGTTAGTTTTGGGACTCCACAGATGAAATCAATCATTTGGGTAATTTGTTAACTGAACTTTTGTTAGGAGACTGCATTCTCTTTTTTCCCACAATTCTAAGAGCCATTGAACGCAGCAATGGCCAGTCTGACCTGTGTCAATACAAAGGTCAGTGATCATTTGTTCGCCCTCTTTATCCTGGAATCCTTCACTGCGGCAGCCAGCCATGGCTGTCTCCCTCTCAGTGCGACACCCACCTGAACTCTCTCCTCCTGGCTTCACCATGTAATCTGCTCGGAGCAGAAACACACAGCAGAACTGAAGTCTCCTGATCTACCAAAGCGCTGCGAAGGCCTTTTAAATCTCAGTTTAGCGAAAACGGCTGCTACACATAAAGCCTGCCAGCTAGCCTTCACATGCTAGAGGGAGGGAGGCACAATGCAAATACCACCTAGAATTTTTAAAATAGTAATAATGTAATTGTAATGGTAATATTAATAAATTAATAATAATAGAAATGACAGCTATAGGAATAATAATGACAGTATTAGTAACAGAGTCAATAACAACAACGTAGCAGCAGTTGTCGAGCAAGAACACTGGGGCAGCAAGTGGCCCACAACCACAGATCCAGACTCTGCAGCTCTGGAGGTAGAAATACCTGCTGAAAGTGACAGAAGGAGAGAGGAGAGAAACGAGAAAGCACAAAACTACAGGAGAGAGAAGATGTCGAGTTAGTAACATGCAGTAATTGGATAAAAATGCATACAGATGGAGAGAGAGAGAAGGAGAGAGGAAAGAGGTGCATCATGGGAAATCTCCCGGCAGTCTAGGCCTATAGCAGCATAACTAAGCGATGGTCTTACCCAAGCCAGCCCTCAAGGCGCTTATTTTCTCTTAATTTAACTGTAGTTCTCAGCCACCGCTAAGTTGGCGTTAGTTTATGTTATGCTCCACACAGACACAGTCCACACAGTCTTTGCATGCTAACTAACTCCTTTTAACTTGACACCATTATCCTAAACAGACCAAACATAGACCTCTAATTTGACTTGAACACAATCACACACACGGCGGAGAGTAACTTAAGCTCCCACTGCACATGTTCCTTTGTTTCTGACCACGTGGGTTCATGCTCGTGCACGTGAGACATATGGAGGCAAAACAAAGAACACATTCCTTTTGGTGCACACCCAGACCTGCGCACACACATACACACACACACCCTTTGTTTTGTAGTTTAGTGTTTAGAGTTAGACTTCACATAGTGTGTTTTTGCTTTGTTTATCTTTTAAATAAATGCTTGTGTATAATTATGCTGGTTTCTTTAATGTTGCACAAGAGTGAGTAATTTGCCCACCTCTTCTATGTTGAACTCCAAATCCTTCAACCTACTAGCTATCCATGGTAATTTTGATTAGAGTTATTAATTTCATTATTAATCTGAGTTCCAAATTGATAGTTTAGTGTATTTTATGTGACTCAGTCAATTAATTGGCTATAATTTATCTTCTTTAAGAGTATTGCCCCCGAGGACTTTATTCATTCAAGTTATTTATGATAATTCTGATAGCCATAATTAATTGCTCGCACCTACACAAGTGGGTGCCCCCCTTTAACCATTGCAAATCCCAACAGTTAGGTTTAGGCACCAAAACTACTTTATTAGCGGGTGAGGGTGAGGGTTAGGGTCTGCGTTGGAGTCTTTTCCCAGGTGTATGTGTCCAGAATACCTCCACAGGGAGGTGTCCTTAAGAGTGATAGTATACTAGGTTCAAAGTTTATTTCATTATACAACACAGTATTGTACAACGAAATGCAAACTGTAGTCCCTTCATGCTACACACCAAAAAAACCAAACAGAAATCTATTATTAATGGTGGAGTGCAGAGGATGAATTGAGGAATCTCACAGCCTGAGGAAAGAACCTGCTCTATAGTCTGGTGGGATGGCAGCAGATACTTCGCTTGCCAGCCAGCAGCAGGGTGAACAGGCTGTGGCTAGGGTGGGTATTGTCTTGTTTACCTTTTGGGCTCTGCGCAGACACCTCACCTCACCTCACTGATATTACTGATGCTTGGTAAGTGGGTGCCAATGATGTTCTGGGCAGTTTTAATCACGCGCTGCAGAGCCCTCTAGTCCTGGGCCGTGCACCTCCCATGCCAATTTGTAATGTTTCAAGTCACCTGCTCCACCAATGTAGACAGGGGTATGTGTCTTCGTCTCCTTTTTTATAAAATCAATGATCAGCTCCTTAGTTTTGTTGACATTGAGCAGTAGGTTGTTCTCTGTGCACCACTGTGCTTGTTGACTACCTCCCGATATAAATTCTCATCGTTGTTTGGCCAATGATGGTAGCGTCACACACACCGAAGGCACAGGGAGCAGTTGGGGTTCTTGCCCAAGGACACTTCGACATGTGGGCTGGGGGAAGCCAAGATCGAACCGCCGACCTTCCAATTGGTGGATGACCCGTTCAACCACTAAGCCACTGCCGCCCCAACGTGTGCCAGTCTATGCACTCAAAACAGTGCTGTTGAGCTGCTGTAGCTTCATCTATCCACACTTTACAGTAACTGTTTTTTTCTGAGGGTTTAACCCTTTTACTCAGCTGGGAGTAAGTAGACAGGAGAAGCAGGGAAATATTGTCACAGCCTGTCATGTCCTCACCAGCCCATAATCACCCACACCTGCTCCTAATTACACTCCTGCCCTTAATCAGCCCCAATCACACCCAGGATAAAATCACTCCACTCTCCACACTCAGTGTCCAACCTTGTTTATGGATAGGACTCCATGCACCAGACTGTTCCTGTGTCGCTCCAGTTCCCTGTGTGTTCTCCAGTCCTCCATGGCTTCTCCATTCCTCCATGACAAATATGGTTTGATTGACCAAAATGGGGCTGGGGGATAGCTTGACTTTAATATTGTATACACATAGACAAGCAGCTGCAGCACAAGCTACATTGTTCACACACTTGCCTACTTTCTTTGTGTTTGCTTTGTGGATTAAAAAGTATACACTAGGGGCCAGATCTAGAATAAAAACCCTATGAAAGAAAGAAACTGTGGAAGCTGGTATTCACAATTTCAGTCACTACCAAAAGCTCATGAAAGGTTTGGAATGTAGATTTACTGGTAAAAGCTTCACCTTACCTGCTGTGATAAAAGCTGATACAATCGATGGACGTGCTGTCAGCGAAGGAGACAAGCTGACAATTATCAGGTCTGTCTGCATTGTAATCACTGAGCTCTACATTGTCCTTTTGGCTTTCTCCATATTTCCCACTTTTTGTGCCCACACGTTATGCAAAGCAGACTTCCAGAGCTGTTTCTTATGATACATGTTGGTATGTTGTCAATGATGAAATGTTTGTCACTTTCTGCACTACACTTGTCACAGACAACATTCAGGTCACAGGTCAACATTCTTCACTTCACGAGAGTGATGTTTTTTTTCCATTAGGAAATTCATGCAAGTTTAAGTGCAAACAAGCCCTCAAACTGTGAAAGTAATAACCCCTCCATCACAAATTGTAAGTGCAAATAGCTTCAGATGTAAAATTAATCCATAAAGGCTGGCACTCCTGTGCCCTGAAGCCCTTTCGTAATAGGAGCATTTTATTATCTGATCTGAAATTGGAAAATTCTCTCTGCTTTGCTGTCTCACTGGCTGACAAATGGTGCATGATGTGGAAACAATAATGGCTGCCACTCTGAATGGATAAACTGTGTAAAGCCTTTATGCCACTTTTGAAATTATCCAGAGTTGTGGGCAATTTATTGATATTTTGCAAATACATATTACGTAAATAGTTACATTTTCATAGGATTTACATATGCATGACTGTGACAGGAAGAGAGAGGCTCTGTTTTTGACCAGCTTTCAACTCATTTTATATGGTTAGTAAACAGCATGACTTTCTGATATGGACACTGTTGGTGTTCTGTTCTTCTCTGCACAATCCCCTGAATGAACAAAATTTATAAATGTATTGGTCAAGTATCTTCAATTACAATAATATAAGGAATTTGACTCTGGTTTTCCACTTGCTCTCAATAACCCTACACAGTGCTAACAACAAATGTACAAAAAGACAGCTATAACAAAGAAAACAAACATAACTATAATGTACAAAAAGGACAAAAATATACTACTGGGTTACAAATATTGTACGGGAGTGTAAACAAAATATGGTATAATTAAAAAGAACCATTCTTGGAAACAGTCACTTGACAAGAATTTATGTATTTATTTATTTTTTTTAAATCAGACTCCACTTAAGCTTTTTTCCCCCCCCAGAGCGTTTAGCTGCATCTAAAGATCTTCCTCTGTGGATGGAGTTTGCAGAGTTGTCATTTTATGTTGTGGTGTGTCAAGCAGGAAAGCAGGAGTAGGACTCAAAATACAGGTAGGCAGGGCAGGTGCAGATCAATGACTTAATAGACACAAGGCTTACATGAGTAGTCAGGCAGGCAGAAATCACATAACCAAGGAGAGCTGTTACGGACAGAACAGGCCATCAAGATGAGACGGATATTATTTATTGCACACAAAGTAAACTGGAAATGTGAAGAGGATAATGCTACCATCCTTTGACTGGTCAGAGAGGAGCTCTGGGGTTGAGGAGACACACACTGGAGAGTGGAGATGCACAGGACCGGGAGCGACACAAACTGGAGACTGGAGATGTTCGGGACCGGGATCGGGGCTCTGGAGACATTTAGCAGATACGTGGTTGAGTCCGTGGCGTTGTGGAGGTAGGATATGGAGATCTGTCCTTATTCCAAACGAGACCGGACACTGACTGAGGTGAGGGATGGTGTTTTATAGGGGAGTCGAGTGAATGATTAGGTGCAGGTGTGTGATAGGTGACTGGGATTAGTACTCGGGTGAGGGAGTGCGGTGTGTGTGGTGTAGTGGAGCCTGGCGTGTCTGTGACAGTACCCCCCCTTCCTCACAGTCCGCTCCTGAGGACCGGGGACCCCGACGTCGTGGCGGCCGTCCTCTTCCTTGGGGGGCAGGTCGATCTGGATGGGCAGCGTGGAATTCTGTTTGAAGAGAGGGATCGAGGATGTCATGCCGGGGGACCCACGACCTCTCCTCAGGACCGTACCTCTCCCAGTCCACCAGGTATTCCAGGTTGCCACCATGGCGTCGGGAGTCCAAGATCTCACGGACCTGGTAGGCGGCTCCGTCCTCCAGGATCAGTGGTAAGGGGGGATCTGTCGTGTCGCCAGGCTCTGTGGAGATGGGAACAGAAGAATGAAATGGTTTGAGTAGGGAGATGTGAAAGGTAGGGTGTATCCTATACTGTGCAGGCAATTGAAGCTTGTAAGTGACTGGATTTATTTGTTCTAGTATGGTAAAGGGACCAATGAATCTGGGACTTAGCTTTCTGCAGGGCAGGTGCATCCTGATGTCACAGGTGGACAGCCAGACCTTTTGGCCGGGTAGATATTCTGGAGTGGTCTCCTGCGGTCGGCTGTCAACCTGCGCCTGCAGAGTGCTCTTCGAAGTTGACGGTGAGCTGCGTCCCAGACCCTCTCGCTCTCTCAGAACCAGTAGTCTACAGCGGGAACCTCTGAGGGCTCTCCAGACCATGGGAAGAGAGGGGGTTGGTAACAGAGTATGCACTGGAAGGGAGTGAGTCCAGTAGTAGGTTGACGTAAAGAGTTCTGGGCATACTCGGCCCAACCCAGGAACTGGTTCCAAGTGTCCTGGTGGCCATGACAGAAGGTATGTAGAAAGCGCCCAAACTCCTGATTTTTCCTCTCCGTCTGGCCGTTGGTTTGGGGATGGTAACCAGAGGAGAGGCTGACTGTCACACCTAGGAGTGAGAGGAAAGCTTTCCATACCCGGGAAATGAATTGTGGTCCTCTGTCAGACATAATGTCCTCCGGGATCCCATAATACCTGAAGACGTGGTTAAAGAGGCATTCAGCGGTTTCCATAGCCGTGGGTAGTCCTCGGAGTGGTATAAGACGGCATGACTTTGAGAATCTGTCCACTACCACGAAGATGCATGTGTTGTTGTCGGATGGAGAGAGATCCGTGATGAAGTCTACCCCTAGGTGTGACCAGGGTCTGTTGGGCGTCGGAAGGGGACACAGTTTGCCTGTAGGAAGATGACGTGGAGATTTAGACATGGCACATTCTTGACAACCTTGTACGTACCTTCTCACATCCCTAGCCATATTGGGCCACCAGAAGCGTTCTCGTAGCAGCGAGAGGGTTTCATTGGCCCCGGGGTGACCAGTGCCCAGAGATGTGTGGGAGGTGTGAATGAGTAGGTTGCGCTGGGTTCTTGGAACATACTGATGACCAGGGGGACAGCCCGGCGGAGCGTTGGTGGAGGCATTGGAGGAGGGAACAGATGTCTCCGACCACTGAATAGGATTTACGAAGATATGTTGGGGAAGAATGGGTTCTGGCTTGTCAGTGGTGTTTTCGGGAGCGTGTAGACGGGATAATGCATCTGCCTTGGAGTTCTTGGTGCCGGGGCGATATGAGATATTGAATTGGAATCTTGTGAAAAACAAGGCCCAGCGTGCCTGGCGAGGACTCAGTCGTTTGACCTTCTTGAGATATTCAAAATTTTTATGATCTGTCAATACAGGGAAGGGGTGCTGGGCGCTCTCCAGCCAATGCCTCCATTCCTCCAATGCCAACTTAACAGCCAGCAATTCACGGTTGCCAATGTCGTAGTTTCTCTCTGCCGGGCTAAGCTTTCGGGAAAAGAAAGCACATGGGTGGAGTTTGGCCAGGGTTTCCTGCAGTTGTGATAGCACCGCTCCTAACCCAGTAGTAGAGGCGTCTACCTCTACAGTGAATGGTCTCTCTGGGTCAGGAGCGGTGCACTGGTGAAGGTCCTTTTGAGGAGGTTGAAAGCTTCTTGTGTGGAGGGTGGCCAGGAGAGAGACTTGGGCTTATTGTGGAGTAGGCTGGTCAGGGGATGTACTATCATGCTGTAGTTCTGAATAAAGCGACGGTTGAAATTAGCAAAACCCAGGAATCGTTACAGTTCCTTGATGGTTGTGGGTGTTGGCCAGCTCCGGATGGCCTCCACTTTCCCCTCATCCATCTGGATGCCACTGCCACTGATGATGTAGCCGAGGAACTGCACTGAGGACTGATGGAATTCACATTTTTCGGCTTTGAGGAAGAGTTGATAGTCTCTCAGGCGTTCCAGGACCTCCGCAACATGTTGGCGATGGTCGGCCATGTTCCGGGAGTAAATCAGGATGTCATCTATATACACGATAACAAACTTGTGAAGGAACTCCCGGAGCACCTCATGAATGAATGCCTGGAAGATGGAGGGGGCGTTGGCCAGACCATAGGGCATTACTAGATACTCATAGTGACCGGTGGGTGTTACGAAGGCTGTCTTCCATTCATCCCCCTCACGTATCCGAATGTGATTGTACGCGCTGCGGAGGTCCAGCTTGGTGTAGACAGTGGCACCGTAAAGTTGTTCCAGCGCAGCAGGGACGAGGGGAAGTGGATACCGGAACTTGACTGTGATACGGTTGAGTCCTCTGTAGTCCACACAGGGCCGCAAGGCTCCGTCCTTTTGGGCCACGAAAAAGAAGCTGGAGGCTGCTGGTGAAGTGGAAGGTCTGATGTAACCCTGGGCTAGGGCCTCCTCGATGTACTCCCCCATGGCTTTCTGTTCGGGAATGGAAAGTGGGTAGATCTTTCCACGGGGCACTGGTTCACCCGGTATGAGGTCTATTGCGCAGTCCCATGGCCGGTGTGGTAGTAACTGGGAGGCTCTCTTAGGGCAGAATACATCCTGGTAGGCGGCGTAGCAGGGTGGAATCTCCACAGACTGCTTCTCTCTCGGGCTCTCAATGGAAGTTGTGCACACAGGGAGTCTCTTGAGACCAGACGAAGATGGTATTGGCCGACGGGAAAACAAGAACTACCCCATTTCAACACCTCACCGGTGGACCAGGATACAATGGGGTTATGTTACACCCCAAGATCACCTCCGCAGTCGAGCCCTCCAGAACCAGCAAGTACTGTTGCTCCTCATGCAGCAGACCAACTCGGATGGTAACAGGGCCAGCAGCTCTCTGGACGCCGCTGCGGTTGATGGATTTTCCTGTTACAGCGTGAATTTGGTAGCTGGTTGGTGTGAATGAGGTCTTGAGGCGGAGCTGGTGGCAGAGGGAGCCGGAGATGAAATTGCCAGCTGACCCGGAGTCGATAAGGACTTGTACTGGGAGGGACAGGTTGGAGGTGACCAAGATTATTTCAGTTGCAAGCGGTTTACTACAAGGAATACTGGGAAGGATGGCACTCACCATAGGACGTGGTGGTCTTACTGGGAAGGTAGCTCTATTATGTCCGGAGGTTCCACAGTACAAGCACAACCCCTGGGTCAGCCGTCTCTGCCGCTCCGCCGGGGGTAGTCTGTTGGAGTCTAACTGCATGGGTTCTTGGTCTGGTTCTGGAGAGCGGCGCCTCTCTGGCTGACGGATGGTAGGAGTATGGGGGTACTGGTCCTGGTATTCCAATTAATCATGTCTGCATACGGGTGGCCACTCGAATGGCTAGTTGTATAAACCGCTCGAGGCTGATGGTATCCTCGTATGCAGCAAGATGCAATCTTACCCTGGGCTCCAATCCCTGACGGAAGGTGGTGATTAGGGATTGTTCATTCCAACCACTAGACGCTGCGATGGTTCGGAACTCCAAGGCGTAGTCCTGGACGGAGCGCTGACCCTGCTTGAGCTGGTACAGTTTCTCGCCGGCAGAGTAGTCTCCTGGTTTGGCCATGGGACTGGTACAGGGCGGAACTGCTGGTCTGACTGGAGTGGAAGTGGCGGTGGTTGATGGTGGAGCAATGAGGCCATGGCGCAGGATGTCCACCAACTCCTGGAATGGATCCGTGGCACTCATGCTGCAATCCTGTTGTGTGATCCGGTCTTCTGTTATGGACAGAACAGGCCAGAGACACCAAGATGAGACGGATATTATTTATTGCACACAAAGTAAACTGGAAATGTGAAGAGCATAATGCTACCGTCCTTTGACTGGTCGGAGAGGAGCTCTGGGGTTGAGGAGACACAAACTGGAGACTGGAGATGTTCAGTACCGGGATCGGGGCTCTGGAGACGAGGAGACGTTTAGCAGATACGTGGTTGAGTCCGTGGTGTTGTGGAGGTAGGATATGGAGATCTGTCCTTATTCCAAACGAGACACTGACTGAGGTGAGGGATGGTGTTTTATAGGGGAGTGGAGTGATGATTAAGTGCAGGTGTGTGATAGGTGACAGGTGAGTGGGATTAGTACTCGAGTGAGGGAGTGCCGTGTGTGTGTGGTGTAGTGGAGCCTGGCGTGTCTGTGACAAGAGCAGTCCGAACAGACAAATGAGTCCAAGAAGGAGCAGGCAAAATCCTAAATCCTAAATCCAAAAGCAGTAGTCCAAAACCGAGGCAGAAAGTCCACAAAACACATGAAACACAGGGTAAGGGCGGAAACGCTCGACACAAGTTACATTGATCTGACACAGAACCAAGGAAGACACCGACTTAAATACACACAGCTAAGGGAGACAACGAGACACAGGTGAAAACAATCAAAGCAATCAAAGACAGGAAGTAAAACTAAAAGACAATCTGATTACTGTAGGCCTAACGCAAACGAACAGTGGATGTTGTGGTTGGTGAATTTGAAATGGCCATCAATTAACTGTTAAATCACTACAGGCGGCAACTAAACTTTTTGTTAAGACATTTAAGTGTGCCTTTGTCTGTACTTACCTCAGTGTTAACATCCATATCAACACCACCTCCAACTGCTGCTCTCTCTCTCTCTCTCTCTCTCTCTCCCTCCACCTTGTGTTGTGTGCACCTTGTGTATATTTTGTGCATCTTTGATTTGTCGTATACTTCATCTCATTTTTGTTTCCGCTGAACGTGTTTATTACATCCTGTAGCAAATTAAAGGTTTAAATGCTTTAAACTGATCATATTGAATTACCTAAATTTTGCTAAGAGGAAGGTGAAGATTTACACTGACTTCACTTATGTTAAATTTACCTCACGGGCACGACTCTTTTACAAAGAGAATATCTTGATAGTCATTTATAATAATTAATAAATAAATGAATTAATTAATAATCAATTTAGTCTCGATCTGAAGTTGCTACAGAGTTCTTGTGTACAGGGACCGGAATATTTCATACACACAAACCATATAGACTTATCAAGTTATTTTATAGATGAAAAGTTTATTAACTACGCTACTAACAAACAAATAGCAAACACAGCTATAACTACTACACTACACAAACACGACTAATAACTACTAGACACACAAATGAACGGATAAATGCAACCATTAATGAATTCAATGAAGAACATTTTAGACCAGATGATGCAGTGAATGATTGTTTTGGCTAGCGGTATTAATTTGTGTAAACACAGGATACCACTAAGTGGACAAACTTTAATAATTACCAGTGAAATAACTTAAGCACCGTTCAGCAACTGAGAAGTTAAGAAAGTCAAGGGAGGCTGTTGGGAACTATTATTAGGAATAATTAGCTACCACACCTAAGTTGATGGGAGATCCTAATTTTGATCTACATTCCTTAATTGTTCTTATTTAGCTAAAGCATCAACCCCCATAACAGAAAGCTGTTGTTTCAGAGAGGAGAAGCAGCATCATTTCTCTGGGGCACTCGGTGGGCGATCGGTCCCAGTAAGCATCTGGGTTAGCTGATGGGTTCTCGGTCTTGGATAAAGCACCCTGGAGCTCCATGTTTCTGGAAGTTCAATTGGTTCCTGCGGGGTGACTTTGGCTCTTGTCGGATCTCTCCATAATCAGGCTGATGACGTTCGGTTGTGATGGCAGCGCGATGTGAGTTTAAAGTTCTTTATGGTCCTTGTTAGGACTCAGGTGCTGCAGCAGAGTGGAGCAGGCCTAGTAGCAGCAATTCAGGAGCACTAATAGAGTTTCTTTCTTTAAGAGTTAAGTCTTAGAGTTACTTTCGCTCCATCTCTCTATCTCTCTATCTCTCCTCTGCACCACGTGGCTGGTGTCCAGGGTTTTTTCTTTTCTAACTGTCATGTTAGACCCCAGAAATGGAACAGGCTTCTTTTTACAGGCTTCTTTCTTTCTTTCAAAGTTGTTATATATGAGCATTTTTCATCATGTTCTGTGCGCCTTCGGTTTCTCTGTGGGTTGGTTGAAGCACTTTGAGTGGTTGGAAGACTAGAAAGGTGCTATACAATTAGAATCCATTCACCATTACCTTTTGGTGAGGGGGGGAAGGGCTGTCAGAGTTCTATTGAATATGAGAAGGTCTTGAAGTACAGAGGAGAAGAGCCCAGTCAAGAGGCTTCCTCTGTAATCTCCTGTAAAAGGGGGCGGGGGTGTTGTTCATGGCGCGAAACTTACTCCACTCCCACTAGATCTATCTTATCCTAATTCTTTACTTTCTAATTTTTTTCTAAGGAACAACTTAGGCTACACATTTAATTCTCCCATGTTAACGCTTGGTCTCATCAGTTGCTGGAAGGTACCTTACACTTTTTTTATGAATACAATGGGATATTATCCACTTATAAGTAATTAACAGATATGTTAACTGAATGTGTGAAATATGTGTTACAACATTATGACAATGCACCATATATAGGCTATGCATACATATATCTGAAATAGTAAAATAAACTTCACTCCCAACTGGCTCTCAACATTCCTCTGCTCATTCTTTCCTTGGGAAAGCTTATCCGTTCTCTGCACAGGCTTGTTTATGAGTCAGAGGCCAACTTTCAGAAAAATCGAATTCTTTTTATCAATAAGGATAAAAAATGTCTGAATCTGTGTTGATCACGCTACATTCCCCCACTGTCAACCTGATGATCTATGATGCAGCGTGGCAGGTTAACGCAATACATTTCCGTGCAGGGTTGATGCCGGACAGGTTAAAAATACATTATTCATTAAACTATTCATAATAGCTGGCATGGCTAGCTAATTAATCAGTTGGCTGGTTGACAGATAATCATTTGGCAGCTAGTGTGTTCAATTTCACTGACATGGTTATGATGGCGCTGCTGGTGTTAGTAGGTGCTGCTTGGTCTTAGATGAACTTTGCTAGAATTTCAAATAGAGAGAGTACAAGTCTTCAGTCTGATTCTCACAATCACAATCAATTTCAATTAATGTAAGAAGTAATTTAATCTTTTAATTTCAAATAATACTGATCATCTAGATCTAGACATGGGCTAAGGGTTACTTAGTAATTTAATAATGCATTATAAGCACACTTTGGGTATGTATATTGTTAATCAAAATTATTAAACTGGACTATTTTTGACTATTCATCCAGCTATATAATCTCAGAGCCAGCTTAATATTACTGACAAACCGCAAAACATTTATTTTTGTCACTTATCTCTTACATGCACACATTCACTATTCAAATATTTCTACACTCAAACTCAATTAATCAAACTGGCCACAAGGTCTCGCCCTGGTGGTTCTATTCACTTTTTACGGACACAATCACTGGGAGACGCCCCGACCCTCCGGGGGAGATGACGTCAGTCTTGCTCAGCACATGGCGAGAGTAATATCAATTTGTCAATACGTTCTCTCATGGACAAGTAATACAAGCACTTCACAGGACCGGAGATACCCTAAGTAACGTCTACTTTTTAACACAGGTCCTCTCTTGGACTTCAAGCAACTCAACATTTTATTTCACTATTATTCGGGCCACAAGGTATTCACAGGACTGAAGTTAGACTTAGTAACGTCTACTTTGATTTATGAGTAATATTTTGAGTATTAGTAACAGTTTTTCTCAAGTAAATATTTTGCAAACAAGATCACTACATTATCATTTCTTCTCTGAGCTTGGTGATTTCATAGAAATCCCATCACTGAACTGCACTTATGAGCTCTCGATCCTTCGCTGGCAGTGTGCATCTTGGAGGTTAGTACCAGTGTAATGAGCTGCTTTAGGAAATCAGGCGCTGGATACATACATTTTGCAGCCACAATCTCAATGAAAACCGCAGCGCACATTTGCGCAACACCATTTTCTTAGTAAATCTGGCCCACAGTGATTGCAGTGTAGAACAGGATCATCAGCTCCTGTGGCAGATTGAACATCCTCTGCTGGCATAGGAAGCTGCTGGGCCTTTTTGATAATAGAGTCAATGACCTGTTTCAGGTCCTGAGTGACTCTAGATCCCAGAATGTGGATTTTTTGATGTTTTGTTTTTATATGACTCATAAATGGTCTAATCCGTACTCTCTGTTTTCTGGCAGGTGATGAATGTGAATCTATCTGAGGGAGACAAGGTGGTGTTTGAAGATGTGGGACACAGGGAGAACACCATGTTGGCCAATGAGTCCATTTTGATAAGGGGGTTGGTAGTACGAAGCCACAGCAATCAGATCTCTATCCGCTTCCACAGCCAGAGGTCTCAGTTTGGATCAGTCCTGCTAAGATACCAAGGTAAGTGTGAATTACACAACAAATTCCACCTGCATGCTGTTAAAATAGACACAAGTATGAAACTAGATTTTTGTGAAAACAACCGACATGAAACTGAAATTATTTAATGCTTTTTTGCTGCTTTGACATTTTTGTGACTTTCATAATAACTCTTGTTGATGCATAGCTCAGATGCAAAAGATGGTCATAGATTTGGACAAAGCATACAATGGTCATCCAAAATGCTTTTTTCTAATTGGTGTCAAGTATCCTCAAACATAGTTCTGGTCATATGTTCAAAAATGTTCCTTTAATTTGACTGCAGATAAAAAATTGTTTTAGGCTAATTCTGGTACATTACATCACATGGCAAAGTTTTTGTTTAATATTGTACATGATCTCTTACAAATAAATATAAATAAAGTAAAATCTTTTTTGTAACTATAGATAGCCATATCAGTAATACTAGTGCTTCATATTGTGTTACCAGTTGACGCTCGGTGGTGGAACTAACCTGACCATGGCTTAAACTGACTACAAACACACTGATAAATAGATGACTTTTGAACACAACTTCTATTTTTTTTAGTAAGTGGTCAACGCAAGTTTATTTGTATAGCACATTTCAACAACAAGGCAATTCAAAGTGCTTTACCTAAAACATTAGAGCAACATAGGGCAATATAAAAGGACATTTAAATACAATATAAAATAGAATAAAGAAGAGAAATTAATAATTATTTGATTTAATAAAAGGCAGTGGCAAACTGCCCAACAGCCTTGATTTATTTACATCCGCGCGGGAACATATCTTCAGTAGGGGGGCTGCCCTGGGTACGTACATGTGTCAGTTTTTTACTTAGGTAAAAGTATAGAAGGATTGGCATCAAAATGTACTTAAGTACCAAAAGTGAAATTACTCATTATGCAGAATGGCATAGCTCAGATGGGCCATTTGAATTATGAATGCATTAATATGTAAGGATCATTATTGTTGCAGCTGGCAAAGGTGGGGCTAATTGTAATTGTATAGACATATCTATAATAATACATCATAATTTATTGGTTGATTGTATATTTTGTGTTAATCTGAATCTGCAAAGTAACTAGTAGAACTATAGCTATCAGTTAAATGTAGTGAAGTAAAAAGTAAACATTTGCCATAGCAATTTAATTAACATTATTATTTTTCTGCCAAATCAGCTCAAATTCCCAATTGAGAATGACTTCCGGATGGGAGCCGAAACGTCTTGATTCTGAAAACAGTGTCCAGATGACTACGACTGAAACCTTTTCTACGGTGGATACAATAGCTCAAACAAAAAATATTTGAGCCCACAAAGTTGGTGACTTAAAGTGTCACTTGATGAAATCAGTATTTTCAGTAACACAGAAATAGGAACATTTTTCTTACCAAACACATTTCCTCTTAACACAAAGCTATCCAAAGAATTTTCCTCAAGCCATACATAATCTCAGCAAACGCTGCAGTGCAAATGCAATCATTCTCTCCAGTTTTTCAGCACACTCGGCCGACTTCAGCCTGTGAGGCTGGTAGTCTCTGAACTTGGGCCTCTTTCTAAAAACTGCAGTGAAAATGCGGTCATGTAAGTGCAACCTCCAAATACCAACCTCTTATAACAGGTCCAAAGTCTTAGTTGTAAAAACACTATAAAATGTAAGCACCAATGGGAAAATAAAATCAAGCAAGTCAGTGTAATTCAACTCTGCCTACTCTGTACACTGTACAGCTGGGTGTTCAGTCTATAAGCTTTTGAGGTCATCTTTTTTCCATCAGGTTCCATCATGACTTTCTGCCCAAATTCAAAGGTGTATTGCAGTTTTTATGCAATTTTATTTAAATAGCACCAATTCATAACAGAAGTTATCTCATTGCACTTTTACTATAGAGCAGGTCATACTCTTTATAATATTATCTACAGAGACTATAAAATCTCACCATGATAGATCATTTGGCGACAGTGGCAAGAAAATCTTATATAAAAGAGGCAGAAACCTTGGACAGAACCAGAGGGAGGCACAATGCAAATACCACCTAGAATTTTTAATATATTAATATATACATTATAATAATGTAATTGTAGTGGTAACATTAACATTAATATATTAATAATAATAGGAATGACAGCTATAGGAATAATAATGACAGTATTAGTAACAGAGCCATTAACAACAACGTAGTAGCAGTTGTCGAGCAGGAACATTGGGGCAGCAAGGGGCCCACAACCACAGATCCAGTCTCTGCAGCTCCGGAGGCAGAAATACCTGCTGAAAGCGACAAAAGGAGAGAGGAGAGAAACCAGAAAGCACAGAACTACGGGAGAGAGAAGACGTCGAGTTAGTAACGTGCAGTAATGGGATAAAAATGCATAGAGATGGAGAGGGAGAGAAGGAGAGAGGAAAGAGTCATGGGAAGTCTCCTGGCAGTCTAGGCCTATAGCAGTATAACTAAGGGATAGTTCAGGGCTCACCCAGGCCATCCCTAACTATGAGCTTTATCAAAGAGGAAAGTCTTAAGCCTACTCATAAATGTGGAGATGGTGTCTTCCTCCCGAACCCAAACTGGGATTTGATTCCACAGGAGAGGAGCTTGATAACTGAAGGCTCTGGCTCCCATTTTACTTTTGGAGAATCTAAGAACCACAAGTAACCCTGCATTCTCGGCACACAGTGTTCTAGTTGGGTAATATGGTATTATGAGCTCTTTAAGATATGATGGTGCCTGACAATTAAGAGCTTTGTAGGTGAGGAGAAGGATTTTAAATTCTATTCTGGATTTCACAAGGAGCCAGTGCAGAGAAGCTAATATTGGAAAAATATGATCTCTTTTCCTAGTTCTTGTCAGTACACGTGCCGCAGCATTCTGTGTCAACTGGAGAGTCTTAAGGGACTTATTCGGGCAGCCTGATATTAAGGAATTGCAGTAGTCTAACCTAGAAGTAACAAATGCATACACTAGTACACGGCATCATTTTGAGACTGGATGTGTCTGATTTTTGCAATGTTGCATAGGTGAAAGAAGGCAGTCCTTGGAGTTTGTTTCTGTTGGGAGTTAAAGGATAAATCCTGATCAAAGATCCTTACGATGGTGCTGGAGGCCAGGGCAATGCCATCTAGAGTAACTATATCTTTAGATAACATGTCTCGAAGGTGTTTGTGTCCAAGTACAATAACTTCAGTTTTGTCTGAGTATAACATCAGAAAATTGCAGGTCATCCAGGTTTTTATGTCCTTAAGGCATGCTTGAAATTTAGCTGATTAGTTTCATCTGGCTTGATCAATAGATATAATTGCATTTGCAATTCATCTGCATAACAATGAAAGCATATGGAGTGTTTCCTAATAATATTGCCTATAGGAAGCATATATAAGGTGAATAGAATTGATCCAAGCACAGAACCTTGTGGAACTCCGTAACTAACTTGCAGGCGTGCACAGAGGACTCACCGTTAACATATACAAACTGAGATCGATCTGATAGATAGGATTTAAACCAGTTTAGTGCGGTTCCTGTAATGCCAATTACATGTTCCAGTCTCTGTACGGTCATTTGCAATTTTCATCCGGGGCTGTCTCTGTGCTATGATGCACTCTAAATCCTGACTGAAAATCCTCAAACTATTGTTATTTAGAAAGTCACACAACTGATTGGCGACTGCGTTCTTAAGGATCTTCGAGAGAAAGGGAAGGTTAGATATAGGTCTATAGTTGGCTAAAACCACTGGATCAAGAGTGGGCTTTTAAAGAAGCGGTTTAGTTACAGCTACTTTAAAGGATTGTGGTACATAGCCTGTTAATAAAGACAGATTGATCATATCCAGTAACAAAGTGCTAACTAAGGGTAAAACATCTTTAAGCAGCCTAGTTGGAATGGGGTCTAAGAGACGGTTGATGGCTTAGATGAATTAATCGTCAAAGTTAGTTGAAGAAGGACGACACACCTTCCGAAAAGTTTAATTTTTGTCCACAGAGTATTTTCCCATAAGTCTTCATGATCCCCAAGACTTTTGGGAAAATACTATGTGGACTGACGAGACCAAAGTTGAACTTTTTGGAAGGTGTGTGTCCCATTACATCTGGTGTAAAAGTAACACCGCATTTCAGAAAAAGAACATCATACCAGCAGTAAAATATGGTGGTGTTAGTGTGATGGTCTGGGGCTGTTTTGCTGCTTCAGGATCTGGAAGACTTGCTGTGATAAATGGAACCATGAATTCTGCTGCCTACCAAAAACTCCTGAAGGAGAATGTCCGGCCATCTGTTCATGACCTCAGGCTGAAGCGAAGTTGGGTTCTGATCCAAAACACACCAGCAAGTCCACCTCTGAATGGCTGAAGAACAAAATGAAGACTTTGGAGTGGCCTAGTCAAAGTCCTGACCTGAATCCTATTGAGATAAAAGAGTCATTGCAAGTTATCGCAAACGCTTGATTGCAGTTGTTGCTGCTAAGGGTGGCCCAACCAGTTATTAGGTTTAGGGGGCAATCACTATTTCACACAGGGCCATGTAGGTTTGGATTTTGTTTTCCCTTAATAATAACAACTTTCATTTAAAAACTGCATTTTGTTTTTACTTGTGTTATCTTTTACTAATATTTACATTTGTTTGATGATCTGAAACATTTAAGTGTGACCGACAAACAAAAAAAGAAATCAGGAAGGGGGCAAACACTTTTTCACACCACTGTATTTTAGAGCTGGTTAACTAGCTTTGGCTAGTTTTTTAATCCAATTCATATGTGGTAGTTTAAGGTTTTTCATTTGTCTTGCGGTTTTACTTCCTGGCTTTGTTTTCCTTCTAGTTTTGATTGTTGACCCTTCCTTAATTGTTTGCACCTGTGTCTTGTTGTCTCACCTCCCCTATGGTATTTAGTCTGTGTCTCTGTCTTTGTTCAGTGTTGGGTCATTGTTGTTACTACATGGTGTGATTCCTGCCTTGAGTTTTGTTCCTGCCTTGTGAGTGTTCCTGACCTTTGTGTGTGTCGCCGCTTGGTGGACTTTTTGTTGTACCTGGTTCCAGTGCCTAGTTCCCCGGCATTTTTACAGTGAGTTCTGTTTTGGATTCTTTGTCTCCCGTGGTCCTTGGTTGGATTCTGGATTTCTGTAATTTGCCTGCTCCCTAATGAACTGTTTTGCCACCTTGGACTCACGTCCCTGCTTCCACCACTGCCAGCCAGTAACCTATCTGCCTTTTGCCTGTTAGGTTACCTGTCTGCCCACCGGTCTGGCTGTACCTGCCTGTAAACCACATCACCCTTAATAAACACTGTAGCCATCCGGCTACTTCATCCTGATACTACTTCCTGATAATCTGCTTTGGGGTCCACATGCCACTACACAGCACAACATACGAAATTTAGATAGTGACCAACTGACCTCTTTTTTTTTTGCGTACCTTAAAGTAACGACTCTGCTGTCTTTCAGAGACTGTAACAGGCACTAGTTTAATGTTAGAGCAAGGATAGTGGTATCTCATGATACGAGACCTTGAGGAATCTGTAGATACAACAATATCATGCTAGCTTAGCTGTAAAAGGGCTGAATATTGCCCCTAATTTGAGCAAATCTTTGAGGATTAAAAATTGGCATGACTTTTTTTAAAGGGTCCATTGACCTTTCACCTCAAGGTATCTTAATAACAATGGGCTCAATGAAACCACAATGAGTCTCGCCTTTACAGCCATGCTCAATTTATGACATTCCCATGTAGTATAGGGTCAAAACCATGTAGTTATTTACATACAGTACAACTGTTGTTTTCCCTTTATTAAAAAAAATATTATTATAAAACAATATTGCCTATTGCTGCACACTCTGGTCTCTAAATAATCCTATAACTGCATAAATTGGGTATGGCTGGGATTTGTGGATTCAAAGAGCCCAACTGTATTCATGTGTGATTATAAGTCCTCGCAGTATGTGAGTGACACCATTTTATGAAACTTGACCTCATGTATAAAATGACCCACTGTACCAAGAACTTTGTCTCCAAGGGAACTGTTGTAATTCACATGAACTCAGCATTGATCTAGAAAATAAAAACAGCAGAGCATACAGAAAGAAGTTTGAGAATTTATAATTAATGATCTATCTTCTGAGAAGAGCCAAAGGTTTGATCAAACTGCTCCAATATCAGCGTTTATGAATGTCAAATTAATATTAAGCAATCCTTCAATATGAGGGCTGCCTCCTCAGATTTATTGAAAGACCACACTCAGATAAGGACAGAAAGTGTCATAGATGCAAAGCATTCGTTGTGACATTAAGAGGTGCACGTCAACATCTTTTCAATTGAAACTCCACTACAGGTAGACTGGCCAACAATTAAGTATGTGATGTCTGAGTGACCAATGCATCTGAGGTGCTTTGCATCTAAAAACATACCTCTTCCATCTGAAGAAGTGCAGGCCATCTCTCCAAGATGCCTTCAAAGCTCGGCTTCTTATGCACTATGACATTTTGTCTCCGGTATCTTGCCATCTTTTCTTGAGATACAAGAGATAGTAGACCACACCTCAAGTTTTAAATTTACATTTAGTTTACTTAGTATATCTGATAGACAATTCCCCAGCTCAACTTGTCAGAATTTAAGGGGATTGCAAGGATGCTGTACAGGTGGGTGGTGTTCAACCGATTGTGGGGGGCCGGTCTGGGCCAAAAATGCCAGTCCAGCCCGACTAAAATTTGGTAATGACTGATTAAAGTGGGCGTGGCTTATTACAACAAATGTACATTTCTATACATTTCACATTCCAAACTTAAAAAATCACCTGTATGTCCTACAGAGCTAGACATTTTTCAGCACATTCACTGATGTTTGACAAAAGTTTGCATCACTGCAACATATGTTCAATTCAGAAGTCCGCAACTCTATATTTTAAAATATGAAAATATCAATTAACATCTATATCTCCACATAGGTCTGTCTGTCCGATTAACACGACAGTTGACTCAGTAGTTCCTCGTGCCTCAACGAGGCTCTGTGCAAAATTCGGTGCAAATTGGCCACTAGGTGGCGCTTTTATTGCAAAATGTGAACATACTTTTTCGAACTCCTCCTAGGCGGTGAGTCCGATCTGCACGAAACCCACTGAGGGCAGACAGCCCAAAACAGGAGTCGAACGCGTCAAGTCCCCCCGCAACATTCCGTGAGCGTAGCAGCATCCATAGCAACAACCATAGCAACGATCTATAATAACTAACAAAACTAAGGATCATATACATTCACTGAACGAAGGTTATGAAAATAAAATGCAGATTTCTAGATAGAAATGTTATCAAACACATTTTAATGGAGAAACTATCTTAAAATACTGCATTTTCCACTGAGAATAAAAGAAATGTCCACCATTTTGGTTTTCACAAAAGAAACTTGGCGTCATGTGATGTGGGACGCAGGCCAATAGAAAAGAATAGGACTAAAAAAAACTTTATTTCTCAGAATTGAAGGAGAAATCATTAAAACTGATGGCCGTAACATTAACCTATCATTGTCACGGATACGCCAGGCTCCATCATCAGTTTATCAAACACACATGCTCCCTATCACACTCCTGCTCTCCATCGGCACCTAATCACAGCCAGCATAAAAACCCAGCACTCACCTCAGCCAGTTGTCCGACCTCGTTTGTACTAAGGACTCCCCATAGGATTCTTCAGGACTCCTACATTCCACTGCAGCGTAACTATACTCCAGCGAGATTTCCACTCCAGCATCTTTACACTCCAGCGTGTCTTCACTACAGTGTGTTCCTGCTCCTGCGTGTCCCCTGCTCCATCCTGCTCCGGCATGTTCCCCACTCCATCCTGCTCCAGCGTGGTGTCCACTCTATTCCACTCCAGCGGAAATCCCTGTCTACGTACCTGCACACCTTTCTGCTCTGGCTGTAACCTAATAAAGACCCATCTTTCTCCATATCGGTGTCTCCTGCCTGTCTGTCCGTAACAATCGTAGGCCTGTCGTTGAATTATCAAGAACACTTTTATGTTTTAGTTTTGAGAAATGTTGAGGATATCATTGAAAGAAACCTTAACATGGGAATTAACAGTGAGGAAAATGACTGCACCTATTGGACAAATGCTTTCACTTGTGGGCTGTCTGCTCTCGGATTTTAAACCGGACCAATATGGCGGCTTGTTTGGAAACTTTCTCTTATATTACGAAAATAGTTCACCGAAATGTGTTTCTGAAAATATTTGTCTTCATTTTAGAGTGACAGTGATTGGTTTAAACATTTTTTGGGAGTTTTCCAGAGGCGGCAAGTCATGCTGGACTAGATTTAACTTCATGCAAATGGGGAAACGGTCAATGTGACAGCCCATATCTCGAAACACTACGTTACCAGAATGCTTTGCAGGGCTTTCTACATAGACAATGAATGGAAAGCGTGGAAACGACGGATCCTGTGGACACGTACCATGAGCGTTTAATATTGCCATGGACGGTTTTACATTGGAGTTAATTGAAAGCCTGGTATGTCTCGTACAGATGCTAAAGTGTACCCAGGGGCGTGACAAAACATCAGTATTTAATGACCTGGGAATGAGAAAGGGTTGGGCGCTCTGTTATCCTACAGCATAATGGCTGAAGCTACAGCAGGATGGCTTTCAAATAGTGCTAGCAGCTGATCTTTACAGACAAATTGACAGTGCATAGTGCAGCGGGCTCCGGTTGTGAACGCTGGTCTGAGGTCAGTACATCAGAGAACCGTGCTGACAATGAGCTGACAGGGAGCAGTAAGTGTATGTGATTTTAATGCTAATGACTTATATAATTGTAATATAATACAATTTAATAATAATATTTAACACAGTATATCATGCTTCATAACTATTACTGTTCCTGCTTTCTGCCGTAATGTAAATATTCAAGCTAACGGTTAGTGAGCGGTGTGCATTTAACTAGTCACGCTCATTGGTGTAATGGTAGCCTGATAAAGAGAGACAGAAAAGTAGTGACCAAATTATGCACACACAAACTACTTTTATTTCATGTGGACATGACTGATGTAAGCAAAGATGGTCTTCCACAGGTAAAAGTGAAGAAGTGAACACACCTGAATATACACTGGACAGATCACTTAGATCATCAAGTAAAGGCATCCTCACCATACCTAGAATACACTCTAAATCAGCTTATGGTGCCTTCAGTCATTATGGTCCTACTCTCTGGAATTCTCTACCACATGAACTAAGGTCTGCTACAACAGTGTCTTCTTTTAAAAGCAGACTAAAAAGTAACAGGTAAAACTTTTATTTTAGAATCAGTAATATTGTCATTATTATTCCATTTTTGATAATACTATCTTCTTATCTTATTTCCTTTTTTTATTGTAATACCTTCTTATCTTGTATATTTTTATGTATTACATTTTTATATCTTATGTTATCTTATGTTTTTGTTATGTATGATGTTTGCCTATTTTTTCTTGCTTGCTTGCTTTTATTTTGAAGCACATTGAGTCTACACCTGTCATATGAAATGTGCTATATAAATAAACTTGACCTGTATTTAATAGGCAGTTAATGATGAAACGCCACAGCATTATCTCCTAATTAGCCTAAATGAGTCATCTCATATGAGAAATGAGATTGAGATTTTCAGAGAGATTAGAGACTGATTTGGCCACTTCTCTAATCTTATTGTCTTCATGTGACTGGAGAGACCTCGATGTGGTGGGCTCACATCTGATCTGTGGCTGTCTGTGATGGAAGCTGGGACTTGGGACATCAATACTGGAGTTATCAAAGTTTAAGGACACTGTAACATGTTGACACTTTTTATATTTACATGTTATTTACATAACAGACAAGTATAATAAGTACAATATTAATGTAATATTTTGTGATCACACTACTCAAGTCATTTTTTCAGTAAATACTTTTGGACTCTTACTCAAGTCGGTATTTTGATGACTACTTTTACTTCTACTTGAGTACTTGTTTTTGCAAAGAGTACTTTTACTTGAGTACAGTTTTTGGCTACTCTACCTGCCTCTGTGTATTTGTGTAAAGATATAGGGGCTGTTTAATTTGAAATTTTTTCCGTTGGATAAATATGGACTGATATTTTACAAATAGACTAGTTTATGTTCATTGAATTTTAAAGACATAAATTAGGTTTTTTAAATGCAGAGGAGGAGCAGGACCGCAGAGTTTAAATGTATTAATCAGCCAATTAATATGCACAACTATAACCAGCTGCGCATATATTCCAGCAGCTGCAGCACCAATATTCCTCAGTTGCCTGTTCATTCTACCATTGACAGCGTATTTGGGGCTATATATATATTTGGGATGCTATTTTTATATTTAGTAACTTTAAGGGATGTACAGAGTTAGAACGTTTTTTTCTCTCTCTCGCTCAGAGACCTCAGCCTCACCCTCTGTTTCATCTGTTAAAGCTTTAAAAGGGCATGAGAGGAGCTTTTGTGATTGGTCATTGCTGAAACTTGCCCTGACTGCACCTGTTCATTCCGTAGTCCTCCTACTAATAATGTGTTCAGCCTTTCCTCCATGTTGTGCCCAGCTGCACGTGGTTGTGTCTCATTTGCACCAGTGGTCACCAAAATTGCATGGTCATGCCCATTAGTGTGCTTCTGGATATTTTGCTTGCATTGCGTCTATTGAATATTTGAAACAGGTCTGGATTTTTCAGTTCTTCAAAGATGGCTTACATGTATCTGCAGCTGTTGTCAGAGCAACAAGTGCTTTAGCCCAAACCTGCAAAAGTGCAGCTTATTCACAGTTAGCTGCATCAGGACCAAGAGTTTTAAGGGTGAACCCCATACACGGAGTCGGATACAAATGACTCCTTTTCTTAGAAGGATGATGATTTTAGTTGAAAAGGTGTAGGTTCTTCAGAAACCCTTAAAATGTGTTTATCCAGTTTGTTCATCAGTTTACCATAATGTATAAAATTATGTCTAATACAAGCCCACTTGTATTGGTGTATGATGTACTTGATGGTTCTTTGGACTGGATTTCTTTACTGTTCTTGAGACTGACTTGATTCATCTCACGTGAGATCAAGCATGTAGTCATGCAAGTCTAGCTGTCTCGTATTCCTGGCAGGCTGTAGGTGACATGTAGCTGAGTGATTGTTATTACTTGTTAACATAATGTGTTGTTGCTGTCAGCCAAAAATGACTTGTGCTATAAATCAACCGCATGATTAACTAATACATTATCTTTGTACTTGCTATAATTATCATTTACTGTACAGGAGCTGTCAGAGAGACAGGAAGTTCGGAAAGACTTTATCCTGCAGCCTACTAATGACAGCGTGAGGATTTTGTAAATGTATGATAGTGTTGATGTAACAGCCCCCATAAGATGGGGTCAGCTCTGGTCCTGCTGGTCAAAATTCATCCCATGAAAACTGTGTAGAGATTCCACTCCTTGATATCTCTTCATTTATCCTTGTTTCTGTTGATAGCACTCCAAAGTGCAGATGGCATGTGTAAACTTCTCCCCTGCTAATTAGTAGCATCAACATCATTACCTGCTGCTTTAAAGCAATCTTTGCTGTGTATGCTAGTTTCTCACCACTGCTGGCGAAATGGGAGAAGAACTAGATGAATCTTTGATAGTGGTCTGTGCGCGCGCGTGTGTGTGTATGTGCCAGCAAGGATGTGAGCCAGTCGTAGACTCCCAGAGCTGTCTGGCTGAACTCCAATTTCTATTCAAGGTTCAATGTACTTCACTGTCCAAGTACTAAAAAGCATGTCAGACAGCACCATTTATATGACAACATTTACTCAATCATGTTATGTATATGACAGAATGTCACAGAAAAGAACACAACATAACAAGCTGTATGAAAATATATCAAACTTAACTGATCAGAATCAGAATCAGAAATACTTTATTGATCCCCAAGGGGAAACTCTTTTGCTACAGCAGCTCACTATCACGTCAGTGCACACAGGAATAGAAGTACTAAGCAAAAAATATAATACACTATAATACAGGTCAGATATATTAAGTACCAAGTGGGTACAAGTGTAAAATTAAAATATGTGTAAAGTACAAAGTGGATTACCGGTTGATGATAAGTACGGTATAATAATACAATGTAATAATATAAGTAATAGTGCATGTACTGTCAAGTGTAGCTTATTAAGATTATTATGAGATGGTGGATATTGCACAGCAGTAATAGAAGTATGAATACATATCAATAAATTAAACTGAAAACAGAGAATATTGCATAATTATTGTATTGCAGTGATGTTAATGATCCAATGTCCAGTTTATTGACTTAAGGTCATATAGACTGACACTTAGAGCGAGGAGTTAAAGAGTTTGATGGCCACAGGCAGGAATGACTTCCTGTGGCGCTCTGTGGTGCATTTTGGGGGGATGAGTCTTTCGCTGAAGGTACTCCTTTGTTTGACCAGCACGTCATAGAGTGGGTGGGAGACATTGTCCATAATGGCATGTAGTTTGGCCAGCATCCTCCTCTCTGACACCATCAACAGAGAGAGTCAAGCTCCACCCTCACAATGTCACTGGCCTTACGGATCAGTTTGTTGAGTCTGTTAGCGTCCGCTACCCTCAGCCTGCTGCCCCAGCATGTAACAGCATACAGGATAGCACTGGCCACCACAGACTCATAAAACATCCTCAGCATTGTCCAGCAGATGTTGAAGGACCTCAGCCTCTTCAGAAAATAGAGGCGGCTCTGGCCCTTCCTGTACAGAGCTTGAGTGTTCTTAGCCCAGTCCAGTTTATTGTCCATGTGTACTCCCAGGTACTTGTAGTCCTCAACAATGTCCAAGGTTATTAGGGATGGGCAATGACCCCCTGGATGGAAAGCGGGGTCATTGGTGCTTTGGCCCTTCGTAGGTCTACAACCAGCTCCTTAGACTTTGACGCATTGAGCTGCAGATGGTTCTGCTCACACCATGAGACAAAGTTCCCCACCACAGCCCTGTACTCCGTCTCATCACCACCGCTGATTCATCCCACCACAGCAGAGTCTTTAGAAAACTTCTGATGGTGGCAGGACTCTGTGTGGTGGCTGAAGTCTGTGGTGTAGCTGGTGAAGAGGAAGGGAGAGAGGACAGTCCCCTGAGGGCCCCAGTGTTGCTGACCACGCTGTCCGACACAGTGCTGCAGGTGCAAGTGCTGTGGTCTGCCAGTCAGGTAGTCGACAATCCAGGACACGAGGGGGGCATCCACCTGCATCGCTGCCAGCTTCTCTCCCAGCAGGGCAGGCCGGATGGTGTTGAAAGCACTGGAGAAGTCAAAAAACACAATCCTCACCGTGCTTGCCGGCCTGTCCAGGTGGGTGTGGATGCGGTTAAGCAGGTAGATGATGGCGTCCTCAACTCCCAGCCGGGGCTGGTAGGCGAACTGAAGGGGGTCCAGGAGGGGTCTAACCATGGGCCGCAGCTGTTCCAGCACTAGTCTCTCCAGGGTCTTCATTATGTGGGAGGTCAGTGCCACCGGTCTGTAGTCCTTGGAGCCACTGGGACGCGGCGTCTTCGGCACAGGAACGAGGCAAGATGTCTTCCACAGAATGGGGACCCTTTGAAGACTCAGGCTCAGTACAGTTTAAATTAATGAAAACAACTTACCAAAGATCGCAGCTTTAAACAGGACATGAGTTTTCCAGAGCACCTTCCACTATCTGTGGCACTTTCTTGTAACAAATAGTGCATCTTGCTATATTTTTATCTACAAGTGAAAAGTAGCACACCATGCTACGTTTCCTTTTTGCCATTCACTCGTGACTGTGCACGGCTACACGCTAGGTTCTCATGTCACATAGGTTTCCACAGTCATGTGACACAGGTCAGCTAAATATGTCAGGGTTGTTTATTGGCACAGACATTATACAAAAGTACTGAAAACATTTTTTAAGTGATGCAGCCACCCATGATATAATTTTATTATCAATATTTTTTTAAATGAATTGATACCAAATGAGTAGCTTGTGAGTATCGAAGTATCGAGCCAGCAGTATCAATCTGCCCTAAAGGACAATGGATAATTGTAGCCTTGGGTAATAGTATCCAGTAAATGCCCATACAATGTAAATAGAAATATAGCAAAAAAGGGTTACATATATAGGGCTATATATAGAAATGATTACTTGACGAACTGATTAGTGGTAATTCTAACAATTTTGATAATTGATTAATCACAGAAGTTATTCATCAGAAAAGTATCCAGTTTCTCCAAAAGGAGGATTTGCTGCTTTTCTTTTTTCACATATTTGGGTTTTGGACTGTTGATCAGCAATTGAAGACATCGATTCAGGCTCTGGGGAACTTATGATGGGCACTTTTCATGATAATTTTTGGACATTTTTTAGACTAAATGACCAATCGATTAATTGACTTGAGATGTCCCAAGCCGGTATCGACTTAAATCAATCTGATCTTTTCTGAACTCTGTTTTGTCCACCTCAGCATGTTTGAGAA
Organism: Siniperca chuatsi; assembly: GCF_020085105.1. Taxonomy (NCBI): domain Eukaryota; kingdom Metazoa; phylum Chordata; class Actinopteri; order Centrarchiformes; family Sinipercidae; genus Siniperca; species Siniperca chuatsi. The sequence goes on from NC_058048.1 coordinate 2,210,231, forward strand.
TGTGAAAAATTTGACTCTGAATTCTGATACTGAGGTTGGCAATCCAATAATCCACTAAAATGCATGGAATTTTAATGGACTGCTCTTTGCTCTTTTCATTAGCAAAGAACACTGTACAAAACATTAAGGCAGCAGCTTCTCGTTTTTAGCCAGCACAGACCGTCGCTTTCAACAGTTAAAATGACAGATGTCGCCGGCGGCAGTTCATTGCTACTTAATGTTAATTCCGTAAGTAACGTGATAATGTCGAAAATGAATCTTGTCTGTTGTCTGGTTAAAGTGCTCTTGGTTGCCAGTGTCTGTACCCAAAGATTGCTTGTGAGGGAAGAAGCTCCACTCTGTAATACCACTTCACAACTGTGAGTGTTTCTGTAGGTCGCATAACTCCAACAGAGTGATAAGTCTTCTCTCTAAGGAGGATATTTTTGGTCATAATTCAAATTAAAAGTCCAAATAGTAAATTAAAAGAGATATTAAAAAGATTATTATTTTATTACACTACTAGGAATAGTCAGACCATAATTTCAAAAAGAAAAAGCAAATTTAAAATGTAAAATGATGATTTGAAAATGTAAAGTGACAATGAAAAAAGTGAAATTCAAAATGCAAAAGCTTAAATGGAAATGCTCAAACTGAAAGCTTCAATTGGAAAGATGGAAGCGTGGAAGCGTCTGTTGCTGTGCAGTGTCTGCTAGATCGGAGGAAGCCGGTCGCTCCGCCAGGGGTTGTCCTTACAGAGTTAACAGCTCGGCATTAACTTCTTGCTTCTGTTAGCATGTGAAGTTAGCTGGCAGGCACTGTGTGCAGCAGCCTTTGGCGTTCAACTTCGGTTCTGCTGCGTGTTTCTGCTCCGAACAGATTACACGGCGAAAATGTTAGAACACTTTGATCAAGTTGAAGCCACTGCCGTATAAATAAGAGTCCTCCCTGCGACCCCCATGCTCTGACCCTGCTCACTGTCCTTGCTCCGTTTTCATTGCAGTGTGCTCTTTAGCAGTCAGCGCCCCCTGCTGTCCGTGAGGAGCCTCTGCGCCCCAGCCGTTTCAAACCCAGCCTTTGGACCACGCCTCCTCAATTACATACAGCTGGAAAAGCCAAATATCAAATGCGAAATGGCAAATGCTTAATGGAAAATGGAAAAAATAAAATTTAATTCAAAGGTCAAATGCCAAATGGAAAAGATTAAATTTAAAATGGTAAATGCAAAATGATGAAGTTCAAATGCAAAACATTTAATTTAGTTTTTTCTATTTAAGCTTTTAAGTTAAAGATTTCCATTTAAACTTTTGCATTTCCTATTTTGAGTTTCATATTTGATGTTTACCGTCTATTATTTCCATTGCATCTCATTTCATCTTTACAACTGAAGCTTTCAGTTTGAGCATTTCCATTTAAGCTTTTGCATTTTAAATTTCACTTTTTTCATTATAACTTGAACATTTTGAATTTGCTTTTTCAATTTTCTTTTTCTTTTTCAGTTAAATTATGGCTTTATTACTCCTAGTAGTGTAATAAAATAATAATCTTTTTAATTTTATCTCTTTTAATTTACTATTTGGAAAGTCTCATAAGATATACTAAACTATTTGGATCTTTGATTAATAATTCAATTAATAACCAAAATTACCCTTTCTCCTACACCATCAATAGTAGGATAAAGGATTTGGAGTTCAACATAGAAGAGGATGGCAGCATTCACTCTTGTGCAACATTAAAGATGTATATCATGCATGTATATCCACGAGCATTTATTAAAAAGATAAAAAGCAAAACACAATATATAATATAACTAAATGCACTAAGCTAAAGAATACAAGGATTGTGTGTGTGTGTGTGTGTGTGTGTGTGAGGGTGCACGTCTGGGTGCACACCAGAAAGAATATGCATATGTTTCTTTGTTCTGCCTCCGTATGTTCTGCGTGCACGAGCATGAACCCACATGTTAGCTCAGAAACAAAGAAATTACAGTGAAGCGGGAGCTTTGAATTTCCTCTCTGCGTTCTATGTTCAAGCCCAATTCAAGGTGTGTGTGTGATCTGTGTAGGTGTAAGTTAAGAGTTAGTTAACAGAAAGGCTCTGTGTCTGTGTGGAGCATAACGTTAACTACATCAACTTAGTGGTGTGGCTGAGAACTATGTTACACAATAACCTCAAGTTAACCATGGAAACTCTTACAACAATAAATCTCAGTGAAAATCAAATCAATAGCTATAAGCTACATTGACAAAAGTTAAGCAGTCATGTGCTCAGCCATGTACGCTAACTCACGCTATGTTATGCCCAGTTAAGTTATGTTACCAGTCCATGGATGAGCCAGGTGGGGAAGAATTGGGGTTCTGATGCAGTCTTTACTGTGCAGTGTTCTGATTGTGCAAGTCAGTAGAAACCAGTCGCTCCGTCCTTTGTTCTCCTCCTCTCAGAGTTAGCAGCTCGGCGCTAACTGGCTGTGTTGTTCCTGTTGCTTGTGAAGTTAGCTGGCACACTTTGTGTTTGCTGCAGGCGCTAACTAAGCTTGTTTACTCTTGGTTACCAGTGCGCTAACCAGGAATCTTAAGGAAAAGACAGGCTCTCGTGTTGCGGCCGTAATCCTTTCTTGTCCTTTCTTTGGTGTGTCTGCGTCGAGCAGACCACGCCGAGGTTCAGTGAGCCATCAGGTCCAGGCATAAGTGAGAGGAGAAAAAGAGTGAAACCATGACGTCACGGTTCATGGGTCACCCTGACCAATGGTAGCTGAAAGCTGGGTCCATGGGTTCATACACAGGTGTGAATACCTGGAGGATTGTGGGAGACTGAGTTCATTGGTTCGCGTTTCATAATAAAAGTTCAGTTTAGATCACAAAAATGAACAAATTCATCTATAAAGTCCCAGTGGTCCCAACAATAACAAAAATTTAAGCTTATCAACTTAATATTTTTTAACCAGGACCGTGAAAAACAAGGTGTGTCAGATTTAGCAGCTACAGCTATTATTTCAATGTGTGTCAGATACAACATGTTTAATCAACATTCAAGTAAATATAAGTATGAGATCGGACTCTTTATTGGTAGATACCCAATATTAAATGACTCGGGCAAAAAAAAGATTATTTGGACATCCCTACTAATCGATAGACTACTAGATAACAGAGCATAGCATTAGTTCAGGCAAAGCACTGAGTTTGCATCATGCTTTATTATCATTGGTTCATTAATCAGCTGTGTCGCTACCGGCTGACTAGTAACATACATACATCAAAATCATCACAGCTGTGCCATTATAACCCAACACTTCTCATTATTTGCTAATATCTTCATGTCACCATTGTTTGCTGCTGCAGTTCATTTCACAACCCCAACCTCCTCCTTATGTGCTTTAATTAATTATTTATTTTGTTAATTTAACTAACTAGGTTACTCGTGGTCCCTGCGTGGGGCACAGATCGGAGACAAGTGTGCCCTGCTCCGTGCTTTGGGGGCATGCCAAGCGCACTCTTGATAATTTTGCGGCCAGGCTCACCTGGTGCACCTGTGGTGCACTAGGATACAGGGTGGGATCAGAAAGAATACATTATTATACATTATAGATGGGCATGTTAGAGGCTGTGGCAATGAGAGCCAGTCACATTTGCTAATTTCATCCCCTTAAAACACAGGGCTCTCCCTTTGTTGATTTTTAGTAGAAACTGTGTAGAACAATTAATCAAAACGACAAGTTTGATGTGCACCTAAGCAAGGAAGGTTTCTGTGGTCATTTTGCAACAGTCTGGTGCTTGCTGCACAAAATATAATCAGCGGGTCTGCCATGCTTGGCATCACGCCAATGATAGACAGCAGATAAAAAAACAGAAACATGCTGCCTTCACATGTAAAAAAGAGTCACCAGAGTGAAGGAAAGGCCCTCAGACTACTAACTGCAGACATGCAGCTTGTGAACAGGCAAAGCAGGCAACTGCTTGGGGCCCCAGGCCGTTAGTCCTCGGGGGCCGCCCGATGGCTGACAAACTCCACAGCAATGTCTCAAAATGTGGTGACCGCAACCCCGATTTGCAATGACATCTCAGTAGGAAATCTTCCTAACAGGGCCCCATGTCATTCCTGTCGAACTTGCATGCTTCATGTAGCATCCTCGAAGTCTGAACTGAAAGTCAGTGAAGGAAAATGAAGAGGAGTTATAGTTGGAAAAAGAACATCATACCAACAGTGAAATATGGTGTGATGGTCTGGGACTGTTTTGCTGCTTCAGGACCTGGAGGACTTGCTGTGATAAATGGAACCATGAATTCTGCTGTCTACCAAAAACTCCTGAAGGAGAATGTCCGGCCATCTGTTCATGACCTCAAGCTGAAGCGAACTTGGGTTCTGCAGCAGGACAATGATCCAAAACACACCAGCAAGTCCACCACACATCACTGATAATACTAACATGAATAACAATAGTAACAAAAGTGGGACAAATACTGGGTAGTAATGTGTGATTACACCTCTTCTGTGAAATGGAGGTTCATCCCACTGGGAAGAACACAGAAAGATATGGGTCATCTTAAGAGGAATAGCAGCATATAGCAGGGTAGACAGTTCTATCTGCAGGTGTACTGTGGATAAAGGATTTGGATGGATTGTCATGAAATTTGGTTCAGACATTCATGTTCCCCTCAAGTTGAGTTGTAATAACTTCGGTGAGCCTCTGACTTTTCATCTAGTGCCATTATCAAGTAAAAGTTTTAAAGTGTCCAAATACCTGCAAAACTAATGACATTCCCGATCAGCCTCAGCTGTACTTTGTGTTCAGTGCTAATTAGCTAATGTTAGCATGCTACGACACTAAACTACAATGGTGAAGATTGCTAAACATGCAGCATGTTAGCATTGTCACTGTGAGCAGGTTAGCATGCTAATGTTAGCATTTAGCGCAAAGCACTGCTATACGTACTATATATTGTACAGCGTCACGTAGCGGCTAGCATGGCTGTAGACTGTTTTGTAGTAGTCTTGTTTTCGTCTCCATTTTGAACTCGTCTCGTGACAGTAGTTACCTTTACAAAACATAAGAAAATACTATTTATAGAAAGTGGAAATTCTTGCATTACGTTAATAGAATATAGGGTCATTCCACGAAATCGGTGCCTTTTCAACTTTGAAAAATTAAAAAATAAAATAAGTTTAATTTAAAAAAAAAATATGTATATGGAATGAAGACAACTTAAAATGACAAGAAATTGTATTGGGCCATCTCAGGCTATATCATTTTTTATTTTATTACTACTTCCTCATGTTTTGATATTTCTGTCAACCCTGTTACAGACATAATCATCACTATATACTACAGTTTTAATTAGAACTATGTAATAGTTTTTACATATGAGCAGTATTTTTGTCCCATTTTTCACTGGGGTTGTTTCAAATTTGGTATTTTTTAAACAAATCTTATTTTTGTCATTCAGATGACCAAAAACATCCTAATTTTGAATGCTGATCAACTGTCAATTAAGAAATATATATATATATTTACAAGGGAGATATTAAAAGAAGGGCTTTGTCCAAAACAAAATAATGTGATTGTTACACCTGAAACACTTGGAAGGCCATTTCAAATATTATTTTTACATTATTTATGAAATGAATGACAGTAACAGGATTGACAAAATGGTAACAGGACTGACCAGAGTAACAGGGATGATGGGACACATTCTTCAGCATACACTCTACATATTTGTTTACATAATACTGTAAAGTTTCTTACTTTTTAATTTACATTATATTGTTTTGCATTCACTTTGCATAGCTTTATTACTGAAACATTCAATTTCTAAGAGATCTAATGTTTTAAGGGTACTGTAGACCCATTAGACCCATCCGTCCATCAAAACAGAGCCCTTGCATCTGGTATGTCATGGCCTTTGCTGACAAGATCATCTGCTTGTCTCTTAAGCGCACCTCCTACTCCATCAGGAGCCCCCTTGCCATGGTTTGCTTCGAAGAAATTCCATGTGTGTTGTGCGAAGCCTCTTTTGTACAGTTCTGTGCAAAAGAGGTAGAAGTTTCCACGTTGCCGGTATTGTGTGCAGGGACCATCGCTTAGAAAATGCAGCACCTTCACAGCAGAGTACTCCTGTCTAATGTAGTTTAGCACAGGCCTGAGATGTTCCCAAATTGCAGGTGGGCCCTTTTGTCTGGATGAGGACACAGTGCAGAAACAGAGAGGTGTGGCATTTGGTCCTGGGTATAGAACACCAGTATGTAGTGTGCTTGTTGATGTGAAGCACCAAAATGCACAGCTTGGACTTCAGAGCTTTATTTGCATCCGTAATTCTCTGAAAAGTCCACATGTATTATGCACTCATGACTGGTCAGTTCTTTCTTTAGTGGTCTGGTGAAGGCAAATTGATGGCTGATATTAAAAATATGCCACTTGAATTTTGACAACTGTTCATTGAACAAGTCAATGAGGGCTTCCGTGGTGGTCTCCATCTCTTTTTTGCCAGTGATTTTGAATTTGAGTTTTGCCACTCTCTCCGTTTTTACTTTTTAAGTTTCCTTTTTGTCTTTGTCTGCTTCCTTCCAGTAGTCAAACGGCTCACATCATTCCGTTCAAAGAACAGCCTCACGCAGTCTTTTATTGCATCAGCTGTCCGAGTGTTTGCTTCTCGTGTGAATGTGAGTGGGGTTTTGTCAGAGTATTTCCACCTTTTCTTTGAGAACCCCAAAACCGCCGGAGCATACTTTCTAAGCCTGTACTTCTGTACTATTTTTTCACCTGCACATATTTTTGCAATTAACTGCCTCTCTTTTTCACCACTGGCATTGTGATACCGGTCACTGAGGTCTTTGGTAAGGGCAGTATGGAAAACTATACGACTTCTAACAACTTTGGGCAAAGTGTGCAGCTCACGGTTGAACTTGGATTTTGGGGACAGTGTTTTTTTATCAGACAATGGTATCTCTTCTTGAATTTCTCCTTCTCTTTACGTTCCTTTAGCAGCTCTCTTTCCAGGCGTGACAAAAGGACAGTTGTTTTTTTGTGGTGTCTTTTTGAATGTTTTCTTCCTGCTTGATGTTGCCTGAAATGTAATCATAAAGCAAAAAAAATTACCTTATATATTAGTTGAATTCCACTAGGATAAATCTAGGTCTTGTGTAGTATACTTGTTCTATATCTATTCTTGATCTATAGCTATTCTATACTTGTGTCTGTATATTCTCTCTCTCTATTTATTCTATACTTGTATAGATGCATTGTCCTATGTCTCAATGCACTGCTTATACTGTTAGTCTTATACTGTTTGTCTCATCATTACATGTGTATGTATATCTATATATATATCTATATATATCTATATCTATCTATATCTATATATATCTATATCTATATCTATCTATATATATATATCTATATATATATATATAGATATATATGTACACTTTTTTTTTTTACTATTCTGACCTTGAAGGACCAGCTTCTTGTCGATCTGGCTGTTGTGATTCTGGGCTCACTGGAGGTGTGGACAGGCTGCTGAGTGCAACTGAAGCTGCCTTTTTAGCTGCCCTACACTTTGCCTGGGCTGCTCTCCATTTTCTTCGCTGTAACCTCTGCTCTCTTTCGCTGCACTCTTGAATGTCTTTTTTCTTCCCCTGCTTTCTGTCTTTCCTCCATTTCTGCTTCTCCCATTCAAGGTATTTTGCCCTTCTTTCAGGATCCGCATCTCGGCGAGTGCGGTAGCGCCTTTGTTTTTCTGCTGCACTTAATGGCATGCTACTATCATCTGTGAAAGAGTATTATAGTGAAAATATAAAATCAAAATAAAATTAACATTGTTAAACAATGTTAAACAATGTTAAAACTATTTAAATAAAACTATTTAAATAGTTAATACTTTAATTATGAGATTCAGTGTACCAGCAATACTAACAATACTAACTAAAATATGTAACTGATATTCATATGCCACCCACAATGAATAATAAAGACATTAGATAAATAATACACATGGGATGACCTTCGGAAAATCAGTGTGGCTAAGGTGACTGTCATCCCTGTTACCCACATGTCAAGACAGGTAACAGGGTTGGTGGTGGTAACAGGTTTGACAATTTCAAGCTAATTTGCTGTTTGCTAGCTAACAGACCAAATCACAAAAGCACATGTCGTACACTTTGAAAGGATATTACTTGTAGATAATGATTATATTACATAAAATAAACAAGTGTTTAAATGTAAACTTCAAAAATGTTAACAGGTTTGACATTGCATGATATTCCCTCTCAGTCAAACCTCATAAATCATCAAAAATAGAAAATTATAGAAGAGAGAGAGAGAAACTTGTGTTCTAACGGTTGGCATCCTGGATGAGAAATTATGTAACTTCCTGGAAGTGATGTCACTGGAATCTACCATTATTTTACAGGGGGTTTTTTTGGTGAGGGTAACAGGGCTGACATGAAATAAGGGACACCGATAAAATGATTTATATTTTATGAAAAATAATGTATAATTATGCTAAAACATTGCTTGTCAATAAGATTATACTTAGAACAATATGCAAATGTGTTTTTTGTATAAGTTTGCATTCAATTTGCAAATTAAAAGTCCTGCTGAAAAAGACCATTCATAGCAAGGGACAGGCCAAAAACCTTACCCTCATCAGAATAAATGCAATTTTAATTATTTAAAATAATATTTAATTGACTATACTTTGGTGTAATATTGATAAAACAATACACAGTATTGATATGTTTTTAAATCACAAATTTATTTGTTGTTATAGTACTTCTATGTCTGATTATTTCTTAGGGACGCAAAAGGCACCGATTTCGTGGAATAGTCAAAATACCATCGTTTGTAAAGAAAGACATGGTTATCAATTAGTTGTTAAATATTGTGAATATATAATGTATTTCATATATTTCATCTTTCTGAATTCTCTGACAAGCAGTAATAAATATGACATACATTATAGGAGTGTTAAGGCTTAAAGAGAAGCCTTAAAAGTAATAACTGTAATAACTGTCTGTGTGGTTGTTTGCTCGTCCCTCCTCCCAGCCTCCCTTAATATTGTAAGTGCATTGGCACTGACCCATTGGTTAGTTTGCAGACATAACTATACAAGCTATAGCGCCTACACCTTGAACTAAAACTTTCCACAGATATACACCACAGAAATACTCAATTTTGTGCTTCACCATTTAAATCCCTCCAGGAGCTAGCCTTCCCTCTCTGGCCTTTTGTCTGAAATACTAAAAAAAAGGCTGTTGATCAACACATTCAGTGTTTTTGGATTGCAATGGCTTGAGTAGTGAAGGAGCGTGTGTGCTAGCTGAGATAGGATTCCTCACATTGAGTTGTTGGTGCCACTTATTGTTCCCAGGCAGAGAAAGGAGAGTGCAGGCCAGACAGCATTGTATTCACGGTTGAACATGCAACATGCTCGTATCATGCTAACATCAGTTTGCACAATATTCTTACCTATCAGGAAGCTACCATACAGCCTATATGAAGGCAGGCTGCATAATAAATCTCATTGTATAATTCAGTGTGTGAGGTGATATACAATATGTGACCCAAAGAAGTCATTTTTCCAGAGACAGATTTACCAGCCAAAATGGTTGTGATGTGTACATATTGCTACATAACATATGATTCTGATTCTGTTTCTCTGATAGATTAAAATGTTATTGTCTTAAAAATGAACTGGTAATGATGTGGTTGACTTTTACTGATTTAGCCACAGTAAATGAATTCGTATGATCATGTGGCACTGGGTGGGTGATTTCAGATTCTGTAATCTATTATGGGGACTAAGTGATCAGCAGGTTACATAAAATGAGACTGTAATTTTCAAGAGTAACAAAATAACATCTTCTTCTTATAAATTAAAAGTGAAATCTCATGCAATGAAACACACCCTTGCTCAATTCAATACACGCAGGGGTTTTGCTGCTACAGCCTAACTTGGTCTGATATGACCAGTAGTTTATGGTGGCTGATGTTAGCAAGTGCTAGCGAGGTTATAAGCTATGTCTCAATTCAAGGGCCACATCCTTCAAAGGCTGCATTTGAAGACCGCACACAGCGGGTGCGACTAGGCTGTCACATTTCGAAGGCTTCTTCGAATGCAGCCTTCTTTTCCTGAATTTGGAGGATCCAACGGATGGAACCTTCATGGCCCAACCAATCCCAAGCTGCTTTGCGCACCAGTGATGAATATGGCGTTTCATCTCACTCAAATACCAAACAATACAAATTTTAAGAAACCAAGGGACTTGAAACTTTCAAATTTTCATTAAAAAAGTTATGTGACATTAGTATTGCTAACTGACGTTGCTAGCTAGCTAGCTAGTTAAGCAGCTGCACATCCTGCAGCTCGGTTGACCTAAGTTACAGCCTTTGAAGCCTTTAAAGCCTTCACTATCAAACTGAAGAGGTTCAGAGGTTGACTTATGGACCAAGATTGTGGCAATTTTATAGATAATTTTCTATTCATATTATGTACATAAATGGACCATGGTGAACTAATTTAGAGAGGCTGAACCCTGCTTGGTTTTCTGACAGTTGAATATCATTTGTCAAAATCCAGTAAAAAACGTTGGGATTGATTACACAGCTAACCTGAACTTGGTTATTTTGCTACTTAAGCTGCTTTTGTTTGGTGGTGTGAAGCAAAACTTACTCAACAGGATTATTACCCAAAATAGGGCATCCAGGTAAATGATTTCTGGGGGATTTTGTGTATGTCCTGCTGTGTCACCTTTTCCAATCACCCCAAGTGTGAAATCCCTGTGTTAACATGACTGAGAAGGGTTTCCCTTCTCTCCTTTTCTCTCTGTGATTAAGACAATTCTGGAGAAAATGGGCCTGCTGGAGAAGGTGAATCCTTTGCAAAATGGGACAATAAAAAAACTAATACAAAGTATGTACATGGGATTTTGAAATTATATTTCTTTTAATCATGCAAGTTAATAAACACACTTTTGCTGAAATGTGTTTTGCTGCTGTTGTTGTTGTTGCCATGATTGATTTCCTCTGCCTTAGGATTGCAAGTGTCCAGGGAGAGGGCATGAGTGGGAAACCCACTGCTGCAACTTGGCTGTGGTTTGTCCTCATGGATGAGGTGTTGGGACAGAGGCATTCCACCACCCCTGTCCTAATTGCCTCCATCCCTGAGGACACACTAGGCCAAGTACAGCAGTGGATGACCAGGAGGAGGAGGAGGAGGAAAGCCAGCCAGAGCCAGTTAAGAGACAGAGAGAGAGGATGAGCTTCTTCAGCTCTTAAAGGAAGAGATGAGGTTGCAGAGAGAGGCAGAGGAGAGCAGAGCAGAGAGAGAATGGAGAAACTCTTCTCTCTACTTGAAAGATTGGTTGAAAAATAAAAATTAATAAATATTGAATGAATAAATAAAGTAATTCTTAAATACTGTGTTTATTTCATTTAGAGCGGTCTTAACAACTATTGACAACCAAGTACATATGTAAGAAGTGGAGTATTCAGGGTGTCTGCAGGTCCCAAAAAGTCTTAAAATCAATTTCATAAATATTTGGCCTTAGAAAATGTGTTTATGCATATTTTTCTTCAGCTGAGCAGGCAATCCCTGGTGGTGCTGCTGGACCTGAATGGGCTGCCATAATAAAGACTCTGGTGCCTTCTGTCAGTGAGACATTATCAGGGCTGGTTTAGGGAAAAAAGAAAAGCTGCTAAATAAACAATAGCTAGAAATGGAGAGCTTGGATAGATAAGGATTAAAGGTGGATAAGGCTTATCTATCTGTCTACTCAACCTGTTTTAGCTGATTCATGACATGTATCCAACAAATATTTAATATTAAAGGATGGTTAGGGTTATTTTAAATAAGATACACTAATGTTAACATTAACAACATTGTATAAAAGTACACAGCTTAACCAATGTTAGTGATCTTTTGAGTAAAAGTAGCAATAACTAAAAATATGCTGTTACAAGTAAAAGTCCTGCATTCAAAATCTTACTTAAGTACAAAGTATTAGCATCAAAATATACTTAAAGTACCAAAAGTTAAAGTGCAGAATGGCCCCTTTCAGAATAATATGTTATATTATTGGATAATAATTATTGATTAATTAATGCATTAATGTGTTCATCACTTTAATGTTGCAGCTGGTAAAGGTGGAGCTCATTTTAATTAACTTGATTTACAGCTGGGTAGCTTAATCTATAATAATACATCATAATTTATGAGTTGATTTATATTTTGTTATTCATAATCTGAATCTGCAAAGTAACTAGTAACTAAAGTTATCTAATAACTGTAGTGGAGTAAAAAGCAGCGGTGAAACATCTCCGTTTCCTCAAATAAACGGTAAAACAAACAATAAATATATATAATTAAAATTTCTGGCTCCATTGCTGCTGTGTGCTGATTGTCAATGGCAGCTGTCAAGGTTGCTAGGGGACAGGAGCAGCGCTTCGTGACGCAAGGTAGACCACATAAAAAATTGAATGGTTTTATCACAAAAGTAAAACAAGAAGTAAACACACCAGACATGTTTGTTGTTTCACTCACTCTCAGTGAGTTCACTGACTCGAGAATTAAGGTTATCTCAATGTACTGTTATTCTGTAATTGCCACTGTGTTTAGCAAAAGTTACATAGTTAAATTTTAATATCCTAATTCTTAAAATTGCCACCAAGACATATGTTAGAAGAAGTGATATTAATTCTTGATACCGTAACGTCTTGTAGAAAAAAATGTATTGCCTGTATTTAAGAGAGAATTTGAACAATTTTATAGTTGATTTCAATACAGTTTTCTTGGAGTATGAAACTAGTGGCCATTAGAGGAACTGCAAAAAGGTAAAAATACATTTTATTTTTGTAGCACTTTAAACGAAAAAAGAGCTTTATATGAAAAATTAGGTAAGTAGAAAAAATGGTCTAATGCAAATGTTGGCACAAAGTACCAGTGACTGACTGCTTCAATTTGAAATGGCCGGTGTCAATATCTCCTTTTAAACCCCAGAAAACCCTAATTAGAATACAATTGCTATATATGATGTAAAGTGAATTTGAGAGCTGCATGCTTCATCTAATCCCTTGATGGAAAACACTCAGTCATTTTCCATTTGACTCTTGCATCATAGGAGCGGTGCTGGGATATGGAGCTAAATGTTGAGCAGCAGATAGGCCACCTCATTGTGTTCCTTGGTTAATTATAAACCACTGACATGCTGACAAATTAATTTAAAATGGGCATGTATCTAATATCCTTTTGGTTATTATGAAGATGTAATTGCAACAGGATTTTTCCATTAATTAATTATGGGGGGAGTCGAATGGATTTTTTTTTTCTGCATTAAATTACTGCCATATCAGAAATGAGCATAACAGCACACATAAATAGGCTGGGCATTCAGTTCTGTCAAGCATAAAAATGACATGGGGTGATCTTTTCAGTGACAAATTACACAGTGTTCCGCTGCAGAGGGAAGAAAACACAAGTCTTTGTAACATTCTACAAAACTCTGACTTTGTGTTCCAACGTTTACTTTCAGTTAGCAAATTCATGCCTCTCACAAGTATAGTTTTCACATAACTTTATCTTGACCAAACTAGTATGTATCTACAACAGGTTTAGGGGCGATGGACTGTTCTTTCATGTATTTAGCTGACGTATTCTGTAATATGGTTGATGATCTAGTGCAGGTGTGCTTTGATGCACATCCTCCCTCTTGTGGATGTTGTAATATTTACTTTCAGCCCACCCACAAATGCTCATATTAATAAATGATGAATTATCAGGAGATAAAATAGTCTACCGGCTTTTTTTAAATCTGCAATAATTTATTTATTTTTTCTATTCGGGGGCCAAGGAAAAAGCTGTTAACATTGACATGCAGTATTATCACCCAGTAAATTTGTTATGGCGAACTTGTGAGCAAACTATTCACACATCGAGCAGACACACAGCAACATCAGGATTCATTTGGAGTTGCGTTTGTGTCACCTGATGAATGTACGTCCTGTATTCACTCTCCCTTTAGCTCTGGTTTGGTCTCCACCAACTCCTGAGAAAAGTCTCTGTCTCTTTAGTACCGATATGTTCCACTTTCTTGACCAGCTAGTCTCTGTGTGTGTCTGCAGTTTGGTGCTGGCAGACAGTGTACAGTGGGTTAGCAGAATTTTTTCACTGAAAACAGCTGCCTGCTGCTGCTGGAATCAATGTTGGTGAGAGTGTAGGAGGCCAGAACACCAAAAGAATGAGTTTTAAGACACTAAAAATCTTTGTAGAAAGTGCTTTTGTTGCCTAAATCTAAAATGACTGATTAGTGCAGTTTTAAATCCTGTCTTGAATTGAAATTGAAATTCCAACTTTGGCGCCCCCAGTTGTAGTATTTAAAAGGGACACTGTGGCTGACACCAGTGCACGCTGATGCTAAAAGTGCATAGACTGCACCAATTTTCACCAGGATTATTTTTCAACAAACAAATATTTGTTTAATTAGAATAACCTCAAAGGTGTTATGATCATATAAAAAAATGTCCGTGTAGTGGCTTTCAGTAAACACTGTGGCTTTAAATTCAGTGCTCCAACCATCACTGAAATTCAAATAAGGAGACAGCAATGTTGTCTTCTTAGTGGAAAAGGTGGAGTTTCTGAAATTGTATATAGTGTTGCCATAGCTGTAAGTCTCCATTGGCTGGGCAGTGGAACCCTGTTAAGCTTTTTAATCTCTTTAGCTAAGCAGCATCAGCCTCTGCACACATCAGAGATGCAGACAATCTGTAATAAATAACCAAAGACAAAATAGATGCTCATTGGGTTTGTGCATGTGTGTTCTTTTAGCTGTGCTGCTCTTTCTTTACTTCTTTGCACAGTTGTTTATGCCTGAGACTGATTACCAGTCACATCGTACACAAACTGGCCCTAATATGAATCTATGCATGCTGTATATACTGTCATATCCACCTCCCTCATGTATATAAAGCAACCTGTTACATTAATCATATTTATTTCAACACCATTTGCACTCTGCACTAATTGTCTTACTTTTTACAAATGTTACTGTTATTGTTTTTTGTACTTTATATATATATATATATATATATATATATATATATATATATATATATATATATATATATATATATATATACACACACCACACACACATCTGTATGCACATCGTAGCTTTATGTTTGTCTACCTTGTTGAGCTTGTTGTCCTTGTTTTCAGCTGTATTTATCTCTATTTCTGTGTATGTACATTGAGAGCAATGAAAAACCGGAGTCAAATCCCTTGCATGTGTACACATACCTGGCCAATAAAGCTGATTCTGATTCTGATATCAGTGAAAAGCCCATTTCAGGGAATCAGTTTGATTGAAGTTTGAACACACAGGCAGACATGATCAGAAAATTTCACTGTGAAATAAAGTTATATGTCACGACTTTATTCAGCCATTGTACAAAAGTAGCAGTGTCATCAAGTCTTGCTTTGAAATGGAACTCTTTTTGATCTTGAAATAATTGGTAGGGAACAGTAAGACAAGAGGTGACACAGTCATGAAGCTCCTGTTATTTTAAGGATCTCTGTTTTAGCACCTGCTGTGTTAAAGGAATAATTATAAGTGTGTGATTTCCATAGAAACTGGCAAGCATTTAAACCTGCCATTTAGCTGACATAGTTCATTTTTCATTGTAGCAGTCATAGGGCTTATGTTGACTTTTCCTAAAGAAATAATGGACTATCTAAAAGTGTGCATTATGCCTCAATAGGCAGTTAGAGATGTCACAGTTTTGTTTTGCCTAAATGGTTCAGTTCTCACCACAGGCCCTTCATGCTTTATTTTTATATAATCTGATTATTTTGTATGACATTCACACCTGTCTTTTTGTTTTATTGTGTCTCATTGTCCTCCATTCTAACTCTGACTCAGACCAGCTGTCACGGCACAAAACTTTATGACAAATCTCTCAGAAGAATGATGTATGCCCTTGCCCTTGCCATCAAATACGTTGTATGTAGGTTTCCTGCTTTGGGATCTAATTTTGTGCACCCACGTGGTCTAGATGGGTTTTATAATACTTAAACTCGGTGCAGCTTTTTGCAGTCCAGAGTTGACTGTACAGTCAACCATCCCTCCATACAAACTCCACATTTCAAAGCCCAGCCCCATCCCACACAGCAGAGGTTATGGCATTGTGTGAAATTGAATTTCATCACTGAAGGATATTTCCCACCCACACTGTCCTGTCCTGTGTAAGCTTGTCACGCCCAATTATTCTCAATGAGCTCTGATGAGCGGAGGCATAAATGAATCCCCTATGTCAGTTTCTTTATTGATGTCCAGGCACGAAAGAAGATGTATCTATTTTTCATCAGTCCATGTAAAATGCAAGACTGCTAATAGACCATTTGTCTCTGTTAGCAAACGGAAATTTCATGACACTATAAATATAGAACATCTGCAGGGCTGTCAGGATGCAAGGTGTACAACCATTTTTAAAAGACTGGGACTGGTAACTGGGACGATGTCTGCAATAGCAACTTCTACTTGTACTTACTCTGTATTATGAGAAAATGTTAATGCTTTAAGCGAAGAGATAACATAAATGTGTGCCAGTATATAGACATAGAAACTGATTCCTTGACTGTTTCTTCAAACAGGAGTGAAAAATGTTTTATCAGAATGTACTGATATTGCTGTATGTGTACAGTACAACAAG
The DNA here is from genome assembly GCF_020085105.1 of Siniperca chuatsi. NCBI lineage: Eukaryota > Metazoa > Chordata > Actinopteri > Centrarchiformes > Sinipercidae > Siniperca > Siniperca chuatsi. Next base: position 2,226,906 of record NC_058048.1, read on the forward strand.
ACCAAGAGGTTGTTTAAAGGGATACTTCAGTAATTTATTTTCACACTTCCATAACGTTAAGGGACTCACAAATGACACTTTAAAAAAAAAAAGAATGGTCTTAACTGAAGGGGCAGAGGCTGAGATATCCTGACTTTTAGTCCCGTGTCGGGGTCAAGCTCCAAAAACACTGGATCCTACATTTCCCATAATGAGGGTAACAACATCTTTAGTTATACCCTCCTTGCCGCTGTAAATGCCCTCTTCTTTCAAATGCGAAAGAATTAGGACTGAGGAGACGGGGCGGCTAGCCTAACATCAGGCTATCATGACATAAAAACGTCCTGTGGGACAGATGTTTGGATACAGAGTTGGCTGACTTTAAAGCAGAAACATGGCCTCTGTGTTAAAAGGGAGACGGTAATGCGAATGCTTTGTGAACTGAACAGTACAGTCAGTTTGAACTTATACACCTTTTCAACTGCAAATCACCAAAATCATTATTACTGGGTCGGACTATGACTATGGATCTGTTAGATCCTTATTTTTATCTTCAGTTGCTGCCACCTGCATTTTGTCCCCGTCAGGTTACAGCTAAATAAAAATATTTCAAATTTGAAATTAATAACCAGTAGGATTACAGCACATTATCATCCATTAAGGAAATTCAAGTCTGATGAATGATGAATGAGTGGACTACACTGAATGAAATGTAATAGTGTTAACTTATTGACTCCTTTCTCTACTCGTGTTTTTTAAGATAATGTCATGGTCAATGCGGACCATAACATTTATCTTAAAATTTAATTTTATTCAGCGTAGTCTAAGTTCAAACTGTAAAACTTTAGACATTTATTTTACATTTAAAAATATTGCTCAACAGCATTTAATGACTAGGCTATATTTCAACGTGTGTAAATATTTCAACATCACTGAAATGCTGTCAGAACTACATGACTACATGTAAGACTACATGCAGCCTGTATTCTATATTATAAAACTCACCTTTTAGAATGTTAAAGTTATTAAAGCCTCACTCAGAAATATTCACATACTCATATTGTATCTTAACCAACATGATATGCAAACTATGATAGGAATGTTCCATCAGTGCGACCAATCACAACATGACAAATGATTGTTCATTGATTAGTATTGTATGTGTCTTCATACAGATATGTTTTATTTAAACAGTGATTAATACAGTAATGTATGGTAAATATTTCGGTGCAGGGGAACTGTTGACAACCTGGCAGCTGCCTTACTGTAATGTCCACACAGTCACTGTGTTATAAAGGACAATGTATAGATATTATTCAGAGCTGAGGATGAATCCATGATGTCCAGAGATCACTGTCTCTGTCCTTACATTGAAAACAGATTGATCATGAAAGCGCTCGTGTTGTTGAAGTAAACCTGCCAAGTTACCTCTCTTTCTGGAACGGAAAAGAGTTTCCCTCTGCAAAATGACGTGTTATGACCATCAGGGCCACCGTATATCGTGTTTTCTCAAATGTTTTGTTTTGTGAAATGTCTTTGTGTTTTGTGAAATGTTGTGTTTCTCTCATCTCAGGGTTAACAAACTCAGAGTTTTCACTAAACCCTGTTTCACTAAACCCTGTTCTGAAACAGGTTTGTTTGGATATAGAAGTTGGTTTTTATTACTTCTGGGTTGTTGATTGTTGGTCCACATTTGACCAGCATTTTGTGAAATGTTGTGTTTTGTGAAATGTCGTATTCTGGCTTATTCATGTTGCCGAAAATGTTGGTGACATTCTTATGTAAACAAACACATATGTAAACACAACGGGCAATATTGAGGTCAGGAAAAATGATCGAGGTCATGTCCATATATCGTACATTAACTTGATAATGTAACTATCGCAACAGGCCTAGTTGTGTTTCATGAAATGTGTTTTGTAAAATGTGTTTTTTGAAATGTCGTTTTCCGAAATGTTGTGTTTTGTGAAATGTCGTGTTTCCCTCAGGGTTAACAAACTCAGAGTTTTCACTAAACCTGTTTTCTGAAACAGGTTTGTTCGGATATAGAAGTTGTTTTTATTACTTCTGGGTTGTTGATTGTTGGTCCACATTTGACCAGCATAATTCTGCCATCGAATCCATCGAAACAGTTTTAATTTCACACATACCCGTCTACCTGCCTACAACGTGCCTGCGACAAAGTTCCGCGTGGGTTCAGTTCAAGAAACATTTGCATTACCATCTCCCTTTTAACACAGAAGCCATGTTTCAGCTTTAAAGTCAGCCAGTTCTGTATCCAAACATCTACCCGTGTTTTGGAGTTCTCAATAGTAGAGCTTGGCAGCATTCACTCTTGTGCAACATTAAACAGACCAGCAAGTACAGTGGTGTGAAAAAGTGTTTGCCCCCTTCTTGATTTCCTATTTTTTGCATGTTTGTCACACTTAAATGTTTCAGATCATCAAACAAATTTAAATATTTGTCAAAGATAACACAAGTAAACACAAAATGCAGTGTTTAAATGTAGGTTGTTATTATCAAGGGAAAACAAAATCCAAACCTACATGGCCCTGTGTGAAATAGTGATTGCCCCACCCGTTAAAACATAACTGTGGTTTATCACACCTGAGTTCAATTTCTCTAGCCACACCCAGGCCTGATTACTGCCACACCTGTTCTCAATCAAGAAATCACTTAAATAGGACCTGCCTGACAAAGCGAAGTAGACCAAAAGATCTTCAAAAGCTAGACCTCATGCCGAGATCCAAAGAAGAATCAATTGTAGATTATATTTTACTGAATGATCCACACTCCAGAACAGAAGGTGGCGGTAATGCACCATTAAGCTGGATGCCAACCGCCGTTAAAAAGGAAGAAGAAGAAGAGATCCAAAGAAATTCAGGAACAAATGAGAAAGAAAGTAATTGAGATCGTTCAATCTGGAAAGGTTATAAAGCCATTTCTAAAGCTTTGGGACTCCAATGAACCACAGTGAGAGCCATTATCCACAAATGGCGAAAACATGGAGCAGTGGTGAACCTTCCCAGGAGTGGCTGGCCGACCACAATTACCCCAAGAGCGCAGCGACAACTCATCCAAGAGGTCACAAAAGACCCCACAACAACATCCAAAGAACTGGAGGCCTCACTTGCCTCAGTTAAGGTTCATGACTCCACCATAAGAAAGAGACTGGGCAAAAATGACCTGCATGGCAGAGTTCCAAGACGAAAACCACTGCTGAACAAAAAGAACATTAAGGCTCGTCTCATTTTTGCCAGAAAACATCTTGATGATCCCCAAGACTTTTGGGAAAATACCCTGTGGACTGACGAGATAAAAGTTGAACTTTTTGGAAGGTGTGTGTCCCATTACATCTGGCATAAAAGTAACACAACGCATTTCAGAAAAAGAACATCATACCAACAGTAAAATATGGTGGCGGTAGTGTGATGGTCTGGGGCTGTTTTGCTGCTTCAGGACCTGGAAGACTTGCTGTGATAAATGGAACCATGAATTCTGCTGTCTACCAAAAACTCATGAAGGAGAATGTCCAGCCATCTGTTTGTGACCTCAAGCTGAAGCAAACTTGGGTTCTGCAGCAGTACAATGATCCAAAACACACCAGCAAGTCCACCTCTAAATGGCTGAAGAAGAGCATAATGATAACTTTGGAGTGGCCTAGTCAAAGTCCTGACCTGAATCCTATTGAGATGCTGTGGCATGACCTTAAAAAGGCAGTTCATGCTCGAAAACCCTCCAATGTGGCTGAATTACAACAATTGTGCAAAGATGAGTGGGCCAAAATTCCTTCACAGCGCTGTAACAGACTCATTGCAAGTTATCGCAAATGCTTGATTGCAGTTGTTGCTGCTAAGGGTGGCCCAACCAGTTATTAGGTTTAGGGGGCAATCACTATTTTACACAGGACCATGTAGGTTTGGATTTTGTTTTCCCTTAATAATAACAACTTTCATTTAAAAAACTGCATTTTTTATTTTACTTGTGTTATCTTTGACTAATATTTAAATTAGTTTGATGATCTGAAACATTTAAGTGTGACAAACATGCAAAAAATAAGAAATCAGGAAGGGGGCAAACACTTTTTCACACCACTGTATATTCAAAAGCATGTATTTACGAGATAATAAAAAAAGCAAAACACACAATTGGTAATCTAACTTAAGGTACTTAACTAAAGAACAAAAGGAGAAAAGACTGTGTGTGCACGTGTGTGCCAGAAAGAATATGTATGTTTCTTTGTTCTGTCTCTGTATGTGCCACGTGCACAAGCATGAACACACGTGTTAGGTCAGAATATGTTTAAGGCCAATTTGAAGTGTGTGTGTGGTTCGTGTAGGATAGTGGTGCCGGGTTAGAAAAGAAGAAAGTTAGTTTAAAGTTAGCATGCGAGACATAGTAGTTACTGGATGTAACAAATTCTATGAGTACATGCGTGAAGCATAACTAACACCAACTTAGCGGTGTGGCTACCCAATAACAAAACAATAAACCTCAGTGAAAAACCAAATCAATACATGTACATTGACAAAAGTTAAGCATTCCTGTGCTTAGCCATGTACACTATTACGTTATGCTATGCCCAGTTAACGTTACCAGTCCATGAAGGGAGAGGTGCTGCTTTGTTAGCTGGCGATTCCATCAGTTGTGGATGAGCCAGGCTGGGAAGAGTTGTGGTTCCAATGTCAAATGATGCAGTGTTCGCAGTGCAGTGTTTCGATGGTGCAGGTCGGAGGAAACCAGTCGCTCCTTAACTTGCTAACTTGCTTTGTTACTTGTAAAATTAACTGACAGACTTTGTGTCGTAGCTGCTGGCACTAACTAAGCTTGTTTGCAGGAATCTTAGGCAGGGTCTTGCATTGCTGCTGTAAGAAAAAGAGTTTGGTGTGTCTGCTCCGAGCAGACTACAAGGAGTTCAGAGAGCCATCAGGTAAGATAGGTGTGCTTACCACCAGGAGGCTGGCGACAGGAGAGCTTCACCAGAAGCATAAGGAATCATTTTCTGGGTATCATGAAAGTCATCTGAAATTTACCTCAATTGCAAAAACCTGGCCTATTTCGAAACAGGCTTATATTAAACATAAGCCTTCTATTGGTTCAAAGGGCATAATCCCTACTTTCCTGGTAATTTAAAACATCAGCAGGAAGTGTTGAGTTTCATCGATTTAAAAAAAAACAACAAAGTAGAAGCAACTGGAATTAATTTGTGAGTGAACAGAAATTTTTTTCTCTTTTCTGTTAAAAAGAGAAACTCAGAGCAACAGATTTGTGTGTAAGACATAACTATTATCGATCACCCTTTATTTGTTTTTCTGGTTGTTATTTGAGACTCTGTGCTCCATACCAGCTTCCATGTTGAAATATCTATGTGAACCAAAGTGTGACAGATTTACTGACATTGTCATTCTCATGCTAACAGGGCCAAAATAGAAGCATATTGAATGTTGACATAAAATATTGTGTCCATTAGGGGACTGGACAGTGCGTAATTTCAGAATTCAGGATGGTGGGCTGCATTAAGACATTAGCAGGGGCTGCTGGTGGTTCACCTCATGAGTTTTTTCATGGTCCCTGTCATTACAAACCCCATATGTACTTTCGTTGGCCCATGGAGCAGCTGGCCATCAGAGGACGAGAGCTCTAGCTGCTACTGGGTGATTTACCTCTGGGTGGGAGGGCCAGTGCTCCATACCATGTTAGGCTAATTGAAAGAGAAACAGCAGGCTGATCTTGCTATAACAACATGTCCACGTCCCGCAGTCACAGCCCCCCCGCTGAGCTGAGAGGCCGCTGCAATAAAGCATAAATAAAATGGATTGCAGGGGTGGAGAGTGGGTGTGGTGGTTGTACTGTATGATAGAAGCCTAGTCTTTGGCTCACTGACTCTCAGGGACTGGGGGAATAAAGAAGAGAGCTGCATTTTCATAGATTCTACATAGATCTGTCAGCAATTTGTTTCTTCCCTCTGTCTTTTCTATTAGGCTCATCCTGCATCATCTGTGATCCTCTGCTTGATCTTAATGTGGATGTTTCTGTGCCTTCATCCTCTCTTTCCTGCTGGCTATTTATCATAGTTGATGGCCTCTTGAGGATGGAGAGTAGAGGGGTGCAGACCCAGTGGATTCTCCTCAGAACAGTTACTGTAGGTCTTCTCCATCTTTCTTTGTTTTTCTCTGCCGCTCTCTCTGTCAAGACTCAGACTGCTCTCCCAGTGGATCACAGTGAAATTAGGACAATGCAGAAAATGTCTGGAATTCAGTTAAAACAGTGTAGAATAGTTTTGTTTAAAACCACATCTAATATAATGGCAGCTCCTCCTTGTATACATACTAGTTGCACTGTCTTCATTAATATGATTATTTTGATATCAGATGTCTGAGCAGAGAAATTATTCAACAGTAGTACTAATTTTACTAATTTAATTTTACTCAACAGTCTAAAAATAGATTATGACGGTAGAACAGCATGCCATACTCCACTGAAAACCCACTGTACACTACCTGCCCAGCACCAAACAGCAGACAAATAAATAGGAAACTGTAACAAGTTTATCATATCAACTTTATAAGGATATAATAATAATAATAATAATAATAATAATAATAATAACAATAATAATAATAATAATGTTACTGTCGCATTTAATATTTACTAATTAAAACATCTATTTGTACCCCAAAGTTGGGAAAAAATAGTAAATGTTGGACAACTAAAACATTCATGTAAATCATGCACTGCAGAATAGTTGACTGTTACTGTAATACCTAGGGATGCTTTTCTGCGGGTTTAGTGAAAGATCCTGAAAAACGTTCATACTTGTGCATGAATTTGATTTTGATATTTCTTATCTACTTAAATGGGGAAATTTGGATTTACAGCAGTGCAAAAGGAAAGGTCAGGGGGTCAGCAAAATCATTAATTCAATTCAATCTATTTATATAGCGCCAGTTCATAACAGAAGTTATCTCATTGCACTTTTCCTATAGAGCAGGTCTAGACCGAACTCTTTATAATATTATTTACAGAGACCCAACAAATCCCACCATGAGTAAGCACTTGGCGACAGTGGCAAGGAAAAACTTGAGGCAGAAACCTCGAGCAGAACCAGACTGCCGCTGCCAGTTGGGTTGAGAGAGAGTGCGAGAGAGAACATACAGTAGCACAATGTAAAATTCCACAGAGATTTAAAATAATAGTAATGGTACTGATAATAATAATAATAATAATAATAAAACAATTAAAATTAATCTTCTGGAGAGCATGACTTACGACAGTGAATTTCAAGGCAATCTGGTCAGTAGGTGTTGGGATATCTTTCTTAGGGCTTAAGTGTTCAACTTGACGATGACTGATTAAATATAATTTTTATAATGGTGTTTAAAGCTGGATGTTGTGCAAACTCTAAATCAGATTACTTTAAATTTGAATATTAGCCTTTATGTAAAAGAATGTGTGGAGAATGTTTACAATAGTCTGGCATTTGCCTTTGTGACCTTTTCAGACAATCATAGCATACCATAAATGAAGCATGATACGCCCTCTGTGGCACAGAGATCCCAGCTGCTCCAGAGTGAAGCCCGGAAACAGAGCTGCGAGATGCATTAATCTCTGCAGTTTGTCAGCTCCTCACAGTAATGCCAGGCCAGTGGTCAGCAATAATAAATGCTCAGAGGGAGCAAACGAGTTTGATTCAAACGGAGCCAGTCCACAGCAAAGCCGTATCACAATGCAACCGCAAAATAAACTAAATTTACATCCGCTAGCTACGGGGGACCATTGAACATCTCAAATTATTGCTCTTCCCCTGTGATCTACACTGTGGCCACAAGGCCTAAATAGATACTGTGGAGGCCAACATTTTCTTAGAACAGTTGTAGAGAACCGGTTTATGGCCAGTCTGGGGCTCATGTAATGGTTTAGCAGATCAGGAGCAGCAGAGGAAACAGTAATACATCCTACTGAAGTACAAGTACTGATAACTCGGCTGAGATTTTACAATTCCAGTAGCACTGAATTTCTAATGTAAAAATCTACATACCAAGTCAAAATAAACAATGTAAACAATGTAAATTTTCCATTTTGCCATGACATGTAAAATGGATGAGAAGTATGTAGTTCAGTACATTACACAGGGTGTAACATATGTTGAGCTTTATTCAAAATGAGGTCCTGAAATGTGTACAGTATAAGTTTCAGTGTCCATTTAAATGTCAGTCAGTGTGCTGCAGCCAGACTTCTTAATGATCCAACAGAAAATTTTGAATTGTAATTTTTGAGTGCTGTTGGTGCCACAAAGGACATTCCATTCACCTGAAATATACTGTGGTGGGGGACAACAAATGCGCCATTTCCACCTGGTCGAGTAATGTTTGCTTAAAACTACAGTGGCCAGCTGTTTTAGGAAATTACTGAACCTTTTTAAACAATGAAACTATATGTGTGAGGTGTTTTTAAAGATTTATGTCTTCAGTAGGCGCCAGTGGCCTTGGGGTTGAGAGCCACAGACAGAGTAGGAAAGTCAGAAAGTATTGACTAACACATTGTTGGTTGTCAGCCTTACCCTGTAAAGCTGAATTAATTCAGGGTTTTTTTGCTCACTTGGGGGCAGAGCTGTAAACACAACACTGAAATATTATCACTTCATAATGATGATATGGTTGATATGGCAAACTTGTTAGCAAACAGTTGTTTATTCACACATCCTGCAGACATAGAGCAACAGTATCATAACAGAAGGATGACCTAGAGAAAAATTAAATGTGTCACGTAAAGTTAGAGAATAATTGGATGCACAGTGAAATGAAACATGTTGACTGTGGCTGTTTACAGTTTGGAACGTTACAAATATTATCAGTTGTGCACGGGCGTTTCCTTCAGTCCACAAACTGATCTGAACACACACTTGTTAACCAACTGGGCTGTTCAGAGCACTCAGCAGCAATAACTTCGGCATCTGGTCTATTTTTCACGTGCCGTGAGTGAATCTGGCAAGAAAACACGCTGATAATCTATTATAAAAGGATATAAATTGATATTATATATGATATAAATTATCTGATTCTGATAAACAATATCCCATGCTTGCCAACCTTTTTGATTTCTCTGCCCCTCTCCCCGCTGTTCTCCTGGAGTGATTTCCCCCCCCACGGTGAAATATCAAGATCTGCCCATCCACTACATTTTTAGAAATAGTATCACTGCTGTCTGTGATTGTGTTTTTTAAATAACATACTTATTACATATATTTGTCAGTTGTCTCTATACTGAGAGCGAGAGAGACCTCCCCGCAGATCATCACACATGGCGATCCTTTTAACTTCATTGTTGCAGAAGAAGCAACGTCCCACGGAAACACATAAAAAGCTTTAAGTTATTAATTCATGAGGTTAAATAAAGATCAGCTCTTTATTGGGATTAGAAAAGAGCAGAGGAGTAGGATCGTTTGTTGACCGGCGCAGAGAAATGCACTTCTGGTGTGAACAGCCAGGCTACTGCTCGCAGGAGAAATGCGAGCTTTGTGGCGCTTCCGCCCCAAGTGAAGGAGTTCAAGTATCTCAGGGTCTAATTCACAAGTGAGGATAAAATGGAGCATGAGATAGGTGGATTGGTGGGGCATCAGCAGTAATGCAGACATTGTACCAGACTATTGAAGAGAGCCGAAACGCAACGCCTTCGATTTGCCAGTCAATCTAGGTTCCAACCTTTACCTATGGTGGTGAGCTTTGGGTAGTGACCGAAAGAATAAGATTGCAGATACAAGCAGCTGAAATGTTTCCTCGGTAGGGTGGCTGGGCTCACCCTTAGAAATAGGGTAAAGAGCTCAGACATCCGGAGGGAGCTGGGAGTAGAGCCGCTGCTCCTTTGCATTGAAAGGAGCCAGTTGAGGTGGTTCTGATCTGATCAGGATGCCTCCTGGGAGCCTTCCTTTGGAGGTTTCCCGTCCAGCTAGTAGGAGACCCTGGGGTAGACCCAAGACATGCTGGAGAGATTATATATCTCATCTGGCTTGGGAACACCCCTGTTCAAAATTGTACATCCAATTATCACAAGGGTCCGACAATCAAAACTAGCCCATGAGGGTTATTTTTACATTTACATGCCCTTTGCTCTATGCATTTTCAGCTTTTATATTATGCTACTCGTCTTTTTTTTAAAGACACAAACTATCCATGTGATCCAGTGGACTTAAGATGAACACCGTACTGTAGATCAACTTATACCCTGTAGTATGAAAGAGAAAAAAAAGCAGTGCTTATCAATAACTCATTAAAATCAAAACATGATAAATGGCCATAAGGTCTGAGGAGACAAGACAAAGCGATGTAGCATATAACAGGCATTTTACTGCTCCAAGGCAATTTGTCTCTGTGAAAGCTCCCTGTTCACACCAGTGTTATGATGCCACAATGCTACCATAATGGCTCTTTTATCTCTTTTTCAGTCTCCAGTGAGCCTGAGATTCATAGTTTTTGGTTGGCCTGGATATTAATAGCTACAGCTGACCATGGTAATGACTAGCTCAGGGAGTGATAGGACACAGCTCCAGCAGCTGCTGCTATGGCAGCACTGGGCTGGGATGTTGCTCTAATGAGAAATACTATAAAGACCAACACTGCTCTTCTTATCTCTATTTCTGTGAGACACTATAGATCTGGCAAACATCCCTCAGCACTAACAGAGTGTTGGAAGCGGCCGAGGTCGTAGGTTGTCATTTATTGGCCTATTTAATCTCCTTACATATTTCCTCGCCTGAGGCACAGCGCTGTCCCCAACAGACAGAATCAATAGCAGCGCTACTGCCAAGCCATCCGAGGGCTAACAATAAAACTAGGACAATTACAGTGAGATGGATTTAGCAGAAAGATATTATTAATATGTTTGGCTGAACGCCAGGAGGCTGAAGGACGACAAATCAGTGGCAATAAAAAAGCCAGTTAGTCAACTGGTCAACTGACAGCCAGCCTGGACATGTTGCCCACATATTGGCAGTGATGTGACAGGTCTTCGTACAAGTTTGTGTGTGTGGGAGTAAATGCATCTTTACTGATGCAGCAGGTGGTAGGCACAGGGAGACACTGGTACACTAAATGTCACTGTGGTCATTGCTGCCTCTTCTCCACTGGACATTTGTTGTTTTATTTACCTGTGTAAGCAGACAGCTTAATTAAAATTTGACAGTGACTGTTTGATTGTTGCTTATTGAGTCATGAATACTCAATATTATAGAAACATATTAAAGATTTGAAGCCATGTTTTTTGGGGATTTTAAGACAAATACTGTTATCATTCACTAATTATTTCCAATAGCTGGTTTTTCAATATCTGTTAAGCTACCATCAGGTGAAACACCTCCGGTGCAGATGTTTCACAACACGAGGCTTCCAGTGGTTCAAAGGGAATAATCCCTCCCTTTCCAGGTAGGCTTTTAATGTGAAACGTGCAGGACATGTTGAGTTGCATTGACAGTAACTCAACACCTAACAAAAAAGTAGCAAAGAAGACCAGTTTAAATTAATTATTGAATGAAAACAGTATTTGTGTTTAAAAGAGAGAATAAGAGCAGCATAGTGGTGAGTATGACATGACTTTTGTATTAATGGAAGTAGTGCTGTGGAAACTGAATTTACCATGTGATCCATTATAGTACAGATGATGTTTTACCAGGCATTTCTAAGCGACTGGGCTTTATTTCTCTGTTTCTTTGGCTATTATTTGAGACTCAGCCATCATTCGGGTACTCATCTCAATCTCTTTGGTTCAAGGTGCAGTCTGAACTGGACAGTTTGCTGTCTGCAATGGAAGATATGTAGCGTTTCTGCTGTCCTGATGTCAACAGGGAGCTCGTTCCACCATTGTGGAGCCAGGACAGCAAACAGTCGTGATTTTGTTGAGCGGTAGCTGGGCCCCTCTCGTAGTGAGGGCAGTAGCAGAGCATAGTGGGCGGACTGAGGTGTATGGTTGTGTAGGATGGGCCTGAGCCATGCGCAGCATGGTAGGAAAGTACGATTGTCTTGAATCGGATTCCAGCAGCTAGCACAGGGTGCAGAGGAGTGGTGTAGTGTGGGAAAACTTGGGTAAATTGAAGAGCAGCTGGGCTGCTGCATTCTGGATGAGAGGGCGGCTGCTCTAGCACTGTGGAGTTTCTCTGTGACGGCAAGGAGGGCAGCCTCAGTTGAGTGGTCAGAGATATGAAGAGAAGTTACAGAAAGGTTAGTGGTACGTATGTATGTTACTGTGAATAACAAAGCATTGTGGAAAAGTATTCAGCTAATATTGTAATTCTTCTTTACTGTAAAGCCACTTACAGTAGTAATCCTGGCCGCGAGAAACTGACCACTGGCAAGGGACATTTATTTTCAAGGTTTTTAACCATTTTGGTAAAAGAAAAAAAGAGAAAAGAATTAACAAAACGTAAGTACATTATTTCTATCATTATTTTATGTAACACAGACATTTTCATATGTTGTCACTTCTATTGGGAGATTTTAAGCTGCTAGGTAGCCAAGTTGACTTACTTTTTTCCCCACTGTCTTATAGTTCGATGTTGTAGCTAAAAGATAAAAATATATAACTGTTAATGTAATAACTTTTTTTAAGCTTGTGTTCTGGATTTGTGTGATTTGCGGGAGGTCTTTTTTGTAGCCTTTGTCTGGCTGTTGCAATGGTAATGTTAATGTTAACATCAACAGACAAAGAAAGTGGTGATGTAACTAACGTTACAGTGCTGTGAAAAAGAGTTATTTTTTTTGCATGTTTGTCAAACTTAAATATTTCAGATCATCAAACAAATTTAAATATTAGTCCAAGATAACACAAGTAAACACAAAATGCAGTTTTTAAATGAAGGTTGTTATTATTAAGGGAAAACAAAATCCAAACCTACATGGCCCTGTGTGAAAAAGTGATTGCCCCACCTGTTTAAACATAAATGTGGTTTATCACACCAGAATTCAATTTCTCTAGCCACACCCAGGCCTGATTACTGCCACGCCTGTTCTTAATCAAGAAATCACTTAAATAGGACCTATCTGAAAAAGGGAAGTAGACCAAAAGATCTTCAAAAGCTGGACATCATGCCGAGATCCAAAAGAAATTCAGGAACAAATGAGAAAGAAAGTAATTGAGATCTATCAGTCTGAAAAATGTTATAAAGCCATTTCTAAAGCTTTGGGACTCCAATTAACCACAGTGAGAGCCATTATCCACAAATGGCAAAAACATGGAACAGGCGGCGAACCTTCCCTGGAGTGGCTGGCCGACCAAAATTACTCCAAGAGCGCAGTGACGACTCATCCAAGAGGTCACAAAAGACCCCACAACAACATCCAAAGAACTGCAGGTCAGTCGGTCCATCTGTTTGGTCCAGACTGAAATATCTCAACAACTATTGGATGGATTGTCATGAAATTTGGTTCAGACATTCATGTTCCCCAGAGGATGAATTGAAATAATTTTGGTGATCCTGTGACTTTTTAACCAGCCCCATCATTAGGTCAAAACTTTAATTTGTTAAGTATTTTTATTCAATTATATTCAATTTAAAATGATGTAAAACACAGAAAGCTACACATATTTTGGTTTATGAAGAAATGGCTGCAAAACTAGTTGTTTTTGCAACTACTACTACTTGTTCATGATTATGTTATATGTATTAATGCTTTGGAGTTTCAGTGTGTTACCCATTTCAGCCCAGTTTAAAGTGACAGTTTTAAATTGTTTTAAATTTGAATAAGTGAATGTTCTACAATTTAAAAAGCAGAATTTAAGGACAAAGGTTCATCACTAATTGTGATTTGGTTTACAGTGCTGTACTGCAATTTGATTTGTTTTTTATAGGAACATGTTGCTACCAAATTCTCAGTGAAAAAATGCGATTAGTAACAGATAAGTAACAGACAGCATGAAATTCAAAAGAAGAAGGAGTGAAGTGTGGAAGCAGGTAGAGAGAAACTCTCCAGTTGGGGCAGATTAGCAAACCAGTGCCACCCCCTCTGCCAGCAGGTCTGGTTGTGTGAGTGAAGGAGTAGGCTGAGGAGAGAGCTGCAGGGGTGGAGGTGTTCTCTGGTGTGATCCCAGTCTCGTGAGACCAAGGAAGTCCAAACATTGCAAGGAGGCGTAGCCAGAGATGAACTCAGTCTTGCAGGAAGCTGACTGGTAGTTCCACAGGCCCCCTGTGTCAAGGTGTTGGGTGTTTGTGGAGCAGGTGGAGCTGTAGTAGATAGGTAGCTGAGTGACACATGCAAGTTCGGGCGGTGATTGGGCTGTTTACAAGCAGGACAAAAATGGTGGTCTAGTCACAAACTTTCTCAAATTACAATACACTATGTAGCAGACACAGCTCTGCATCGTTGGCATGCCATGGAAGAGGTCATGGTGGGTACATTCAGTTTGTTTACGAACCAAGGATCTCCCTTCACTCCGCCACAAGAAAACTATCACCCTGACATTAAACAGAAAGGGGGAACTAGCCATTCCCAAGAAAGACCCACTTTTAACACGGCAAAGGAGATTTACGATAGAGGCCTGGAGGAATTAACACAGGGCCGAACGGACACAAGGCAAATGGTAGAAACAACAATGAAGATCCCCGCAGAATGGAAAATGAGTTTCATTCTATAACGGGAGAGCAGTAAGACCTCACATCAAAAGAACTGTAATTATCACCAAGGTGTGAACTCCCTTTTCTTTCTCCCCTCTGTCTGACCAACGCACACACAAACTCGCACAACCGCCACCCCCCCCCGACCTGGTCTGAGATAATGACGAATGCCAGACCATCAAGACTTGCTCTCCTGAAACTAACACTTTTGTATTCTCCCTTTTTCAATAACCCAGCTAGCATTAATTAGCAAATGTTGTCTTGATGTTTAATTCAACTTTTATTTCTGTATGACAGCGAATGAGCAAGATATTAATTCAGGGAGTTAAGCCCTTGTCTAACACGGAACAATACTGCCTTCTAGTGGCCATGTTTAATTAGGCCTCTGCAATACGAGTCTATGTTTAGTGATCATTTACAGTTATACTTTTGTAATACCGATCAAAGGATTGTAGGGTAATTCATTCAGTAATAGCCTTAGAAACCATTTATTCCCTCTTAGTCCAGTAATCCTTTGCATTATGTTGAAGTTTGAATGATGTACTGTTATGAAAACCATGTATATATTAATTTTCTTTTAGTAATAGTAATGCTAGTTTCATGTATTGTTTTGTTTGAATGTTTTATGGGTCATAGTGGAAGACGGATATGTGATTTTGTGCGTAAACTCCAGGTTAAACAATTCAAAGTTTTGTAGAAGAATTATTCTCTGCTGCGGGTGAAACAAAGAAAGGAGAAGTAAGAGCCCTGATTGGCGGTGACAACCATTACCATGCCCACGACGCACATCTGTATACCTAGAGGATAAAATCAGCTGGCTCCTACATCTTAACCTCTTTTTTACATCTTTCCTTCTTTTGCTGCTGCGCTTTCGTTTAGTCATTTTCCCCCCCTTTCTTTTATCACATGCTCCCAAAGCAACTTCTTTTGTCTATAACCTGTGATCTTTGTTTTTCTTTATTTTACAAGCCAAGTTAATATAAGACTGAGCCCAGAGAGCCAAAGGGCTTAAAACCTAGTTATAACTTTTTATCTTTTTACCGCGCTTCGCTTTGAAGACTGCTTTTAAGTCTGGCCAACATCAACTCTTTTAAAGTTACCCAGCGAAAGTTAAAAACAGTGAAGTAGTGAGTTATTTCGCCATCAACCCGCAAGAGATCCACGCAGGCTGTACAGCTGTCAGCTCTGACTGCCTACCCAAGTGCCACCAATCTGTGTGGCAACGGAAACAAGTGTGTTGGCAGACTCCTTGCCGCACAGCTGAGAGAAAACGATCATGTCACCTAGCAACCACACGCCGGCTCAGGGAAGCCACCCCGGAGTCCGTCATGAAGAGGTTTCTCGGCTGCAACAATCCACTGCTGTGCGTTCTGACCAGGAAAAATCTCCAGCCACGGCCAACACAGCTCAAAGTAGGCAAAGTCACCTTACTTACTGCTCAGTGACAGGGTTGATGTCGAGATAATTCAATACTTAAATTTCATCATAGATATCCCAGTGTTAGTTATTAATACAGCCATACAGTAGGTAACATATCCTCTCTTTCACCATTGCCCAATTCATTGCAGTTTACTTTATCACCCGAGATCACTATTGTTTGCTTGTTCCACTTTGACCGTTATCATTTGATTATCAGTCCCTTTATGCTGCGTTAGTAGATAAGTTATTGCATATTCTCATTTAGACCAATCTGTTGTCCTGTGTATTCCTTTAAAGACAGACCAGTACAATTGAGGAGTCACGGCTTCTGATCTCAGACTGATTAACTGCATTCACTGAATTAATTTTGGTTAATTAGGTTATTCATTTTCCTATTAGGAGGCAGTGCCCCCCCAAACAAGTGGAAAAATAAATAAAAGTAGCCTAGTAATTTCGGCTACAGCTAAAATGGGTTTCTGAAAACATTTGAGGTGGGAAATAGGCAATGCAGTAACAGAATCTTGATTCATATTTGATCAGCACTGCCTTGACAGTTTGATTTGAGTTTGTTGCGCTGGACGGACCTGCAGACTGGACACAGGTCCAGAACTAAAACCAATCAGAGCAGCGAAACATGTGACATGTGACTTTTCTGGACCGATGACACTCCTCTACCAGTCAAACCCGCCCCATATTAGATAAAAGGTTGTGATTGGCCCGACCAGATTCTGGACAGGTGGAACTCTGTCTGAATGGGAGGGGGGCCAGACCTATCTTCCAGAGCAAATGAAACATGAGCTCAGCAGATTCGTCTGGTTCCCAGACTACTAGCTTGCACAAACCCTAGACCAAAACAGAATATAACGTATATACCAAGAATATGAGAATAGACTAACTGATGCTGTAGTTACCTAACACAGCACAATTTTCTAATACCAATTTAATTCAAAGCTGGAGCAGGAGACTAAACCAGATTAAAGTCAACTGACACCACAAACACAGTCTACAGTCAGATTAAAGTCTACTAACACCACAAGAACAGCCCACAATTACACTAAATGAGTGAAACTAAACCTCAGCTCAGAAATTTCACTTCTTTTCAGTTTAATTCTCTCTCCCTTTGTCTGTCTCTCTCTGACTCTTTCTCTATCTGTGTCTCTGCAGCCTTTGTGTTGAGCTGTGTTTTCCCCCAACGGCCTCTCAACGGTGATGTATCAGTGAGCAGTCTTCATTCTGGAGGGGAGGCTTTCTTCTCCTGTCTGAATGGCTACCAGCTGCAAGGCCCCAGTGTGCTGACCTGCCGCAATGCTAGCACTCCCTACTGGAGTGGCAAGGAACCACACTGCCTAGGTAAGGTCACCTCAACCAGGACAAAACACAATTAAAGCTCATCCTCGATATCCACAGCCTAGATACAAAGGACAACAACTAAACAATTTCAAATAATTACAGAGATATCAATGTATCTGAGTAAGCCTTGCTACAGTCTATTTATTACAAATGTTTGTTTTGTAATTATCTGTTGACATTTAAAGATTAATGACTCTAAAAATGCACATGTATTCTAGCTGCACAGTCAGAACTCTGATGCAATCTCTTTATATTTAATTGTATGAATCAATGTTATTAACATGTTGTTACTGAAGAAGGAACAATGAATTCATAGAAGTACAAAAAAGACTGCAGTTATGAGTTTATGAATCTATTTAAATTGATTCTCTTTGAAGATTAAACCATTTGCAATCTATATATGTTATATTTATTGTGATATTTGCGAATTAGTAATTAATTTCTTATTTTAACAATATGCTATGTAATATTTTAAATATAAAATATTGTTAATCGTGTTATTGTAATCCCTTTAACTTAACATAATACTTATAATAAATCATCTAACTAAATAATGTAATATAGCTTAGTATATAATATAGCTAATACTAGCAAGTGATGAACATACATTATTTATTAACAAAAATGTATTCATAAAACCAACATATTTACAATATTAGCAATATCACCATTATGGAATAATTAGTTATTTTCAGCATTATGTATTTTATAACTTGGGTATCTAAAATGATAATACATTTAATATAATAATACATTAGACATAATATATACATACATACATACATACAATACATACTGCATATATGAGTTAGGAATGCAATAAATACTAATTAATCATTTATAAACAGATTTAAAACCATTATTTCTTTACAGTATCACTATACCATTACTGTGAGCAAATTATTTTTAGCATTATTAGCATTATTATTATAAATGTATATTATAAATATGTATATTATAAATATGTTATAAACTCGCTTAACCTACTCTGTATTACATCTAAAAAAAAATACAGGTATTACTCCAATTTGTATTAATCACGCAGATTAATACAAATTATTCAGACAAAAAAATTCATAAAAACGTTCTCAACACTATTAGCATCATATCATAATAATAATAATAATAATAATAATAATAATAATAATAATAATTAGCTTAAACTACCTAGTAAAAATTAATGATTCAAAAGTAGAAATTTATTGATAAAACCTATATTTTTATATTAATAGCAATACCATAATTATTAGCATTATATATATATATATATATATATATATATATATATATATATATATATATATAGAATATTATATGTCTTTTAAATCATTGTGGATTACATCTAACATAATATTTATATATTATTTATAAACAGAAATGTATTTAAAAACCTTTTACCATTGTAGCATTATCATTATCATCAACTTTATGACTTGCAGTTTTATATTTTATGCTTTAAACATTAATCAAACAGCAAATGGTATATGACACACATTCTATTTCTAACCAACTCAAAGTCCCCATTCCCACCCCTACCCAACAAAGAAACCAGAGGGGTCAGTCTTCATAAAGAGTTACATATAGTTAACAGTTTCAAACAATGAACTCAAATAATAATACAATCAAAAGAGAGTATACAAAGCATATCTGTCATTTAAGAATCTAAAACACTGTGCTTCCACCTCATCTTTACACTGACGCTCTTATTAAATAAATATACATGCCCCACTTGTGGAAATATTTTTCTGCCCTGCATGACATTCTTTCATACTAGCTACTTTTCCCAGTTTAGTCATCCAGTCCTGAAAAGGAGGCTCTCCAGGCAATTTCAAGTTCCGAAGAATGATTTGTTGGCCAATCATAATAACCATCTGCATCCAGTATTTCAGTGATTGTGAAAAAGCAGATGACAACTGTAGGATCAATTCAACGGTGCTAATCCGAACCTACCAATTCTCACGTGACTCCAGCAAAACTATGAGCATTACTTTGCATAATCATTGTATACTATTATAGTGGCATTTTGTATTGTAAGTAAACACTGCTTTTGTTAAGACTTAATGGGGTTTTACTTTTACTTTTCAGTATTGTTTTTCTGAATATGCTTCAGCCCTTCTCTGACAGCTTTTCACACAATTCCCATCAACAATCACAGCATTATAGGTTATTTTTTAGAGGCCTTGCAGCCAAGAGTTATCTATTTTGCATTGACAGGTACAGAAACAGACAGACCTGGACTCTCACAGGAGTTTGTGGATGGTGAATGCTCCGATGAGGCTGGCTGATGAATAATAAGTGACCATTTTACTCCTGACCACTCTGATCGACTTTGATTCACAGCACAGGGAATGTTTCTCTGAAAGCAATTTCAAACAGAGAGTTTGTGTGGCTGTGGATCTGTATCTCTGCCATCTTGATTATGTGCGTGTGTGCGTGTCTGAGTGCGTGTGTGTGTTTATGTGCCAGAGCATAAAGCAGGTGTATCGAGGTGTGATTACTGAAGGGTAGGCAGGATGCCACTGGGTTTACTTTTCCTGCTCTGCTTTAATTAAGATATGTCTGCATGAGTAACCTTGACCTGATGGGAAACACACACACACTCATAGCTTCGGATGGATTTTTTGTACGTGTTGATAAATCTGATTGTATCTCTTACCTCACCTCCACTTTCTGACAAATTACAGTATACAGTGATTATTTGGTAAATTTAAAATTATGATTCACCTGTTGGGATTTACAATGTTTAAAAGGGGGGCACCCACTTGTGTAGGTGCAATCAATTAATTATGACTACCAGAATTATCAAAGACAAACATAAATAACTTTAATGAATAAAGTCCTTGGGTGCACCACTCTTCTTTTGCTAGTACTTCCTCCTGTGTGCACTGACGTAAAGGCGAGCTACTGTAACAAAGAGTTTCCCTTTGGGGATCAATAAAGTATTTCTGATTCTGATAAAAAAGAGAAATTATATCCAATTAATTGACTGAGTCTCAAAATACGCAAAACTATCAATTTGGAACTCAGATTAATAATTAAAATAATAACTAACCAAAATTACCAATAATAGCTAGTAGGTTGAAGGATTTGGAGTTCAACAAAGGAGAGGTTGGCAACATCAAAGTTCTTGTGCAACAGAAACCAGCATAATTATACACAAGCATTTATTAAAGATAATAAAGCAAAACACAATATGAAAACTAACTCTAAACACTAAACGACAGAACACAGGGGTTTGTGTGTGTGCGCAGATCTGGGTGCGCGGCAAAAGGTTTCTTTGTTCTGCCTCTGTATGTCTCGCGTGCACAGACATGATCCCACGTGGTCAGAAACAAAGGAACATGTGCAGCGGGAGCTTTAAAGTTACTCTCCGCCGTGTGTGTGGTTGTGTTCAAGTCAAATTAGAGGTGTGTGTGTGTGGTCTGTTTAGGATAACGGTGCCAAGTTAAAAGGAGATAGTTAGCATGCAAAGACTGTCTGTGTGGAGCATACCGTAACCTAACAACTTACAGATAAATACGTCATAACAACAAAACCTCAGAAAAATACATCAGTAACTTGCTTGTGCTTAGCCAAGTACACTGTCACTCAATGCTAAATCCAGTTGTTACGTTACCCGTCCGTGGGAGGGAAAGAGAGTTGGCTTTGGTGCTGCTGTTAGCTGGCGGTCAGTCTGTTGTAGACGAGCCAAGCTGGGAAGAATTGTGGTTCTGTTGTGGAAGCGTCTTTTGCTGTGCAGTGTCCGCTTGTAGAGGTCGGAGGAAGCCGTTGCTCCATCTGTGGTTGTCTTTACAGAGTTAACAGCTAGGTGTTAACTTGCTTTGTGCTGGACGGAAGCAATCTCAGAGACAGTGCCATTGAGGACAGATGTCATGTCCTTGGTTGTATTTCTGGGAAAATGGAGTTCAGATTCTACATATATTGCTCATGCTGATTTTTAAAGAACTTAAATGTCTTTTATACCTCACCTGCTGAGAGAATGGTAAAGGGACTGTACTTGCATAGCGCCTTTCTAGTCTTCTGACCACACACATATCACATTCATACACTGATGGCAGGTGCCAACTGCTCATCAGTCCAAAGAATCTGAACAAGTAATTTGGGGTTGCCCATCAACATGTGGGCTAGGGGAAGCAGCCCACCTTCCTTCTGATCAGTGGATCACCAAGCCACAGCCGCCCTAAAGAATAGGCTTATACTAGAGGCACCTTTATTTCTAATTCCAACTATATTATATTTTAGTGAGAAGTCTCCTTATTTTCTGACCTGCTTCTACTTTAATTTGATGTTGATGCTGTTTGTTTTTAACATAATCCAAAACATCTTCCATGTTTACCTGTTGTTTTGATCAATTCTGTGTAATGTACATTTCCACAGCATCAATTCCATTAGTACAATAACAGAGTTTCACAAATAATTTTCATTCACTTTTTATTTTTAGTCTCTTTTACATCAACAAAACGCAACACTTCCTGCACAGATGTTCCATATTAAAAGCCTTTCATCTCTACTGTACCTAGTAGGCTTTTAATGTGAAAGATCTGCCAGTGTTGTATTTTATTGACAGTACCTTAACAGCATTTGAGAGAGCAGAGAGCAAGATTGATTAGTGAATCAGAACAGTACAGATCAGTACTACATGACTCTATTGTTGTACTGATTGAATTAGTGCTGTGGAAATGTACAAAATACAAAATTTACCATGTGAGACATTATACTAGGTTATCCCCTATTCATTTTCATTTTCCCTCCTTCTCTCTCTCAGCTGCCTGTGGTGGTTTGATCAGGAACGTCACAGTCGGTCGGATCGTCTCTCCTGGTTTTCCCAGCAACTACAGCAACAACTTGACCTGCCACTGGCTGCTGGAGGCCCCTGTGGGCCAGAGGTTGCACATCCACTTTGAGAAGGTGGCGCTCACTGAGGATGATGATCGGTAAGCAGGACTTTCAGCTTTTGAATGAGGATAGTCGGACATTATAAACATAAAAACAAATTTTTTAGCATTAAAGCATTTCTGAAATGTATATCTTCATCTATTCGTACAATTAAAAAAACATCAGACTTTGACCCTCCCAGTGGTAGTATCAAGACAGACACCACAGATCCAATCTTCATAGTTTTCTTCTCAAATTTCTGTGTTTTCCTCTCCACAAAGTGTTGTAAGACCGGTTTTTAGGGCCCAAACGCAGAACACACAGGAGCACGGTAAGTTGACCACAGTCTTTATTGAACTGATAGTAGCTGGGGAGTGAGAAGTTCGGTGTAGTTGGTGGCCGCCTCGGAGACTCGACCGGGCCTGGGTGGGGACGGAACTGGCGGCGCTCTGGATGGAGACGAGGTGAGCTGGCTCTGGACTGGCGAGTGTAGTGTAGTGGAGGTGGCTGAACCGACCAGGTGGAGGGCTGGTGAAGCCGGACGTGTAGAGCGGGTAGCCGGCAGGCTCTGGAGGTGGAATCGGCTGGATGGCGAGGCTGACTTGGTGACAGATTTCTGACTGATCCTGATGAGCGGTCTGGAGCGGTGATCACCGGCAGCGAACGTGTCTGAGGCAGAGAGAAATCAGGATTACTAACAGGCAAATAAGAAACACCTTTTAATTGTGTCTTACTTGTTGGCCGTTACGAAAGTGGCGTACACATGTACAGGGACGATCTGGCGTCGGTGGCGTGGAGATGCCTGGTATATGAACGGTGGAGACTGATGAAGATGGAATGCAGGTGTGCCGGTGATCAGCCGCAGGCAGGTGACCAGGAAGCCAGGCCCGAACACAGACACACAAACAATGACAGATAGGGGACAGCCAGGAGACATAAGGGAGGGTAGAAACACCGGGTAACACGAGGATCAGGGGGGCATAGTGGCCAGCTATGACACAAAGAACTTTAAACCAGTGGTTTTATGTTCTAAGGTCATCTGGACCTGACTTCTGGCAACCATAGCCTGTAAATAAGATTAATTGTTTTCAGCTTTTTCTGATTTTTATGGAAACGAATATGGGACTATATTTCCACATATGTATGTGTTATTTGAGTAAAAATGAAATAATCCACTTTTCATTTTCACATACTCCTATGGGCATTCTATCACTATATTAAAATGAAAATGGAAATTCTGTTTAATTTTTGGTTGTAAAGTTGTAACCCGCTGTACAGTGGACAATATTCAAATGTTAATTCAAATTTGAAAATAGAAATGCAATATAAACAATGTAACCTGATTTTCCAATTATGCAAACAATATTTAAGTCAAAATGAAAATGCAATTTTATAACAATTTGAAAGAGTTAACTTGCTGTACAGTGGACAATGTTCAAATGCAATAAGCGAAACAGAGCCCCCAGTGTATAGTGCTGACCGATAAATCCTTTTTTCATCGTCATCGCGATATGAACATGCACAATAAACACAACACAAAACACTGCCTGAAATGCGATGATTAAGAAAAATCATTTCCATCATCATACCGAAACCCGGTATAGAACAGGCCCTGGGGCTAAAGTCCATAGTATCGATCAGTGTTGTAGTCAAGACCACCTAAACCGAGACCAAGTCATGACGAAGACCAGAGTGTATCGATACCGAGACAGGACCAAGACTTTAAGGGGTTGAGACCAAGTCAAGACCAAGACCAAGGCAGGGTAAGACTGAGTCAAGACCAAGACCAAGCAAAAACGTAACGTAGGAACAACAATTTAACAAGTTAGCACTGCATTAGCTAGCGTTACATCCCTCAATATATGTTAACTAAATTAAGTAGCTTATGCATCTAGCTAGGTGGAAAATAGCTGGAAAGCAACTGAAACTAGCGCCCTGAAACATATCATAAAACCGAAGGTTAGGTTAGTTAGTAATTTCAACTTAGATTCTTTTGATTGGTGGACTCTTACGGACTAAAGAAATATAAATAATCAAGGAATCGACACATATTCGAACTTTACAACCGCTTCAAAGGTAGGGAGTCACCACTTTTTTCGTCTCTCTTGTTTGCCGGTGATACTGGTAAATCTGAATGAAATATACTTTCTATTTCTGCAGTCTCTCATATGTTTTATACAACCACAGCGCGCTAGCTTGGCTCATGGCTTAGTTTGCAACGTACCAGATTGATTTTGAGATCTTATTGATTACTTTTAATGCTCTTCATGGCCTGGCTCCAGATAATATTTTAGACCTTTTAATCCCTTATGAACCTTTACGTAGTTTGAGATCATTCAAGTAGGGGTCTTCTGTCTGTTCCTAAGTCCAGGATGAAAACTAAGGGGGACAGAGCTTTTGCCATCAGGGCCCCGAGGCTCTGGAACAACATGGACTGTACTTATATAGCGCCTTTCTAGTCTTTCTGACTACTCAAAGTGCTTTGTAAATGCCCAAAGTAAATAGGTTGTCTGAGTCAGTCTAGGCCTATAGCAGCATAACTAATGGATGGTTCAGGACTCACCCAAGCCATCCCTAACTATAAGCTTTATCAAAGAGGAAAGTCTTAAGCCTACTCTTAAATGTGGAGAAGGTTGCCTCCCGAATCCAAACTGGGAGCTGATTCCACAGGAGAGGAGCTTGATAACTGAAGGCTGTGGCTCCCATTCTACTTTTGGAGACTCTAGGAACCACAAGTAAGCCTACATTCTGGGAGCACAGTGTTCTAGTTGGATAATAAGGTATTATGAGCTCTTTAAGATACAATGATGCTTAAACATTAAGAGCTTTGTAGGTGAGGAGAAGGATTTTAAATTCTATTCTGGATTTTACAGGGAGCCAGTGCAGAGAAGCTAATATTGGAGAAATATGATCTCTTTTCCTTGTTCTTGTCAGTACAGGTGCCACAGCATTCTGGATCTACTGGAGACACTTAAGGGACTTATTCAGGCAGCCTGATAATAAGGAATTGCAATAGTCCAACCTAGAAGTAACAAATGCATGGACTAGTTTTTCGACATCATTTTGAGACAGGATGTGCCTGATTTTTGCAGTATTGCATAGGTGAAAGAAGGCAGTTTGTTTTATGTGGGAATTAAAGGACAAATCCTGATCAAAGATAACTCCGAGGTTCCTTAAGGTGGTGCTGGAGACCAGGGCAATGCCATCTAGAGCAGCGTTAGAGCTAGTCTCGGAGGTGTTTGGGGCCAAGTACAATAACTTCAGTTTTGTCTGAGATAAATACGTTGTCCTGTGTTTGAAGATAAATCAGTACCGGCTGAGGGCAGGACGTGATGAATTTTTTCTCTAATAGTTAAAATTTTATTATTAAAGAAGCTCATGAAGTTGTTACTACTGAGGGCTATAGGAATACATGGCTCAATAGAGCTTTGATTCTCTGTCAGCCTGGCTACAGTGCTGAAAAGAAACCTGGGATTGTTTTTATTTCCCTCTATTAATGATGAGTAGTAAGCTGCTCTGGCATTACAGAGGGCTTTTCTATATGTTTTTTTCTTGCCAGACTAAACAGGATTCTAAACGAGGTTGTTGGAACGGTATTTCATTTCAAGTTTTCACGATGTTTGCTTTAATTTGCGGGTTTGGAGGTTATGCCATGGAGCTAACCTTCTTTGTTTTATTATCTTCTTTTTAGAGGGGCGATAGAATCGAGTGTCGTTCGCAGTGAGCCTGCAGAACTACCAACAATATGGTCAATTTGGGAGGAGCTGAAATTAGCATAGGAGTCCTCTGTTATATCAAGACATATCATATAATTAAATACAGATTGGATAACTTCCTTAAATTTTTCTACAGCACTATCAGATAGACATCTTGAGAGTTTTTGCCTAATGGCATGTAGTCCATTAATAGGAGCTCAAAATGTATTAAATAATGGTCCAATAATGAAGGATAATGTGGAAAGACTATTTAATGTTCAATTTCAATGTCATATACCAGAGCAAGGTCGAGGGTGTGGTTAAAACAGTGAGTGGGTTTATGTTCACTCTGACAAAAGCCAATTAAATCTAATAATAAGATAAACATAGTACTAAGGCTATCATTTTCAATGTCCACAAGAATGTTGAAATTACCTACAATAATTACTTCTGTATCTATTACTACTATCTGTTTTAAGGAGTAAACTTGATAAAAAACTGAGAATTCAGATAAAAATTCAGAATAAGGACCAGAAGCGCGGTACACTATAACAAATAGAATTGGCTGTCGTGTTTTCCAGGTTGTTGGTGAAAGACTAAGGCTTTCGAATGAGTTATAATTTAGTTTAGGTTTAGGGTTGATTAATAGCCTTGAGTCAAAGATGGCTGCCTCCTTGGCCGTTGCCTTGAGGAATGTGAGTATTAACATAACATTTAGGCTAACAGATTCTTCATGACCCAGCCAGGTTTCAGTTAGACAAAATAAGTCAATATGATACTCTGATATTAAATCTTTCACTAGTACAGCTTTAGATGACAGAGATCTGATGTTTAAGAGTCCACATTTAATTCTCCTATTTTGTTGTGCTATATCAGCATTTTTGTTTAGGTTTTTATATATAACTCATCTTCTGTTAACTTTTGGTTTTATTAATTTAAGTGGTCAAGGGGCAGACACTGTCACTAAGGGGTTTTGGGTGGGTAAATGCTCTGGAAGCGCAGAGAAGCATGTAGGACTGCAACTCTGTCATGGTTTAGGTCCACTAATAAACGGAGTCCGACATTGTCTTTGCATATGTACACACCGACTCAACATTAACTTTATTGACCTCCGATTGGCGTAATCGGGAGTCGTTACCGCCGACATGAATAACAATCTTACTGTATTTATGTTTATCCTTAGCCAGCAATTTTAAATAGGATTCATTGTCGCCCGCTCTGGCCCCAGGAATACATTTGACTATGGTGGCTGGTGTCGCTAACTTGACGTTTCTCAAAATGGAGCTGCAAGTAATCAGAGTTGGTTTCTCAGCGGTTGTGTCGCTGAGTGGGGAGAACTTGTTAGAAATGTGAACAGGTTGGTGGTGAACCATGGGCTTCTGCTTAGGGCTATGCTTCCTTCAGAGAGTCACCCAGCCTCCCTGTGTCACAGATATGCCAGGCCTCACAGCCAGTAATCACCCACACCTGCTCCCAATCACACTCCTGCCCCCCATCAGTCCCAATCACAGCCAGTACAAAAACACACTACTCACCTCAGTCATAACTAGGACTCCTCAGACTAGTTGAAGAAGGACCTAATTTTGCTAGTCTCCTGTGGTTTCTCCAGTGATCTCCCTGCTTGCCTCCAGCGATCTCCCTCCTACTGACTATCCCTCTCCCCATACCCGCTACCCCGGCTGTCATTCCTGATAAACTCCTTCTGGCTCCATCTTGGTGTCCCTGCCTGTCTGTGCCGTGACAGAAGGTCGGACCATAACTGCAGGGATGACAGCCCGTGGTCCCTTCCTGGACATGGAGAGTTTAGTCGAGAGGTACCTCCTCAACCACCCTTCACCACTTCTGGCGGCTAACGAGTTGGCGCAGCCGGGGACTTTCTCAGGCTCAGCGGGGGAATGCGAAGGGTTTCTATTAAGGTGTTACCTGGTCTTCATCTTGTATCCATCCCAATTCCCAACTGAACGGTCCACGTGGCCTTCATAGTGATCCGGCTGGCCTGCCCGGCGATGCGCTGGACGGGATCCCTGGAGGCGCGGGAGGAGGCGGCCCTCAACTCTTTTGGCCGGTTCACAGCGCTGCTCGTTGGCCCACCGGACATGTGGTCGTCATCTAGTCGTCATTCCAGGCCTCCGCCTCCCAGCAGTTCACCTGCTCCGCCTCCCCGCTGCTCACCATCTTCCAGTCCCGAGGCCCAGCCGCCGGTTTCCAGCCCTGCTGTCCCGTCTCCAGAGGGTCCCAGCCTTCACCGTCGCCTCCTGTCTCCAGAGGGTTCCAGCCTTCGCCGTCGTCCGCCCGAGGTGACCAGCTCCAACCGGGTCCAAGCTCCGGGTCGTCCGCTCGAGGTGACCAGCTCCACCCGGGTCCCAGCTCCCGGCCGTCCGCCCGAGTTCCCAGGCGCCACTCCGGTCCCAGCTCCCGGCCGTCCGCCCGAGTTCCCAGGCGCCACTCCGGTCCCAGCTCCCGGCCGTCTGCCCGAGTTCCCAGGCACCACTCCGGTCCCAGCTCCCGGCCGTCCACCCGAGTTCCCCAGCTCCACAGCTCCACACCTGCTCAGACTCCGACCAGCTCCCCGGATCGGCTTGCTCCCCATGGTGGACAGGCCACCACGTCGGGAGTGGGTTTTCGGCCCTCGGGAGCTGGCTGTGGAGGGGGGGGTACTGTCACAGATATGCCAGGCCTCACAGCCAGTAATCACCCACACCTGCTCCCAATCACACTCCTGCTCCCCATCAGTCCCAATCACAGCCAGTACAAAAACATACTACTCACCTCATTCAGTGTCTGATCTCAGTCATACTGTAACTAGGACTCCTCAGAATAGTTGAAGAAGGACCTCATTTCGCTAGTTTCCAGTGTTTCCCCGGTTTCCAGTATTTCCCCGGTTTCCTGTGTCTCCTGTGGTTTCTCCAGTCCTCCGTGGTTTCTCCAGTGATCTCCCTGCTTGCCTCCAGCGATCTCCCTCCTGACTATCCCTCTCTCCATACCTGCTAGCCCAGCTGTCATTCCTAATAAACTCCTTCTGGCTCCATCTCGGTGTCCCTGCCTGTCTGTGCCGTGACACCTTGGTTTCCCAGCTACATTTATTACATGTACCATCATCACTAAAGGAGGCAGAGGAATAGCTCACACAAGAGCTACAAGAACAACAAGGTCTGTGGATTATCTTGAGTATCTGGGTCATAATTTCTGGAAAGAGACATTGTTGTTGAGTTTTTCAAATGTATTTCAGCCATAGTGTTATCTTAAAATACAATTTAAAGGTACCCTATGGAATTTCTGACCACTAGTAGCGCTATGAAGCTGTCTTTTCATGAATGAGTCCCCATTTTGTTCTTGCACATGCACAAGAACGCACATGCAATGTGCAAAGGGGTGATGTGATCCTACCAATGGTTTCAAACTATACGATGGAGAGGTGGTAACAAGTATTAATAATTATTTCAAATATAATCCTATTTTCATTACATAGGAAATATCCATGAATTCCTGGATTTTTCTAAAATAAGAAAATCAACAGGTCTACCTGTAAAATTTAATGAAAAAGGTTTGATGCTACTCAATAAAGCTCAATTTAATTTTTTTAACCTTTCTTTACTTGGGGAACCTAGCTATCTTTTTCAGGAGTACCCTGATCACACTCACACATTTATACCTGGCCACTAAGCAGTTCCACTGGAATAGTTGGGGTTTAGATTCCTGGCTCAAGGGCCACCACTGGTGGTAATGAGGGTGGGACGAGATTTTGTTGTCCCCACCACTGCCCCATTTAATTCTTTCTCAAACTACTTCATGTAATTTCAAGTACCAAGAAGAAGTTTATTTAAAGATATTCACATTTACCAACAACCAAGAAAAAGATAAAAGCTCTGGAAAATTATCTGCAGTGAATGGTTTCAGTGGAGAGTTTCAGTGTTACCTGATGGTCAAGATTTTACTTCAGAGGCTTACACCCCGACAAGAATCTAATTCTTTCTTTTTAGACATGAAAACGGTCTACATTGATGATATTTGATAATGTCAGAACATATGAGCAAGTCACAGGCCAGTGTAACTCTTGTCTCATGGTTCATGCTCTGTTAACAGTGATGTATTACCTTCCTCTTTACTTGTGCCCGTTCCTTCACTTATGTTCAATGATCTTGTGCTTCGTACCTTCTGCTTTGTCCCTGTAAGAACAGGGACTATTTCTGAGGACTAAAGCAGGGTACCAACTGGCTGTCAGTGCAGCTTGCAGCCGGAACAGTAGTCATTTTAGCAGCATGGGGCTCTCATTACAGAGGACTGAAAGGAAGAGTCACAGGGGGGAAATTAGCTGAATAATCAATTTTGTATACCCGCCAATAGCTTAACTAGTGTGATTGCTTGGCCTCCAGTATTGCCCCTTCAATGCAATTTTTTCTCATTCCAAATATAATAAGGGCTGCATTCACAAAATAAAATACATAACAGAGAGCTTTTGAAAAAATGTGCATCCAAATATAAAGTGGATTTATCATAATGTGCTCTCAGTATTTGCTCAAAAGATTTGTGCTCATATAAGACATACTGGTTTTGAACTGCCCATGAGAAAAGCTGTGTTTTTGCTGACTACTTTTCTTCTTCTTAGAGCACATGCCAGAAAAACTTTACTCTGAGCCCCGTACAGCTCTGATTGCAGGTGATGTGATCTGATGTGCTCATGCTTATGGTTTTATTATTAGAAACTATTTTTTTGGTGAAAATAACTCATGCAAGAACTTGAGGGTTTAATGAACACTCACACTCAATATTTTCAGCAGCTTTTCTTTATTTGACTATTATACACGTTTAGCCATTTCCAGTTAGGCCTTATGCAATTTCCAAGTCATCAAATTTTATCCTGAGTAAGAATATCCACTCACACTAAGCCAAATGAATTTCCAGATTCTGTGAAATGCTCCACTCCAGCAACGGAGGACAATCATTGCTTCAACACCCTGCTCTTTCCTTAAAAAGAGCTTATTCAGACCAAATCAGGAGTTGCAGCGATTAGCCGCAAACAAATTAATACAAACCAAAGGGAGCTTTTTGGTGTCACTAATTTTCAGCATAGACTGCATAGAACTCCGCCTGGATAGCGCCTGGTTTCAGTGATATTTCAGGCTGACTGTGGAGCAGTTTGAACAGTCTGATGGCCGGATTGGCCACCGCAGCGTGACGTCGGTTTACTCCTGGAAAGCATACTCCACGCTCAGACATAGAGCTGAGCGGCTTGCTGTTCATTTATTTAAAATGAATTACTAAGTTTATTAATACTAAACGTGTCGCGTGTCCAAATCTGCTTGCGCTGGTTGCTTACTTTTTTCTGACTTGCTGTAGGCTACAGCTCTGATTTCTGGCTGCATGTAGCAGAGTCCTGAAGCCCCGCCCCACCCCACCGCTGCACAGAAAGCATCTGATCATTTGTTTATTCAAAGTATATTAATATTAAACATGTAGTGTGTTCAAATACCACCACATTCGAATCTGCACTCCCTTGGTTCCTCAGCAATACACCCGGCAAGTGTGAAGTCGATCGGATGAACGTTTGTCGAGAAAGGACATACACACACATACATACAGACAGAGATTTCTTCCTTTAGAGTTAGATAACATTAAGTTAACCACTGTGCTGGGTTATCAAAACGTTAACATTAAAACTCAAATTAGCTGACGCTTTGTTAGGTAGGCTATAACCAGCACCATTGAGAGAGAGGGCTACTGTGACGCACACACTCTCTCTACATGGCTCTGGGTATAACGTAGTCACTGCCTTGTGCATGCAAGGCGATGTTTCTCTTTTTGTTTCCCAAGCACCGCTCATCAAAACTACTTCACATTGCACTCCCTCGGGTCCTCACCAATACACAGTGTTGAGGAGATATGACATTTTTTGTAATATAAGCCCTGCCCACACCATTTGAGCAAACTTTGAGGGCCAGCTATAGCAAAAGCTATAGCTAAAGAATTTGTAGAAGTAGAGAAAAAATAGATTTGGACAAAATTCTAAATGGCAGAAAATCATTCTAGATGCAAATGGGCGTTGCTTATATGGATAGATTCATCTGGACCCACAGAATCCAGAACTTTGTTTCTGAGACTTATGGTTGAAAAGTTACAGGCCAAAACCAACAGTTTGTTGTTATAATGCCACCATATGGCCAAATTGCACCAAATTCGACACTGCAATCCATTGAGCCCTTAGCAATACACCCGGCAAGTGTGAAGTCGATCGAATGAACAGTTGTCGAGAAAATCGAAGGACAAACAAATATTCCTTCCTTTATAGTTAGACTATTGCAGTGCCCGTTCAGAACGTGTACCCGTTCAGGCCAAGAACTTTACCTGTTATGCTTTGCCTATGTAGTGAGGCTTCCCAATAAATTTTGTTCTAAAAGACATGGTGTTGCTGTCAAACAGGACGCAAACCCCTATTTCTGCAGCAATTGGTGTATTGGCATGAGTTTCACATGTAAACTGTAGGATTAGCCACAAAAATAAAGCAGGACACCGCAGGGAGTTGAACCCCATCTCAGTAAACATGGAGTCCATCGGTATCTTTTGCTTTTGTGTCTAAAATGTTAGAAAAGCAAAACCTGCATTACATGTGGTTTGTGGTAAATGCCTATTTTGAGAGGCTGAGCTGTTGCCATAAAATGTTATATCATTTCAGTTTTGTCAAAAGTCTGTAGCTTTGATGTTTTGATTTGTTATGAATTTCTGATAATTATGTTGCTTGGTTTGGGCATTTATTTTGTTAGAACATCCAAAAGCAGCACAAAAGTCTGGCATTTTCTAATATTTGAACAGGTCAGAACACAGCTGCAAGATGGTGGCGGCAGAGACACATCTCACAACATCAACTGTATTCAAGTTACATCGCTGATGCTTGAAATGTCTGAGTTTAGTGAAACAAAATGGCAAACTTATAAGTCTTCAGTCTTACTTTCTTCATCTGTTATTGAATGTTCTGTAGTAAGCAAGAGTGAGCACACAGAGGGCATTAAACATGATGTGCTTGATGGTATTAATACTTCTGAGCAGCATTCTTGTTGCCCTTTAGCTTCCCTTTTTAACATTTATTCACCCAGAAAAAGCTCATATTTCTCTGTATAATGTGACCTCCTCTTTCTGTCAGCTGCTGTGTGTCTGCAGTGTATTTACAGATTTTTTATTTGTTTAGTTTTCAGATACATTTTCAACACAATGAATAACCATAATTATAACCATTTATTGTCAAACAGGAGTTTAACACCACAATTTGTCAAAAAACACAAATTTTATTGGGGACCCACTCAATTTCCCCGGCACCCACTCAAATGACCACCTGTGGGTCCCGGGGACTCACTACATTGAAAATCTATCAACATCAATGCAAGACCCATCTTTTCAGGTAGTCTTGGTCTGGTTGTGTAGTCTGCACCAGAGTTCGATTAACAGCTTTCAAACCAGATTTAACAAACCAAACTAAACACACCAGTGTTCGACTGAACCGCACCAAACATGTTAGGTGTAAAGCACCCTGAAGCTGCATTAATTGTGAGTGATACTCAGGCAGATTCCTACCTGAGGGCAGGGCTTATGTAACTCAGAGTAGCTTAAATTTCCAGTTCCCGTCCAATTTTTTCACAATTGAGAATGGCTTCCGGATGGGAGCCGAAACGTCTTGATTCTGAAAACAGTGTCCAGATGACTACGACTGAAACCTTTTCTATGATAGAACACTCCTGGACGAATGAGGGACTACACCGCCTGCATTAATTGTGTTGTTGGCTTTGAGATTTTTCCTACAGTCAAGGCATTCCAGACAGCCATTTGGGAGGCAGAAAGGTCTAAACGAAATGGACAGAAGCTCAATATCCTCAGAGTAACATGACTCTCGAAGTGTGTAGTTTTTGTAATCTCTTGTTTACATAGATCCACACACCTACACCAGCTTTTTCCCCCGTTACCAGTGGATCATGATTCATTCTCACAGGATCGCTTAACACTTCGACTCGAAGTGAGGAATTAACAATTGTATAATTTAGCCATGTTTCACAAAAACACAGCAGGCTGCTGTCCCTGTACTCGGTGATACCTCACAGCCGACTGAAGTTCCATTAGTTGCTAGGGGAGAGAGCATGTGCTAGGATCACTGTCGGTGGAGGTGGCCTGCTACCATGGGCACGGACCCTCAATCGCACCCCCACACGCCGACCTCTCCGCCTTCTTCTTGCCGATGTATTCACTCCTCTCCTACATTCCCTCTGCAGTCATGCAATGTCAGCAGGGTGGGAAGAACAGGAAACCCCTTGTGTTATTCTGACTCGGGAGTTTTCTCACATTATTTCAGGATGGTTACCCCCACTGTTACACCCACCACAACATCACACCATTTAAATAAACATTTGGAGCGGTTCATTCACAAGTGAAACCAGATACAAACAAACACGTATACAGTGGGTACGGAAAGTATTCAGACCCCTTTAAAGTTTTCACTCTGTTTCATTGCAGCCATTTGCTAAAATCAAAAAAAGTTCATTTTATTTCTCATTAATGTACACTCAGCACCCCATCTTGACAGAAAAAACAGAAATGTAGAATTTTTTGCAAATTTATTAAAAAAGAAAAAACTGAAATATCACATGATCATAAGTATTCAGACCCTTTGCTGTGACACTCATATTTAACTCACATGCTGTCCATTTCTTATGATCCTCCTTGAGATGCTTCTACTCCTTCATTGGAGTCCAGCTATGTTTAATTCAACTGATTGGACTTGATTAGGAAAGGCACACACCTGTCTATACCTTACAGCTCACAGTCAGTGCAAATGAGAATCATGAGGTCAAAGGAACTGCCCAAGGAGCTCAGAGACAGAATTGTGGCAAGGCACGTATCTGGCCAAGGTTACAAAAGAATTTCTGCAGCACTCAAGGTTCCTAAGAGCACAGTGGCCTCCATAATCCTTAAATGGAAGAAGTTTGGGACGACCAGAATTCTTCCTAGACCTGGCCGTCCAGCCCATTGTGGGAGAAGAGCCTTGGTGAGAGAGGTAAAGAAGAACCCAAAGCTCACTGTGGCTGAGGTCCAGAGATGCAGTAGGGAGATGGGAGAAAGTTCCAGAAAGTCAACTATCACTGCAGCCCTCCACCAGTCGGGGGTTTATGGCAGAGTGGCCCGACGGAAGCCTCTCCTCAGTG
Source organism: Siniperca chuatsi (assembly GCF_020085105.1). Taxonomy (NCBI): domain Eukaryota; kingdom Metazoa; phylum Chordata; class Actinopteri; order Centrarchiformes; family Sinipercidae; genus Siniperca; species Siniperca chuatsi. Next base: position 2,262,005 of record NC_058048.1, read on the forward strand.
CAAGACATATGAAAGCCCGCATAGAGTTTGCAAAAAAACACATGAAGGACTCCCAGACTATAAGAAATAAGATCCTCTGGTCTGATGAGACCAAGATTGAACTTTTTGGTATTAATTCTAAGCAGTATGTGTGGAGAAAACCAGGCAGTGCTCATCACCTGCCCAATACAATCCCAACAGTGAAACATGGTGGTGGCAGCATCATGCTATGGGGGTGTTTTTCAGCTGTAGGGACAGGACTACTGGTTGCAATTGAAGGAAAGATGAATGCGGCCAAGTACAGTGATATCCTGGAAGAAAACCTCTTCCAGAGTGCTCAGGACCTCAGATTGGGCCAAAGGTTCACCTTCTAACAAGACAATGACCCTAAGCACACAGCTAAAGGAGCGGCTTCGGAATAACTATGTGACCATTCTTGACTGGCCCAGCCAGAGCCTTGACCTAAACCCAATTGAGCATCTCTGGAGAGACCTGAAAATGGCTGTCCACTAACGTTCACCATCCAACCTGATGGAACTGGAAAGGATCTGCAAGGAAGAATGGCAGAGGATCCCCAAATCCAGGTGTGAAAAACTTGTTGCATCATTCCCAAGAAGACTCATGGCTGTAATAGCTCAAAAGGGTGCTTCTACTCAATACTGAGCAAAGGTCTGAATACTTATGAACATGTGATATTTCAGTTTTTCTTTTTTAATAAATTTGCAAAAAAATCTACATTTCTGTTTGTTTCTGTCAAGATGGGGTGCTGAGTGTACATTAATGAGAAATAAAATGAACTTTTGATTTTAGCAAATGGCTGCAATGAAACAGAGTGAAAAAATTAAAGGGGTCTGAATACTTTCCTTTCCCACTGTAGCTCCTTTTAAATTAGCTTAATCAATTGTATCAGTGTTAATATTTGATTTTATTTAAACGTAACTGTCAGTGATGGAGGATTTGCAGCCATTTTACCAATGGTTTGTAGTTTTTTTTCACCAAATCGGAGACATGGTCATCGTCAGAAATTCCCAAGATCTCAGACTCATACAGTGGTGTGAAAAAGGGCTTGCCCCCTTCCTGATTTCTTATTTTTTGCATGTTTATCACACTTAAATGTTTCAGATCATCCAACTAATTTAAATATTAGTCAAAGATAACACAAGTAAACACAAACTGCAGTTGTTAAATGAAGGTTGTTATTATTAAGGAAAAACAAAATCCAAACCTACATGGCCCTGTGTGAAAAAGTGATTGGCCCCTAAACCTAATAACTGGTTGGGCCACCCTTAGCAGCAACAACTGCAATCAAGCGTTTGCGATAACTTGCAATGAGTCTTTTACAGCACTGTGGAGAAATTCTGGCCCACTCATCTTTGCAGAATTGTTGGAATTCCGCCACATTGGAGGGTTTTCGAGCATGAACTGCCTTTTTAAGGTCTTTTACTTTGACTAGGCCACTCCAAAGTCTTCATTTTGTTCTTCTTCAGCCATTCAGAGGTGGACTTGCTGGTGTGTTTTGGATTATTGTCCTGCTGCAGAACCCAAGTTCGCTTCAGCTTGAGGTCATGAACAGATGGCGGACATTCAACGGACATTCTCCTTCATGGGTTTTTGGTAGACAGCAGATGTTCTTTTTCTGAAATGCAGTGTTCCTTTTACACCAGATGTAATGGGACACACACGTTCCAAAAACGTTCTCGTCAGTCCAAAGAGTATTTTCATAAGAGTCAAGTGAGGCCTGCAGTTCTTTGGATGTTGTTGTGGGGTCTTTTGTGAGCTCTTGGATGAGTCGTCGCTGCGCTCTTGGGGTAATTTTGGTCGGCCGGCCACTCCTGGGAAGGTTCACCACTGTTCCATGTTTTCACCATTTGTGGAATATGGCTCTCACTGTGGTTAGCTGGAGTCCCAAAGCTTTAGAAATGGCTTATAGAGTATTTTAACCTTTTATAACCTTTTCTAGATAGATCTCAATTACTTTCTTTCTCATTTGTTCCTGAATTTCTTTAGCTCTCGGCATGATGTCTAGCTTTTGTCTACTTCACTTTGTCAGACAGGTCCTATTTAAGTGATTTCTTGATTGAGAACAGGTGTGGCAGTAATCAGGCCTGGGTGTGGCTAGAGAAACTGAACTCAGGTGTGATAAACCACAGTTAAGTTATGTTTTAACAGGTGGGGGGAATCATTTTTCACACTGGGCCATGTTGGTTTGGATTTTGTTTTCCCTTAATAATAACAACCTTCATTTAAACCGCATTTGTGTTTACTTGTATTATCTTTGACTAATATTTAAATTTGTTTGATGATCTGAAACATTTAAGTGTGACACACATGCAAAAAAATAAGAAATCAGGAAGGGGGCAAACACTTTTTCACACCACTGTAATTACAACTAAGAGGCTGATGTGAACGTTTTTTCCAACTTGGCTGCTCTTAATTACAATTTGAAGCATATGATGTGACTCTGCATTATCCTTTAAGGGCTTGCGTCCATAAAGCGTTGTTTTCTGGCAGAAAAGTGCTTGGGCGGTGAGTCAAAAAAACGCTACGTTAACAGAGGGTTGACTACAACAAGATTACAACACGTAGGGTGATAAAAGCACAACACTCAACAGCAACATTCAGCAGCCGATCATCTCCCACAAATAGGCTTTTCTGTCTCTGTTTCTGTCTGACATATCAAGCTCAGGATAGACAGCACGGCCAGAACAAGCTTCTCCTCCATTTTCTTGGACACCAGGGTGACGAGTCCCGCCCCATCTAATATATGATAGGTTGCCTGAAAAGGAGCGACAGTGACAACACCTGTGCCTTTCTGAAAAGTTCAGAGATTTTCAACTAGAAGCTCTGGGAGCGGCTGCACAAAAAAGTTGAAGCACTCTGAAAAAAGTTGAAAACACATCTGACAAAATAATTAATATGGTGAGCATGTTAGCCAACACTATTTACCCATCCATCAAACATGAAGCAATATTAGTATTTATTTGGAGTTGTGTTTGTGTCCAACTAGTGAATGTAAGTACAATATTCACTCACACTTTTAGTTCAACTCCTGAGAAAATATATCTGGCTCTTTAGCTGCTAAATGTTCACCAGCTAGTCACTAGTCAACTTCTGCTGTTTGGTGCTGGGCAGGTAGTGTACAGTGGCTTTATTAGATCTTTTTTGACTGAAAACAGCTGCCTGCTTCTGCTGGAAGCAAGGTTTGTTGGAAGTCCAAAACAGGAGCTAAAAGAGGCAAAAAAGCTCAGTAGGGCTGCTGACTTGGTGATAATTCTCTGTGGGTTCATCACTATGAGCAACTCCTTCACATTACACATAGTCATTTGATCAATTGGTAATATAAAATATGTATTAGTGCAGCTTTAATATAAAGTTAACAGTTCTCTATACATGAGTTACAACATGCAAAATTAGGTATGGTTGTTTAAATTCCAAAGTATCTCAGGTATTGATTTCATCACCAGGAAGAACCCTTCTAAATTATTTCTTTGTTCCCTTTCTTCTAGGCTGCTGATCAAGAATGGTAACAGCATAGATGCAGCTGCCCTGTATGATTCATATGAGGTGGAGTATCTGCCCAATGAAGGTCTACTCAGCACATCCAGGCATCTTTTCATTGAGCTGACTACAGACACTACAGGCACATCCACTGGCATTGCCATTAGGTACCAAGGTATGCACCAAGAGCTATGGATAAATGAAGGGACGTGGTGACATGATGTTTGTCATGCTAGTCATGCTTAGCATCAGTCAGAAACGTTGGCCTGCTGTTATCAATTTAAAGATATAATGAACAGACCTTCAACAGAATTAAGTGTAAAAGCTTCCTGTAGCATGAATGGCTGGAGACACTGACTGGTGAATGGAGGGCAGGAGTTCCAGCGATGATGAAAGTCAGGTAATCAAGGGCGATACCACCACCAAAAGAAGTGCTGTATGGGCTATATAAAGGCAGTGAACGGTCCAAACGCTTTCAAATATTGAAAAGATGGTGGAAGGGATCTGAAGACTGGAAGAAAACTGTGTTTTTAGAGGTTTGGCAGGTTTCTAAAAGGTGGAACTACAGTAGTAATGAAGGAAGACTTCGTGTAGGTGCGTAAATGGAGGTCTTCTCTCGTAGTCTCAAGTATTCATGCTGACAAGGTGTCTGGATTTGAACATAAATAAACTAGTCTAATGTGCTAAAGTTAATTACAATTCTGATATTTGTATGATGATCATATTGGAAAAGTTTATGTAAACTTCAAATAGGATTATAATCTTGCAATGTATCACATTTCACTTTAATTAAAGTGTTAAATTACTCTCTCTTGTGACAAAATACTATGGAAGAAATCATTTGAATTCCATAAATAGCTAAAATACTCTAAAATATGAATATAGCATCTGTAGATTTCTCATGCTTTGATTTAGCTTTAGTGTTCACCACTATTTATGTTGGTTACTGAAGCCTAACAAGAATATACAGCTCTATCAGCAATTTTAAATATTTGTATATATGTTCTGTGTGTGTACCGTGAAGGGAGCTACAACTTTAATTTCATTGTGCAGCCTTGTGTTGTAGACTGACAAATAAATGTAGCTTGAACCTTGAACATCAGCCTCAGCGGAATGAATGTGTGTACAAAATTTCATGGAAATCCACCTGATAGTGGTTGAAATATTTCAATCTGGACCATAGTGGTGGACCGACAGACCAACCAACAGATCAACCCATCGACTTTGCCATCCCTAGAGATGCCACTGGCATGGCTAAAAGCCCTAATTTGGTCCAAAGGGAGAAGCTGAGGAGAAAGGAGCAACCACCATAGCTGAGTGTGATAAACTGAGACTGATGCCATGAAACATACTGGATGGCTTTAAACCTTAATATCTCCTCAATGGAATTTGTTGTGCAGGAGAGAACAAAAGCCCCATATCTAAAATACTCTTAGATAATCAAAATACATTTTTCACTTTCATTACTGCCTTATTTGCAGTTTTTGCAATCAACATGTTATTGGGTGCATTTAATCACATCTATAATCAGTTGCTTTTGTAGTCATTTTATGGAATTTCTCCAGTAAAGCTATGTCATAGTTTTTGCCTCTCTGGTGCTTGGGAATAAAAGAATCAAGGACAGTCTTTCAGGTACACAATATTAACTTGCAGCCTCTGCTGGCATAACCTTATACATGAGAATTCACAATGTATTTTAAAGTAAGTTTCAAGCAACGCTGTTTCAAGGAACAGGGATTCATCTAAAGGTTAGGGTGAGATATCACTTAGCTTCTCTTATCTTTTGTTCTCACATTTGTCTTTGCACTCACCATAAAATAGGCGGTTCATCTCTGGTCCACGAGGACCACTTGGAAATACAATCAGTGTAATCTTCTTAGGCCTCTGCTTCACTGCCGCACATGGGATTAAGTCCAAAGGGAACGACAGACCTCATTATGGCCATTAGCAGGACATAATGCTGTTCAGCTCGTCTAAAAGATTTGATGGTCCCTCCTTTATCCTGACTATTCTTTCTCTGGTCGAGACCGACGTCCTGTGTGCTTCGCTGCTCCCATGCTATATGTGCCCCCAGATACAGCTTGCAGATGCTACCAGGCGTAGAGGTTGTCAGCCTGGTACTGAGAGATTCCCTGCCATACCACTGATTGGGGGAGTGTTGCGGACAGCAGAGAGTAGAGACTGCCGCTGCTGCTTTGCCTTGCCTTGCTCACTTTAATGTTCTTGCTCAATTAGTATTGATTTTATGCCTTGTTTTAGCTGATTATTGTCTTGTTTCAACAAAAACAGCCTTTTGATAATTCTGTTCAACATTTTATTGTAATTTTGGTGGTTCTTTTAGATTTTTTTTAGTTTTGATAGTTTAACCCCAAGTATTTTAATATATCTTAATTTGAGACTACTATCAACTTAAAAAAATGTTTGCTTCAACTGTAATAATTATATTCTTGTAGGGGGTGCTTGCATCTATATTAATGCAGGGGTGTGTGGTATGGCAATTGCTTCCTTTCCCTTTGTTATTTGCATGCATGCACCTTAAGCGTGCCCTTGTACTTATTTTATCTGTTTTTTTATTACAGTGTGCTTTGTGTGGAGTCAGTAGGCCATTTGTCTGACAGACCTCCCCTTTGTAATCAGTTGTAATCATATTTCAGTCTTGATCAAAATGGTGGACAAACTGACATCACCATCTCTAGAGCCATAATTGAATGGCTCTCACAAGTATTACACACATTTAGAATCCATCTTCATTGCAGCTAATAAAAGCTTTTACATCAGTTGTTCCAAACACCTGGTATAATGCAGGACAGTTCTAGGTGCCATATTTGTTAATTTTTTTCTTACTGTTCCTCACAGGAAACCAGGGGCCTTGAAATAAATCTGATAACTAGCCAGTTGTTTCCAAATGCAATATGATATGCTTTTGGGTAAAAGCTGAAAATGTCTTTGTACCACAGCCTTTGCAGCGGGCCACTGCTACGAACCCTTCGTGAAGTATGGTAACCTGACCAGTAGCGACAACACTTGGGCAGTGGGAGCTGTGGTGGAGTTTGCCTGTGACCCTGGCTATACTCTGGAACAGGGATCTATCACCATTGAATGCATGGACCCTAACAATCCCCAGTGGAATGAGACCGAGCCTGCCTGCAGAGGTCTGTATGTCTGTGTATGTGTTTTGTGTGTACTGTAGCGATCCATCCACATTCAATTACATCCTGTTTTTAATCACTCTTAGTACATTACATGTTTTATTTTAGGCATTTAGCTGACACTATTCACTTAAAATGAGTAGACAGTGGGTCAGTATCTCGCTTAGGGACATTTCAGTAGGACTCATGGCTGTTGGTACTGTTGTTGCTGGTTGGGTCCAACTTTACTAACAATGAGTGTTTGGGGCTGCAAAGCCACAAGCATACAGTGTGATTTAATTAGATCAGACAGGGCCCGAGAACAACTTATGCTGCAGTTTTAGTCAGCCAACACAATGGCAACAACCAATAAATAGTAAAATAGCATAGACTGGTCATTTTCACATAAACTGTTAATATACACCTCAATGTTTTAGTGCCACTCTATAGTTCACACAGCCACACACCACACATTTTGGTATGGATACCATTCAGTACTACAACAAATACATTGGCTGTTCAAGTTACCGCCATCTTTAATGGACTTTGTTTTATGCTTGATTACAACAAAGCATTTTCATCCAGGTGAAATGAACACTTAAACAAAGCAAATGTAGGAAGGTCAAACCCAATACATGAATTTTTTCATGTATTGGGCATGAATTTTATTAGAACCGTTCAGTCCTCCTCAGGTACAGGTAAATAAGTCACAGTTTTCCAATGGAGAGAGTGATGATACCACATCTTGCAACAATGCTACCTTGAACTTTGGGCACCCTGTAAGTTCTACACCTTGCCCTTGTTCTTAAAGTTTTAATTATTTGAACTTTAACCCTTCCCACTGACCTTTCAAACTACGTCGAATCAGATTACAGCTGACCAAGAAGTTTCCATGAATATAGTCTAATTGAATGCCTGGTCAGATTTGAGATCTTGTTTACTTATTCCTTGATCAGACAGTTCCTGATTTAAATCAAAATGTTGCCAGTTTTAGACTGTATTTTATTTAGGCAAAATTCTAAAATTAACTTTACACTCACTGTCTGTCTTAATATCCATGGTTGTGTATTTTCCAGCTGTGTGTAGTGGCGAGATCACAGATTCAGCTGGAGTGGTGCTGTCGCCTAACTGGCCTGAAGCCTACGATAAAGGCCAGGACTGTATCTGGGGAGTCCACGTTGAGGAAGACAAGAGGATCATGCTGGACATTCAAGTGTATGTATCTACTTTCCACATGTGCAGTTTGATCTGCCTCCTCACCCTTTGCCTTTTGATATGCATGAAACCGATTCACTACAAACCATTTCCTTGGTTAATTTGAATCTAATCATCACAAATCCCACTTCATCTCCTGTGCTTATATGTACGCCAGCCCCTGGCTTCCAACAGTGCCATAGAAGCAGTTTGAAGATTACAAAGAGCTACCTCACCATGACTGGTAGAACACATTAAAACGCGACACGCTGCTAATGAAATAGTGCTTGGCTTGTGAATGAGATGCGTAAGTGCCACACAGACAAAGGTTAATTAGGTGCAGTGGAGAAAACTAATTATATCAGGGAGGGTTTGTTTGGTAGTCCCACCACCACCACCCTTCCCCCCACTCCTGTAATGACTGCTTTGTGGAGTAGAGGGTGCAAGTGTACAGCATGGGAGTGTGTTTCCTGTGATTGCCAATCACAAGAAACCAGTGCCAAGGTGAAGAAACAGAACAACACCCCCCACTGTGTCAGAGCCCGATAAGTCAGTCAGCCGTAGAAAATCATTTTCCATTTGCAAGAAAATGAAGGAGCGCTCATTTGCATAGGCTGCATCTTAAGCTCTGTTTTTTTTCTTTCTCTCTCTCTCTCTCTCTCTGAACAGCACCTGTGCTCTTGTTGTACTTTAAGAAGCACTGATTAATGGCTTCCTCTGGTTTTTGAAAGGATGTCTGTTGACATAAGTAATTGCTGCTGTTCATTTAGCAGAGCAGGAGATTTCAGTAGAAGTGAAGGTACTCTTTGAAAACATTTAGACAATGTGTAAAATCTTGTGTAAATATGGAACCAAAATCAAAGAGAAGACATGTTATGTTACCTATAGTATCATACGTATGTTTTTGTGAAAAGAATGTTTTACCTTTTTTATTTTAACTTCACAAGTTCTAGGATTTTCTGTAAGCCTACCATGACAAGGTAGTGTAAAGTAAATGAGTGATCAAATCAAATTAATCTCTCTCTCTCTCATGATGTTTTACATCCTTCCACATCCTTATATTGATTTTCAACCGTCATCACCTGATAGAACATTGATACTGGACAATTCTGCAAAACCCTGAATCACGTTCAATGAACTGAGGTTAAAGTTATCACTTCCCAGGAATTTATGACTCTTTTTAAGTGTACAGACAAAAGCATGGGGAGAGAGAGGGGAACACAACATGCAGCAAAGGTCTCCAGCCAGAAATGATTCTGGTACACTGCTTTTTATATGGTACACATTCTAACCACTAGACCACCAGCATGCCCAGTTCCTCTTAAAAGTACACTGTCTTTGAGGTGGAAAAAAAATACCAACCATACAGAATCATTTGATCCTCTGTTTTTCAGCATATCCTTTTCCAAGTTTTAAGTCAGAGTGGTTATATGGAGTACATAGTCTTTATAGTGCTGACCAGAAGTTGGAGCCATTTCAGCATGTTATTTTTGTGGTTTGAGGAATGGGATCATTGTTCTTGGGCACAGTTGTAGTGTTCGGGCGATCTTTTGCACTCTTTGCTCCCCCTGTTGAATGCGAATGAGAAGCTCTGAGTTAAAATTTTGATGCACTCGTCTAGGTTGCCTTCTGTTTTTACCATGCGCTCACAGTAATTAGCTTTAGGAGTAGCAGTGAGTGATCTGTGGCCTGTGTTTTGTCTTTCATGTTTCATACAGGGTGCCTTAACCTCTGACTGTTGGCAGTTGTTGGGGCCAGTAGATGAAGAAATATATTTTATATTTTTTCTATATTTTGATTTGCAGTTAAAGGTGCCCTGTTGAGTTTTCTTGAAAACGAACCAAGTTTTCTTTCCATTCACTATTTCTCAACAAAGCACATTGCATGTATCTGCGTGTATCTTTGAGGCCTAACAAACATGGTGAATGCATTTCCTTTAGAATAAAACATTTGCAAAGCTGATTTAAACTTACATTGTTAACGTCTATGTTTTCTTGCTGAAAGTCCCAGCCTTTCCTGACACATTGCTATGTTTCTTGGTGCACTACCACTACCAACTGTCATTCAGTGGAGTAGCATGGAACTGGCAGCAGGAAAAAACTGAGACCCACTCATCAAATCATTGCTCCATAGCTCCACTAATCAAACGCTCCACAAGGAGGCTTTAATATTCTCCCAAAAAGATGGTAACATTTACAGACATATCCGGTCTCTATCAATGAAATTAAATGTGACATAGGATAGGGGTAGTGCAACAAATCCAGCAATTTAGCTTTTTTGTTGTATTGTTGGAAAGCAGGATAACTAATTTCATCATAATGCATTACATGCTAGTGTAGATTAATGTAAAGGTTTTGGGTTTGAATGAAGTCTAAAACCTTGACGTCATTATGTCCCCCACCTCTTCTGAAGCCAAACCCATTCTTTGCATGACCTATTCTCAAGCAACCATGAGGTCAAAATATAAATCGTAGCCCCCTGGAGGCAATGCTCTGTCAAAAGTAATATTATCAGTTTGGTGTTCATTTTTGTGTTGTGGTATGTGATAAATATTGCAGCCTTTTGGGATTGTTAGTGGGGATTTAGACTTTTAGTCTTGTTCATTGTGTGTATTGTGAGCATCTGTGTTTACCAGCCATTAGAGGGCGCTAGGGCGCCGCCCTCTCTGAGCCCTGAGCCATAAAAAAACCCCATTACTACTACTACTACTACTACTATTACTACTACTACTAATAATAATAATAATAATAATAATAATAATAATAACAATAATAATAATAATAATAAATTAAACAAATTGTCAATATCTGTGTCTTTGAAATATGGCATGCACCCAGTAATATGTGTAAAATAAGATAGCAAAACATCTGCGCAACATATATTGTATATTATTTTTCCTACACGTCCCCTCCACCTGTCTGCATGTCTCAGCAGCTCTGGGGCGATGGGGAAATCGCCCACAGGAGGCAAAGTGTGCACCAAAGTGCCATATTTTGCTTTCCATGCTTGCTTTTTCACGGGGACAGATCCAGATCCTGGACAGTCCAGGAATGAGGGATATGATGCACCTGTCTGAGAAAGTAAGGAAACATGAGAACACCAGGACACACATGGATAATTCTATCAAGCTAATGTTAGCCATGTTAGGCAGAGTGAACGTCTCTACGCAGATGACTGCCACAGGATCGCGGTGAGGAAACACAATGAGGAGGTGGATAAAAACAGACTCATTTTATCCAAATTAATCAATTGTATGAAGTTTTATGGGGCTTTTGAGTTGGCCGTGTGTCAGCATGACGAGATTGACTCCTCGGACAACCCTGGCATTTTCAGGGGATTTGTGGATTTTGCTGCCTCCCACCTTGACAGTTAACTTACCGTTTTAAAGGCAGTCAAAGACGGTACAAACCGAGTTGTTGGACTGCATGCTGTCAGTGCTAAAGGATTACAATCAGGAGGAAGTAAAATGCGCAGATTTTATCGCCACTGAAGCAGACGAGACGACCCCCCACTGCCAGCTGGTGCTTGTGCTAAGCTACATCGATGCCAAGAGTAACATCCAACAGTGGTTTTTCGAGTTCATTACCAACCGCCGACACCATCGCTACCAGCTTCAAATGGACAATGAATAACCAGGTATCAAGCTGATGTAGTCAAACTCTGACTGCAGTGTACATTTGTTCATGTTCAGCCCCAATGTGTGTTTTGTGCGATGTGCATAGTTGACATTTTAAAACAAATGTGTGAGACATCAACTGATACTTACAAGATTGTTTATGTTATTATTTTGGGCATTTCCTTCTGTTAACTGTTTTGTATTGGTTATCAGGGACAATATATTTTTGAGTATAATTCAATTGAATTCACTTGTGAGAGAGTTCTGAAGCAGAAGTTTGCTGGAGTTTACTATCTCTACACCTTAGAGCCCAAGCTAATGTCCATTCAAGTGTCTGAACAGCAACTTTACACCACTAATTGCATTAAATCATACTCAGATGATTTTCCACCAGCCGCCACTGGTGTGTACGGGGATAAACTGTAAAAAGTCTGCAGCTCAAACTAAACTTGAGGTGTCAGCACACTGTGGTCCAGTTTCCCAGAAAGCACTTGTGGGAATTTACCAAAATAGAGATTTCCACAGAGAGAAGCATTCTAATCTAGCACCAAGCCTCAGCACTGTCTGAGCATATGCCTAGCAGGTGTCTGAGCATTTATATGAAGTTTTTCAATAGCAGCTGTTCTCCCTGAACGCTCAGGGTTAGACAGTGTACAGAGATATATGAGGCCTTTAACAAGGTCCCTGGTTATTGGTTCCTCACATTCCTCACAGACACCTGTGCACATGTGCACATAACTCCTGCTCCATCTATGTAATGGCAGGAGAGACATTATCACTGGGGTGTATCAAATGACTTTTATAGATGGCCTTCAAATGAAAGAGGAGGGAGTGAAAGCTGTGATTAAAGTGAAAGTGAAATGAATGAAACCACCCTCTCTCCCACAAAGTATAGAGTACTGTCCACTGCTTCTGGATGGAAATAAAAAAACATTGCCTTTTTAAATAACAGTAACTATTAAAGTGGTTATTATTCTACATTATTAAAGGAACAATCCACCTCACATGCTGTTAAATTGTAAGATGATGTCAGTTTGTGATGTTGAGTGCATTCACAGACTCATTTGGTGACATTGGTTGACATTCATCCTGCACCTGGATGTTTTAGTTTTATGTGTCCTTCTCTGTTCTCACATGATTCTATGCAAGCATTGGCGTCTTTACATAATGCTTCTGAACTCTGACAAAAGATCGCACTAAAAATGTACTTTGGTTGGTTAAATAAAGACTATAAACTGGTTAAACAGCAGCTATCTGTGAACACCAGATCATATCCACTCACTGATTGTCTAGCATTGCTTGATTGCACTTTTTAGAAACTTGCCAGCTTTACCTCCTCTGGACCGCCTCGACTGCCGCTAACTTAGTTAAGTTTGTTTTAAGCCTGGTGACTAGGCTAGCCGGTTACTTTTATCAGGATTTGGCATGACACAGCGAAACATCATCATGGCTGTGTGTGGACAGTGCCAGCTGTCATACTCACGGTTGGAAGATGACATCAGACGGCTGAAACGGAGCTTAAGAACAAGGATGAACTAATCCTGAGGTTTTCATCCGTTGCCACTGCCCAGGCCAAACATCTCTCCAATAAATTGTTCATTCTCAATGATCTAATTACATCCCATAACCTCGACATCCTATATCTTACTGAGACCTGGCTCAGTTTGGTTTTGTGCTGTGTTTTTGTATTGTAGTATATCTTTATTTATCTATTCATTAATATTTTCCGTGTGTGTATCTGTGAAGCACTTTGTAACTGTGTGTTTTAAAAAGTGCTATACAAATAAAGCTTTACTTACTTACTTACTTACTTACTTACTTACCCCGCACAGATGTTTTCAGCTGGGCGGAGCAATGCTAGGAATTATGTGAGGTTTTCATGCACTAAAAAGACTGATAAAGGTGTAAGTTGTCCTGCCCTAAAAAGTGCTACAAAGCTAACAGAGGGAAATGTCAATCAAGCACAGACTGTACATGCCCACACAGTCCTGAGAAAAGGTCTAATCAGGCACAAAAAGTAAAACACCTGTGTAGGTGTACCACTGTAGCATTTCAACAACATTCAAATTTGACCAGTTGTTGATCCTAGCAACAAATAAACTCCACCAAGAAAATAGTTTGCAGTTGCTCTTTTTAAAGAACTACTGTGTAGTTCAATATTTTGGGACATATGCTCATCCACTTTTTTTTTTTTTGGAGAGTGAAATGTTCAGATGGATATCAATCTCATGTCTGTGTGTTCAGTACGGAGCCTGAGTTAGGACGTGGTTAGCCTAGCCTAGCATAAAGACTGGAAGTAGGAGGAAACAGCTAGCCTGACTGTTCAAAATTCAAATATATGGACTTCCGGTTAGCATTTGCATGGAATAGATGCAAGAATCTATAGCTCCCATTACCTCTTAATTTATTCCGACTGAACCCCCTTAAATTAATTTGAGAAAAGTGCAGTGTTTTTTGGTTTTATAGTTAACACAAAAGAAATAGACCACAGAATATGACCACGAAAGCCAGGAAATCCAGTAAAAAAGATAACTCTGCACCTCACTTAACATTGGCAGCCATTACCACTGGCCATTACCACGCTGCTCGAACAGCACTGAGAGGCGCACTTCAGAGCCCTAGAATCGAAATTTGATCAAGTCCGGACCACTGACTCCGACGACATGAGCCAGCGTGTGACTGAACTTGACAGTCTCTGCTCCAACTTGCGGGAAGATAACTCCAAACTGAAAGCCCAAGTTATTGATGTGGAGGGACAAAGCAGACAGCAGAACATCCTTATGCTAGGACTACCGGAATCCATTGAAGGCAGACTTCCAAGTGACTTCTTCTCGAGCCTGCTTATCGAGGACTTTGGAAACGAGCTAATTCCCTCCCCACCTGAGATCGACGGAATTCACCGCACCCTGGCAGCTAAACCCGGCCTGGACAGAGACCATGCCTGGTTCTCCTCTGTCTACACTGCTATCAGGTAAAAGACCTCCTTGTTCGAGAAGCCCGCAGACGGGTAAAATTTAAATACTGTGGACACCAAACCAGAAGAGGGTAGGGGGTGTTTTTTTTCCCCAACTGGTATTTTCTTAGGGATTTTATTTTATTTTTATTATTTTATATTTGACTTATTTTGCTGTTAACTGCCACTCTACGACAGCTGATAAATATTACCCATGGCCATACCAGCCTTCACAAAAATTATAACTAATGGGTAGCAATGTAAACTTCTTAAGCTGGAATATAAAGGGTTTAAACCACTCAGTTAAGAGGAAAAACATGTTTTTAGATCTTAAAGAGCTCAATCAAGAAATAGTTTTTTGCAAGAAACTCACTTACGTGGACTAGATCACTCTCGTATCCTGACAGGTTGGGTGGGGCAGCTCTTCTACTCTATTCCTTTCAAGCAAAAGCAATAGGAGTGGCGGTTTTGATTATTGAAAACATACCTTTCGAAACCTTTAATGTTATTGATGATAAGAATGGACATTATATAATTATTTCAGGAAAACTGTTAATAAAAAACATAATAATAAAAACTGTATTTATATAGCACCTTCCAGAAACAAAGTCACAAAGTGCTTTACAATAAAAACAATAATAAGAATCAACAACATCCAAAACATAAGATATAAAAAAGGAATAAAATAATTTAAATAGTATTATTACCATCAGTTAAAAAAAGCCATAAGATAAGAGTGAGTTTTAAGAAGACATTTAAAAGAGGACACTGAGTTTGCCTGCCTGAGATCTTCAGGCAAGGAGTTCCACAGTTGAGGGGCCCGAACAGCAAAGGGCCGGTCACCTTTAGTGACAAGCCGAGATTTTGGAACCATTAGTAGGCCCCTGCCAGAGGATCTCAAGCGATCAGGCTCACAGGGAGTAAGCAGATCACAGATATAGACAAGAGCCTGACCATTCAAGGCTTTAAAAACAAGCAGTGAAATCTTAAAATCAATTCTAAAACTCACAGGTAACCAGTGAAGGGCAGCAAGGATCGGTGTGATGTGATCGCTTATCTTATTACATTGTTAAAAGCCTGGCAGCAGTGTTTTGTATATGTTGCAGTCTTTGGAAGTTTTGCCTGCTGATACCAGAATAAAGTGCATTGCACTAGTCTAGTTTGGAGGAGATAAAAGCATGGATAACCTTTTCTAAATCTGCAGAGGAAAGGAATAACCTGGGGTCTCGTTTATAAAACAGTGCATAGGATCCTTACTAAAAGTGTACGAGCACACAAAAGCTGAAAATTTCATGTGGCAAAAATAATTCAATTAAAAAAACTGTGCATACACACACCTCCAGGCAACTATCCATATATAAATCACAGTCCACCTGTGAGACGGGAGGAAGAACAGAAACATTATTGTGTGTTGATGATATCAACAATATATAATATATATATATCTCTGGTAATAGCTGGTTGCCAGAAACCTCAGAGTGGTTAGTAGCCTACTTGTATTTGTACCAGGATGGCGCGGTTCCGTTGGATTGGTCTGTATAATGCTGGACCCAGTTCAACACAAAGATCCAAGAGCACGGCTCTGGGGAATCTAAATCCGCGTAGGCCTATTAGCCAGTCATCAACATCGGCCAGGGAATCTTCGTGGTCCCTGAACACTCATTCGCTCCTGACCCTTCCATTCGCGTTGTCCTCTGCAGTGGCATCTCATCCATAATGCAGCATTACGCACGAGTCTCAACGCAGTATTTCTATGTTTACAGCAATCACACTGATTACTTCGCACTTTCCCTCACTGATCACGTCAATCAGTGGTATCCCCCACCATGGGAAATCATTAGAAGGTGGAAGTTTGACAAGTGAACACATTTTTTTATGTCGGTTTTATCATGCTTGGCCTGCATTATAATTAGCACTGATAATGAGGATATGGAGTGTAGCGATTGTGTGAGAGCTGTCACTTTATTTCCAGACTTTGCTAATTTACACAATCCAGATGTGCAGGTGGTGAAGATGTGCCGGGTGAGTCGAGATGAGAAGGCAGAATGTGTGTGTGCGCCACCACGATGTCCCCAGTGTCCTCTGTGCGCCTGACAGCACAGTCCTGTTCACTGCAGCAATGTTACACGCAAAAGCTAAGTGAAAACTAAAATCGTACTTGGTGATAAATGTACAGTATTCGAAGATTTTATTAAAAACTGCTCTGTTTTACTATTCTTTAATGCTATTTTATGTTATCTTGGATTTCTAAAACCGATGATGATTTCATCAGTCTGGCTTTCTTCTCTGCGCGCCAGGGGTGGGGAATGTGATGGTAAGAGAGCACTGATGAAATATTGAACTTTGATTTAAGATTTGAGTTGGCTTACAGTGGTGTGCAAAAGTGTTTGCCCCCTTCCTGATTTCTTATTTTTTTTGCATGTTTGTCACACTTCAATGTTTTTAAATGAAGGTTGTTATTATTAAGGTAAAACTAAATCCAAACCTACATGGCCCTGTATGAAAAAGTGATTGCCCCCTAAACCTACTAACTGGTGATAGCAGCAACAACTGCAATCAAGCGTTTGCGATAACTTGCAATGAGTCTTTTACAGCGCTGTGGAGGAATTTTGGCCCACTCATCTTTGCAGAATTGTTGTAATTCAGCCACATTGGAGGGTTTTCAAGCATGAACTGCCTTTTTAAGGTCATGCCACAGCATCTCAATAGGATTCAGGTCAGGACTTTGTCTAGGCCGCTCCAAAGTCTTCATTTTGTTCTTCTTCAGCCATTCAGAGGTGGACTTGCTGGTGTGTTTTGGATCATTGTCCTGCTGCAGAACCCAAGTTCGCTTCAGCTTGAGGTCATGAACAGATGGCCGGACATTCCCCTTTAGGAGTTTTTGGTAGACAGCAGAATTCATGGTTCCATTTATCACAGCAAGTCTTCCAGGTCCTGAAGCAGCAAAACAGCCCCAGACCATCACACTACCGCCACCATATTTTACTGTTGGTATGATGTTCTTTTTCTGAAATGCGTTGTGTTACTTTTACACCAGATGTAATGGGACACACACCTTCCAAAAAGTTCAACTTTTGTCTCGTCAGTCCACAGAGTATTTTCCCAAAAGTCTTGGGGATCATCAAGATGTTTTCTGGCAAAAATGAGACGAGCTTTAATGTTCTTTTTGCTCAGCAGTGGTTTTCGTCTTGGAGCTCTGCCATGCAGGCCATTCTTTCCCAGTCTCTTTCTTATGGTGGAGTCATGAACACTGACCTTAACTGAGGCAAGTGAGGCCTGCAGTTCTTTGGATGTTGTTGTGGGGTCTCTGAATGGCTGAAGAAGAACAAAATGAAGACTTTGGAGTGGCCTAGTGGAGATAAGTTGAGCAAACTGTTTGCGAATGTTTATTCAACAACTGTTGCATAATACCCGAAACTTATATAGATTCAGATGTGAATTTGATACAGCATTCTAGTGAGGCTGACAGACGAAGAAGAACAAAATGAAGACTTTGGAGTGGCCTAGTCAAAGTCCTGACCTGAATACTATTGAGATGCTGTGGCATGACCTTAAAAAGGCATTTTATGCTCAAAAACCCTCCAATGTGGCTGAATTACAACAATTATGCAAAGATGAGTGGGCCAAAATTCCTCCACAGCGCTGTAGAAGACTCATTGCAAGTTATCGCAAACGCTTGATTGCAGTTGTTGCTAGGTTTAGGGGGCAATCACTTTTTCACACAGGGCCATGTAGGTTTGATAATAACAACTTTCATTTAAAAACTGCATTTTGTGTTTACTTGTGTTATCTTTGACTAATATTTAAATTAGTTTGATGATCTGAAACATTTAAGTGTGACAAACATGCAAAAAAATAAGAAATCAGGAAGGGGGCAAACACTTTTTCACACCACTGTATATCTTTTACAATTGAAAGTTGCTTAAGGAATAGTTATGGCTCACTACAAGCACAAGTACAAATAACACTGCTGGTTTTAATGTTTATGATAACGTGGATCTATAATTAACATTTGATATTAAATGAAATTGATGAGTTTACTTACAGATGCGCACATTCTCCCATCAAGTTTGTTTTTATAGATCACAACTTTTGCATGGGAAGTGGCGTACGCCTCCTTCAGCCACCATTTTGAGCATATGCAACGGTTATAAATGAGACCCCAGATCTAGATTAAGTGTCTCAGTTGGACAAAGCAGGACTGCACCACTTTAGTCACCTGAGCATCTAAAGACAACTCAAACATAACACCTATGTTTCAGGTCTTCTTATTAACATTATTGGATAAGGCACCCAGAATAGAGGAGAGATTGTTAATACTGCTCTCCCCCTCTGTCTCTCTCTCTCTCTCAACTCAACTGGTCGAGGCAGATGGCTGCCCACCCAGAGCCTAGGTTCTGCTCGAGGTTTATGCCTGGGAATGGAAGGCATTGGCCAAGGCCAGTAACAGCGGTACTAACCCTATTGAAATCGCTCAGATATATATATATATTTATATATATATATTTTTTTTTTGGGGGCCAAGCCCGAGTAGGCTGGGAACCACGAATGCAAGGCATTCCAAACTTCAAAAAATCACAAAATATTACCCATACGTCCTACAGAGCTGACATTGTTTCAGCAGATCCACTGATGTGTGACAAAAGTTTGCCTCACTGCAACCTATGGTCAATTCAGAATACGTGAAAAAAATATGAAATGTGAAAAAATCAATAAACATCTATATTGCCACAGGTCTGTCCGATTAACACGAAACTTGCCTCAGTAGTTTCTTATGCCGCACTGAGGCTCTGTGCAAGATTTGGCAACAATCGGCCACTAGGTGGTGCTTTTATTGCAAAATCATGAAATATGTGAACATTTTTTCGAACCTTTTTGAACTCCTCCTAGGCGGTGAGTCCGATCAGCACGAAACTGTGCACATAGAATCTATGGACGCTCATGATCAACAGTTATTAAAATTATTTTGATACTCCAAAAATGCACAAGTTATAAAGCAAACACAGGAAGTGATGTCATATCTCCATGTAACTCCGATTAACACAAAGGTTAGGCCAGTAGTTTCCCTTGCCACACTGAGAACCTGTGCACAATGTGGCGCCCATTGGCCACTAGGTGGCGCTTTTGTTGCAAAATCATAAAATATGCTAAAATTATTTTTCCACACCACTGTCTTTGAACTAAATGATGATCTCATGATGATTTAATCAGTACACAAACAGTAATGTAAAAATGACAGTTTGAGGTTTAAGGGGGAATCGTGTCCTGGTGCTAAGTGCAACAATTTGTACTTAATTCATTGCATCTGTAACTGTCCTCATGTTTCCTAACTGCATGGCCATGTTGTCTTTTTGTATGATGGAAGAGCATTTCTGTCACATGAAAATATTTTTTTCCCTCACTTCAAAGTGTCCACTGATTTTACACATCAAAGTCTGTTTCCAGGTGTTAGGGAGTACTACTGCATATGTGAAAAAGTTGTATAAAGCTTTTTATGCCTCCAGAGGGAGCTGTGTGAAGTCACAAGTCAAGTGATGTCACTTGAGTCAGCGTCAGTTGAGTCTGAAGACTGCAAGTTTGAAAATGAAAAAAATCTGATGGTTTGGAGTTAGAAAGACGTGAGCTTACCAGACCTCTTTAGCCTGCTCCTCATCTCTGCTTGAGGCTAGCGGCTCGTGGCTACATTAGCTGCTACTAGCAACTGACCAAACTGTCAGCGGTTGAGCTGCATTGTGGATCATGTAGGTGTCAATTTTCGACAAGGCAGAAGAATGCTTGGAATAAAAAAGATGATATCTCTGGTTCTGCGGCATCGATTTGAATCTTTTTTATATGCTCATCATGACTCTGATAATGTTATACTGTAGATGTACAATGCTAAATAGTTGGCACACTCCTTTATCACTCCTATTATGTTGTTTCCATTTTTGAGTCGTCTAAAATACTGGTTGTCCTCTCTTGTTCTCCCTGAAATTCTTTGGGTGCATCCCAAGTCTCTTCTTGATATTTCCTTGCTCCTCGATCCTCGCTTGAACTGGAAGTTGTTCTGATCCACCATCTTGCAGGCCGTCCCAAAGCTCTTATTTCTGCTCCAAGGAGCGAGGATCAAAGAGCGAGGAGGGATCTCTGAGGAACCACAAGCAAGGATACACGAGAGCAGCCTTCATGGAAGTCTTTTACTCGCCCACATACCCTCTCATTGGATATCAGTTATTAATAAAATGAGCTCCAAAAGGCTGAAGGCTAAAACATGCTCCGCACGTAGGCACGTGAAAGGACGGTCATTCAAAGATGTTAGGCAAATCATCAGGTCATTTAAATTTGTCCAAATACCTATTAAATTTCTTTTTTTAAATATATATATATATATATATATATATATATATATATATATATATATAGCGCCAATTGATAACAGAAGTTTCTCATTGCACTTTTCCCATAGAGCAGGTCTAGACCGTACTCTTTAAAGAGACCCAACAAATCCCACCATAAGCAAGCACTTGGCGACAGTGGCAAAGAAGAACTTCCTTTAAGAGGCAGAAACCTTGTGCAGAATCAGACTCAGGGTGGGCAACCATCCACTGCTGGTTGGGCAAAACTAATGACATTCCCATCAGCCTCAGGCAAAGTATGCGATTTGGAATGCAGTATTAGTCTTGATTTCTTTTTTCTCTGTTTTGAACCCTTCTCCTGACAAGAGTTGGATCAAGATCAGGTTGCTTGACACTCAGCTCCACACAACACACTGTTTATACCTTTACAAAATATAAGAAAATATAGGATTATTTAGGGAAAGTGAAAATTCCTGCATTTCGTTAAAGGTCCGGTGTGGAGGATTTAGTGGCATCTAGCAGTGAAATTACAGTTTGCAACCATTTGAATACCGCTCGCATCATTCCCCCTTTCCAAGAATGTAAGAGAAACTACGGTGGCCGCGAAAACCGCGAACGGTCTAGAGGAAGTGTTTGGTTACTGGGCAACTGTAGAAACATGGCAGTACAACATGGCGACCTCCATGGTAGGGGACCCGCTCCCTCTGTAGATAAAAACGTCTTATTCTAAGGTAACGAAAACGCAACGATTCTTATTTTCAGGTGATTGTACACTAATGAAAATATACTTATAAATATTATATTCCATTTCTGCTAATAGCTCCTCCTAAATGTTACACACTGGAGCTTTAATAGAGGAATTGTCAAAATTCATTGTTTGTAAAGAAAGTAATGTTTATTAAATAGTTGTTAAATATAGTGTATATATCAAATAATCTTATGTTTTCTTTCTGAATTCTCTGATAACCCATTATACATTTTTTACTCATTAACTGATGAACTGATTAATTGCCGGTAACATAATAAGTGTAATATGTTTAAAGTCATATAATGTTGCCACAGTTAAAGTTTCTGTAGTTTTCTAATTGATTTTACACCTGATTATCATGTCTTACAGGAGAAACACAGAGCAAGTAGCTGTGTCCAACTTGACCTTGACCAACGGCAGTTCATTTTGTTGATTCTATTCCAAGTATTATCCCCTATGCTTGAGAATAGATATTGTATTTCCTTATTGTTGATGATGCATCGTGAAGGTTAAAATTGATCACAAAACCCCAAGAATTCATATCAGTTACATTGTTAAGCAATTTGTTAAAAACTTAAAAATATCAATATCATTGGCATATGGTAGATTTAAGCATGTTGCATCTAAATGTCTTATGAAAATGGAAAAGTGAAAGTGACATGATTTAACCAATGTATCCTGTAAGACAATGAGATATTCAGAAAAGCTATGTAAAGCACAGCCAAAAACTGTTCCAAACATTTTCCGCCTGTATTTCCGACTTTTCAAGAGATGGAAATAGCAGATCATAAAGTGAATAGTTGTCGTAAAATGTGTTGGTAGCTGGTCCCAGTGGCCAAGCTAAACTCAGCACTGTTTTTTCAAGTTGAACTAAATCAAATTAGTGTCAGGGAATGGAGGCTGTGATTGATTTTTCTCTACAGATGCACTGCAGAGCAGCACAAAGCCTTGTTTAGCTAAATCACAACAAATTTGACACCAGCCGACAATATTTCTCAATCCGCCTCGCTCTCTGAGCAGGTGAGAGGCTTTATCCGTTAGCAATCAAATAAAAATGGAACACCATGAGTTTAGAAGAAAGCATTTTCATTTTACTATACTTGAGATCTACGTGAGATCTTCAGAAGGATTCAAGCTTTATCAAGGTGAGGTCACTTTTCCAGGTCTCACCACTACATAATGTGAGTTTAAGGATTTTATTAATTAAGTTAATATTATGTTTAAGATGTTTAGGTGAAATCTGTTTTTAACTTGAGTTTATAGGGTTATGATTTTCAGAGACTATATTCATCAAGCATCAACATTGCACTGACATTTTGAGGTGGAAATATTTTCAGTCTCAGAGTTGGAAATGAGAGTTATTTATAAAGCAAGGGAGGGGAAATTGTCCTTTGAGAATGAGCACAACTCTCAGAGAGTGAATTTGAATGATGACGTGATGTAGTTCTCAGTAGTTGTGTGATGCTGTAAAACCAACACACAATGAAACAACTGACAGACTGATTTAGAGTATTTAATACAGAACAAAGTAAATAAAATAGAGGAAATAAGATTCCTTGTGGGTGTTTGACAAGCTACCTACCTAAAGCTTAGACATTATAGCATTTTGGCAGTAAGGCAGTAAGATATTTTGTATTAACAGAAAATTACACAGGTCAATCAAACTTTTTTTTAAAGATTATGTTTTGGGGCTTTTTGCCTTTATTTGATAGGAAAACAGCTGAAGAGAGACAGGAAATGTGGGAGAGAGAGAGGGGATGACATGCAACAAAGGACCCAGCCCCGCACATGGTGCACAAGCTCCACCAGGTGAGCCACTGGGTGCCCCAGGTCAATCAAGCTTGACTCAACTTTGGAACAATATGCATCAAATTTGACATTAGCCACATTAACCTTTTGACCCCAAGCCCCCCTATGTCTAAGGAAATATTCCAGGGTCCCAAAAGGTGACATGCCTGCCTGTCATCATTGCGGCTCCATCTGTACACACTCCAATGCAGTTAGTCCAGTTTACTCTATTTGACCTGAGATAAGCATAAAAGTGTAGTAGTCTTCAAATATTTAAAAAGCAAAAAAAATGTATTTACTTAATTTCCTATTCATAGCAAACATATGAGAGTAGATGTGACATCTATAGAAAGTTCATGAGTTTGAGCATCTTGTTATCAATGGACATTGAATGGATGATGATTGATGATGGATGATGATGATGATCATTGAGGTAGGATTAAATGAAAGCTGGTTTGGCCGTCATTTGGAGCCAGAGTCTGCGCAGTAGTGATCGGGGTTGGAGCCGCGGTATCAAGGTCCCGCCCATGCACCTGGCTGACTCAATCGTGAGCCGGCCTCAGCTGTCAATCATGATGCGAAACCACCTTTTGATAACCTCAAATAACCAATTAAGTTAATTAGTTACATTAACCAAAGATACTGAAAGCCTTTGGCCTAACCGACAAAGCTCGAGAGACAGAGAGAGAGGGGTAACGTTAACGTTAAGGAGATACAGGTAAGGTATATTTGTTGCTGCACAAATTCTGAAGTGAAAGTTAGTTTAACAGGGGTCACTCACTCTTATCTATACAATTATCGGTTCTTCTACAATTATCTTTTTCATTACTAAGTAATTGCTTTTTAAAAAATATATTCTTTTAAAAAAGAATAAATTCAGAAAAGGATTAGAATTTAATATTTTAAATATAACTAAATGTTGTTTCTAGAGCAGCAACAGTAATGTTCACAACAGCAAAGTCACTATATAAACTCAATAATATTTCCTGAGTCCGCAGCAGCCTGGGTTTGAGTCTGACCCGTAGCCCTTTGCTGCATGTCATCCCCCCTTCTCTCTCCCACATTTCCTGTCTCTCTTCAACTTTCCAGGTAAAACTCACGCTCTCGAATTGCTGTTCCGCGTATGCAAGTAGTAGACGTAAATAGACTATTTTGACTTTCTAACAGGGGGATGGAAGACGGAACCGTGACTCGAGTCCGTGGATGTTTATATCACGGATTCTGTCGTTTGAGAACCATTACACCCCTAATATTTACAGGTTTTCATTTATAATGACGATTGGGACCAGGTCCCTGGTCCCATATGTTGCAGTTTTCCGTGTTTAAGACTGATCAAAATGGTAAGTACAGTAATGCGTTAATTGCCTCCTTATTTAACAGTATGAGTTACGCCTATATTTTAATACGTCTTTTCTACTTTGCCGTCATCTTAAAGGGATAGTTCACCCCAAAGTCAAAAATACAAGACCTTGTTGTGAGCAGTTTCATGTAGGAACTATCAGTAGAAAAAAAATACTTCCCACATGAAACTGCTCACAACAAATCTATGGATTATCTTGAGTAACCAGACATTGCTGTTGAGTTTTTCAAATTATATCTTTACGGCCGATATCTCCAAACCTCGGCAAATCATACCAAAACAATCTAGATGGATAAATAGCACTACAGATTAGAAAAATATGTATTTTCAATTTTGGGGTGAACTGTCCCTTTAACTTAAGCTACTTTGGGATCTGAGAGACCACACCAACATTGATGTGGACCAGCAAATTCTCACACAGCTCTCTGTAATGACACCCCGAGTCCTTCACGTTTTGCGGAGTCCCCTGATGGAGAAGTTCAGGCGCATGAATGATGACTGTGAGGATGGCAGACTGAAAAAAGGTAACTGCATCAATTAAATCTGCACTGCTTAGACTTCCAATGTACCAATGACTGACTGCCTTACCAACACACACACACACACACACACACACACACACCCTACCTGACTGACTGACACCCTTCCTGTCTGTCTTCCTTCCTGCATGTATCTGTCTCACACACAGTAATGAACGTAAAAAAAAGTATGTACTGTAACGCATTTAATAGCATCCACCATGTTATGTTAAATTAATGATGTTATGTTGTATGAAGGCCGACAGTTGCCTGCACTGTTCAAGCAGGACCCATGGTTGCTTTTTGAAGTTGAAGTGAGCCATGAACAGTTGACTACAGTGTGTGAAGTACAATCTAATCAAAGCACTACACTTGTACAGTTTTAATATTAACTCATAAGATTTGCCTTTTGAATAAATGTGAGAGAATATGGTTAATGCTATCCCCTCTCTCCCAGGGCCATGCTCAGACCAGCACTCCTGTCTTCTCAGCACCGAAGATGGTGCTTAAAGGCTACAGGGAGGGTCATCCTATGCAGTATGACCGCATTGTGCTCACGTTGCATGGCCAGTTGGTCACAGAAGAGAGCGAGGACATCTCGAAGGCACTGGGCTCCTCCTGTGCGTATATTCCATGTTTGGAATCCTGTATCCTAAAGGACTGAAAAAGACGCTGACCTTTTTGGAGTGTGTTGTTTTGAAGGATGCAGCCAGACTTTCTGTCACAGTAAAAAGAGTGTATAACTCAATCTGTGAGTAGACTCTCTTTTGAAGAGAGCAAGGGCTTTTCCACTGAACTGGGCCTCTTCCAGTTTTAGTTCCAGAATTTATATTTTGTTTTTTAAATTTTGAAGGACTTACAATTTTTTTTGTGCTGTTGACAATGAAAGATACTGCAGGACTCACAGGGCTACAGTAAATGGCTGTGGGCCAGAATGTTTGTAAACCATGACTCTCTCTTCCTCAGAACTGTACATATTTCAAGCTTGTAATATTTTAGATTTGTATATGTTAAGGGGAGTATATTGTGATGTTGTATATTTATATATATTTATGTATTTATAGTTTTCCCTGACTTGTCAGCATTGAATTTATTTGCTGAAATAAAAAAAAAATTTAAAAAAAAGGTTTTGAAAGGGTAATATATCGTGTTTCTCAGTAAGCATATCTCTTATTCTCTAATTAGTTCAGTGATTGAAAAAGGTCTGGTGTTATGCTCAAGGGCAGCTGTTCCTCCTGGTTTGAGAAACAATTAACCAATCAGACCTTTGAAGAAGGGATTATGAATATGGACGTCATCTTCCTACATCTACTTAGCTAGATATCCAGCTACATCAATGAAAAATAGCGGGGGTAAAAACTGCCACAAAACTGACAACAAGTGTGGATTAAATTGATGCAGCTAAAAAGGCTCTTGGAATATTTCTACAATTGCTGCAAAAACCCTTAAAGGTGAAATGAATGTATCCTACTAACAAGTATTGTGTGTGTATCCAAAGCCTGATATATCCTATTCCTTTGTGCCATGGAGCTCCATTGCTTTCCAAAAAATATTAAAACACATCAGTGAGCCACACTGTTGCACTGGGTGACATGTTCCGTCATCACCATGAACACACACACTGTAGTTGACTCAGTCCCACACCCACCGCTGTCCAAAATACTTACTGGAGCCCCTGAAAATAGTCCCCAACAAATTTCCTCCTATGAGTAATGGTTGATAAAAACTACAGTAACGAGCTGTTTTTGGAAATTACTGAGCTACAGTATATATTTGTGACCCATTTTTAAAGAATTACATCTTCAGTAGGAAGCAATGTGTCTGTCTGTCTTACTGCCCCAGACAGAGTAAGGAAGTCAGAAAATACTGAGAGACAAACTAACACATTGTTGATCTTTTCATGGTTTCGAATGACTAGGCCCTAACCCACCTACTAGTACTGATTGGTTATGATTGCCTCATTGGAAACTGGCTAACATGAACTCAGTGTCAGGATGAATGAATGAAATGATAAGAAATGGTAACGCAGTCTGATTTTCAGGCCAGTAAAATTCCATCAACATTCAAAAATGGAATGATTTTAATCTGCATACTACTTAAAAAAAAGATTTTGTAATTTTTCAGTGTGAATGTACAACATAATCACAACACAGTTACAGTTTGTTACAGTTGCCATGGGTGCGGAGCTATCCAATGACCAATCCGTTCGCTCCGCTAAATTTACACACGTTTTAGTTGTACTTTTGTGAATACTACTGGACAATGACAACATATATGTAGGAAATCTGTGTGCTTCTGCATTCTGAATCAATATGTAATGAATACGAAGCAGCAGCAATTTAATTATCATTCTCCACCATTTAACATGTAGTGTTTAACATTTAGCTCAGTTTTACACAGGAACCAGGCCCAAGGCCCCAGTTCATGGCTCCACACCAAATCGAGCCGATCCATGGACCCATCTGTCCTAGACAGATGTCTAGGCTGTAATCAGACACTCAGGAGGTCTTCCTCGGGCTTCCTTGTCTCTTCACCCCTGTCCACCTGTGCAGACAGAGGTATCCGAACGTCCACTGTCTTGTCCAGGCAGTCCACATGCACCATCTCCTCGCCCCCTCTTCTCCCCAAATAGGCAACATTAATCATTGGTGATTCCATAACCAGGAACATCCGCTTCTGAGCGCACCAAAAACAATTTTAACCTCTTTTTTGACGTTTAAAAGAGCTATGGAAAGTCCACTTGTATATCAGGCCCTATCCCCACTCTTGGCCGCGGAGCTGGCCGTTTTAGCAGACTCCTCAGCCTTCACACCTGGCTCCAGTCTGCCAGTAGGACTCACAACATGAGTTTTATTGGCAATTTTACAGAGACAAGCAGGGCAGCCAAATGCTATCAGCTAACTTGCAGCACACAGTGTAGTCCCTCCCATGTGACTGACTGTTTACGTCTTACACACACACACACACACACACACACACACACACACACACACACACACACACACACACACAGTCTCAGATCCCCCCTATTGCTCTATGGCACAACCTCAGCATACTGATTCCCATAAGAGCTCCCCCCACAGGTCACCGACTAGTATACCTACTTTCATAACCGCCATAATTTCTTATCAAAGACCCACTCCAGCACACTCAATATCACAGCCCTCTGCTGCTAACCATAACAACTTAATTCAAATCCCTTTGCAATCTCTGTTACCGCCTGTCCTCAATTGTACTACTGCAAGTTTTGGTCTTTTAAATATCAGATCCATTAATTTATCTTAACTTTTAATAAGTTTGACCTTTTTTTTATCATCACAGAGACATAGCCCCAGGGAGACTGTAGTGCTCTCATTGAAGCAACCCCCCTGATTTTACACAACTCCAACCCCGATTGTCAGAGGGGGGGTGCTGCTGCTGTTATTTACAGAAAAGTTTTAAATGCACTCCCAAGTTTTCTGAGCTTTTGCCTTAAATCCACATTTTAACACAAAGGAGCTGGTCTCCCTTTCAGACTACCCTGGACTCTATTGACCCCTACAAAGACAAAAAGTCAAACAGAACACCCCAGCCCTGGCTAAATTAATCCACCCAGGAATTAAAGAGAGACTTTAGGAAAAAAGGAACGAAAATGGAAACAAAAACAGGTTTACATGTTTTTTATGAGCTTTGGAGAGCTACAGTGAAAAAGCCATCAAATGGCAGTTAACGAAGCAAGAACATCTTTCTTCTCTAATTTAATTTTAGCAAATCACTCTAACCCCAGAATTTTATTTAAGGCAACAGGCTCGGTCATCACCTCCTCCCCCTGTCATTTAACCGACGCCTCACAAGATTTGTGTGAGAAGTTTTTACAATTTTAAAAAAAAACCCAAAAGAGCCAAGGATATAAGGCAACAGATCTGTGGTGTACTGCAAGGTTCAATTTTAAGTCCAACTGCTCTACTCCATGAGCCTAACCCCATGTTGCCAGGTTGGCCTCTCCAAAGCTGGTCATAGTTGCTCTGCTAACTGCAGGATCATCCCCTGTATCTACTAACGAGCGTTTTGTCATCAAACCGCAACACATCATTAGGGTCTGCCATAAGCCTCTCAAGGAATAAGTTCCGCCTGTTGACATTTTGTTGGTTTTGTAAAAGCAATAAAAGAGCAGCCATGGATTAAACAAGTTAACTAACACTACCTGGTGGAAAAGTGAAAGTTAGGACAGCTAAACGGTTATCCTAAAGTTAGGAGAGTTTATTTAAGATTTTTGGATGTTAGGATGCTTGTGTAATACACTTTTCCTATCTTAAGTTAGGATAGGAACATTGACTTAGGAACTGAGGATCTGTAATGGTTTGTTTCCTAATTCAGGTCCTTAACTGTTTGGTAACCATTGTAATTAGACCATGGTTACCAAACAGATAATATAGGAGCTGCAATTCAGGAAGTTTCTGTAATATGGGCCCAGGAGAGCGGTAGAGAGTATCGGCCTGAGCAACACGCTCAATTGTGCAAAAACCCGGACTGGACTTTTAGACAAGAGGGCAATAGCAGAAACATGTGGCAAGGACTAAGAACAATGACAGACTACAAAGGGCCCCCTCCCCCTCTCCTTGTCAAGTGTCGATGCATGAGACCATCGGCATCGACCAACAAGCCAAAACATCTGAAGCACAAGTTACTGGATGGAGGGGGCACCTTCCACACTTATCACCCTTTCTGAGCATGATGTCAGGAGGGCTTTCAAGCGTGTGCACACCAGGAAGGCAGCAGGACCAGACAGTATCAGTGGGCGGGTCCTCGCACTATTTGCTGACCATCTAGCGCCAGTATTCACAATGATATTCAACCTATCACTGGCTCAGTCTGTCATACCCTTGACTTTATGACGGGCAGACCCCAGGTGGTGAGGGTGGGTAGGCATATTTTGTTTTATCTCTCTTATGGTATTGTATTTGTGAAGCAACTTGTAACTCTGGTCTTGAAAGGTGCTATGGAAATAAAGTTTATTATTATTATTCTATTTTACACTTGTTTTTTATTTCACTATTGTAGGAGCTTGCAGACATACATTTCACTATGATTGTACCCTGTATGATTACATGTGAAAAATAAACTAGAATTTGAACTTGAACTTGATTAGCATTTAGTATGCAATTGGGCATATTTCCACACCTATGTATCATTTCACACCTGCTGGGACCACCTGAGGACAGCTCTGCAGCTCTCCCAGAAATCATGCAGGACATGACTGATTTATGCAGCTAAAGAAGTTGATTAAATGCGATTAAATGAGCAAAATATGTGTCAGTCAGAATTTTGGACCAAAAGTTAGGACCAATTCCCCTTCCTTAAATATTGGCCCTGGTTTACACTTGGGTAAGGTTATGTTCAGATCAGACGGTTAGAATTAGGGTTTTAGAATACATTTGTTCAGTGGAAAGTCCTTACAAGTGTAGGAATACAAATGCAGTGTGTGTGTGTGTGTGTGTGTGTGTGTGGGTGGCTAAACGCACATCTACAGCTGACAGAAGACAAATGGTTCTGCCTGTGGAAAGACAAACACTCCCCACTCCAGTTCTCCTCTGTTCCACAAACTTACTTATATTCCTGTAATTTCTTACAATTTGTGGTAAAGAACAAACAAACAAAAAAAACATTTAATCTTCTGTCATGTGTTGATTCAATCCACACCTCTTGAACCTTTGATTTTCCAGCATTCCCATAGTGATTAATAGCTCAATCTCAGGCTGGCTAATGAGTTTTATCAGGAGCCGCAGGTGATTAATTAGCAGCAGCAAAGAGTATGTCACTGCTTTATTCTGGCTAAGCCATTTCTTCCATGCTCTAAATCTTCTCTCTACAAAGAGATAGCTCAGCCCCAGGTGACATTTTTAAACAGCTTTGAGGTTTGTAAGAGTTCCAGCTCTACAGGCTATGGTCAAATCAGCACAAATACATGGCCCTTTGACAGTTAAACTGTGACAGTGAGTGTGGTCATTCAGCATGACATTGATTCATTCGTCTCAGAGGGAATGTCTGCTAATCACTGTCAATGTTCTGCTTGCTGGTTTCCATGTTTCCATAATCTCTACAACAAAGCTGGGGAGTAAAATGTTTTTATGACCTCTGTCATAATCGTAGAAAAGGTTTCAGTCGTAGTCGTCTGGACACTGTTTTCAGAATCACGTTTCGGCTCCCCTCAGAAACGTCTTGATTCTGAAAACAGTGTCCAGATGACTACGACTGAAACCTTTTCTACGATAGAGCACTCCTGGATGAATGAGGGACGACACCGTCTTACTCTGTCATAATGGACAAAAATTTTATAAAAGCCAGGTTGACAAACTCCATAATTTTCCATGAATATAAGATTATGTGAACCACAAGATCTCAATTTGTCGATAGTCACATTATTATTCTGACAATGTTCTCCTCAGGAGCAAGGAAACACCATTCTGCCCCTCCTCCACCATTAACATTATGACAGACAGCTGTCATGGGCAAAAGAGTTATGTATGCGTGTGCAGGGTGTGTACAGAGGTGGTGTTTGACCTGTAGATTGTGACCACATCTTTCACTGCAAGAGAGTTTAAAGGTCAGGCCAATGAGAGCAGAGAGCGCAGGGAGTGAAGTGTATTTATATCCACCTGTTATTTATGCACATAAGAAAACCTAAATATCACCAAAACGGGTCTAAGGCTGGTTGAGATGGAATACAGACTTTATTCTGTGTCTCCTTTTTCAGGTTGAACATTGGGAAGAATGACCTGTTGACCTTTTATGATGGCGATGACCTTACAGCTAAAGTTCTGGGTCAGTATGGAGGATCAAAGTCCCGATTTAAGCTCTACACCTCCACCGCAGATGTCACCATCCAGTTCCAGTCTGACCCGGCCACCAATGTCTATGGCTACGGCAACGGCTTCATAGTGCACTTCTTTGGTAAGTCATGGAACCAGTGCTCAGAGATAACTCAATCACACAGAGATTTAAACCTTAAGACTTACTCATCAGGGAGCTCTGCCGTCTACTTTTTTGCCAAAGTTGCTATTTGAAGGCAGATACCAGTTTAGTTTGGATTGATAAAAACAGATATCAACAGCTTCATTAAATGTGACTGTTTTCATGTCAGGTATTCAGTATTCAGGGACCCTAGGGCCTTAAGGCACTGACCATGTAAGGCCTATTTTATCGTGCAAGCTTAACAATAAGCACAAAACAGTATGTCTTGGGTGCACAGACTGTGTAGGCTTGACTGTGCACACTTACTATTTCAGTTCATGTATGTGCAGCAGCACAAAGTGCAGAAGTGCAATATATAGTAGATCAGAGAGTATGGTGATTAATAAATACACCCTCAGCTCATCACATTCTTGGTATCATAGCTCTGAATCAGCTGAGCCAATCACAGTGAAGCATGACAACAATAGTTCAAGGAATGGAAAGACGCTTCTTCAAAATCATATTGTTGTCTGGATGAATGGTACGACGTGAACACACAGCACCACAAATCTGCATTCAGAGGGCTTTTACAATGACTATAGAAATAAGTCATTAAAAAATGATTCTACTTTATCTCACATCATAAATGGACAGTTGTTTAGTAATTGATGTGACAGCAGCATTTGCACTGTAATGTCTTTCAAGAATAAAACATGAAACACCACTTTTGCTAAAAAGAAAGTTGGAAAGGAGGCAATTATGTACAGGATTAATGAGCCCAGCAGAACAGCAGAATACTGAGTTATAACCGACTAGTCTGATGTGTGTAGAAATGTGTGTGGTTATTTTGTAGTAGCCTGGTGTCATTTACATATAATTTAATGATGGTAAACACACTGAACATCTGTGTGTAATGGCAATGCACTCTGGCGCAGAGCTTCTTAAATCAGCGGCTGCAGATTTATCAACATGTGTCCTGCTGCCTCCGATGGCTGCAGGGATTTAATGAACTGAAGGAGAAGCTTTTCATACAGTATAAAGCAGCTGTGGACAACAGATACTGTAAGAATCGCCCATATTAAGACCAATTTACCGATGTTCCTGCTTTAAACATGTTATTTTTGATTTATTTGATTTAAACTCACCTACTCATTCCATTATTTCTGTGTATTTCCTCCAAGTATTTGTTTTGCTCTCTGATAAAATCAAATAAAGTGGCAGCAGAGTGACGTTGCTTCAGAAACAGATGTGGTTTCCACCAAGATACCAACAACTCACTTTGTGCTGCCTCATTTGAATGAACGGCCCACCTGTACCTCTCCTTCCAGATAACTTCGTGGTTACCTGTCGGAGTGCTGCTTGTGCTGGTCGTTGGGCCGCCACGAGAACAGGGCCCGTTATAATGTTCATGGTTTGAGTCCGACCTTGGACCACGTCATCCTCCACGCTACTGTTTTGGATTTTTTTTTACAATTAACACTTAAATTGCCACATGCAAATGACAAGGTACTACAAAATGTAAACCGCATTTTGCATCATACCACATCATGCATCAGAAATATTAGCATTTAATGAGCCATTAGATAATACAGATAATCATAAAGGATAATGACAAAGAAGTGTAGACGACGCTAAATGTTGATATGTGATTATTAAAGGAATAGTTCAACATTTTGGGAAATATGCTTATCTGGAGTCAGGGAGTAGTTAGCCTAGCTTAGCATAAAGACTGGAAGCAGGGGGAAACAGCTAGCTTGGCTCTGTGCAAAGTTTAAAAACACCTACGAACACCTCTAAAGCTCACCAATTAACATAATATATCTAATTTGTTTCTGTACACAAACAGAAATGTTAAAAAAACAAATTGTGGTTTTGGATGCTCGGGTCTATTTCTTTCTCTTTGCCTATAATTTTAGAGCTGACGTTAACAGCACCTTGCAGTCGGTACTTGTCTATTTGACAAAGGGATGCAAACCAGCAAATAAAGGAAAAAGTTAAAGTACTTGAAATAAAAGAAGAATAAAACATTGTCAATATTCTTTGATCAACTCCAAAGGAGTTTAGTTTACGCAGACAGTATAGATGCTGCTGAGGCTTTTTCACAATGACATCTGTATTTTCACTAAATCTCAGTCTGTCATCAAACACAGTTCCCACAGCTTGTGGGTCCGGACAATTTCAACGTTTGTGCTATGAATGATTGTCGGAAAACTGTCTCTTTGGTGAGATTATCATTTCTTTATTTTTGGATACATTTAAATCCAGAAAAGATGTATTGCATCAGTCCACAAATTCTTGCACTATGGGTCCATGTGATTGATCTGACCGACTGAGAAGAGACATAATAACACTGTCGTCAGCAAATTTTATTTGATTTAATTTGTTGATTTTTATGTTTACTACGACAGTCCTCTGTATACAAGATAAAACATAGAGGAGAAAGGACACAACCCTGTGGTGAGTCAGTGGAAGTACAGATCGATTCAGATGCTCAACCATTTATAATGACTGTCGCAGTCCTGTTAGGGAGAAAACTGATAATCCATCTGAGCTGATGATCTAAATGGAAATAAGATGAAGTTGCATTGTATTAAAGGCTGAAGAGAACTCAACAAAAAGTAATCTTGCATAAGTGCTTGTTCATGTACCGAGTTCATAATAAATACCTTTCCATCGTCATCACCTCTCCCAGACTTGTACGCGAACTGCAGGGGGTCGAGACTTTCATCCCTTTAAAATGTTTAGCTACAGACTGGGTTGAAACTTGTAGTGGCTGCCCAAGTGAGAGTGTCTCGGATAGATCCCTAAGTTGGACACTAAAATCCTGAGTGTCAAAACAATGGAAGAACTGCATGCCTGCCTGTCTGCCTGCTTACCTGCCTACCTATACCTGCCTGCAAGCCTTCTATTTTTCAATAAATCACTGAAATGACTGCATTTGGGTCCTATTCCTTGCTGCCTCACACTCACCAGCCATGACAAGCGCTGGTTGCCAGATATGGTGAGCCAAGGTTTTGGTTTTGACAGTGGGGCAGCTTTTCAGTGGCAGCTCTCTCATGACCTTTGACCTTCTCAAACAAACATACAACTTGCCCCATCACGGTCACTACCACTACATACAGTTGGAAGACACCATAAAAAGAAAATTGATAAACATAGCTTCCACAACTTCACGCCTCCCTTACTACTAAACTCTGTTCATTTCCACCCGAAAAAGTCCAATCACAGATTTACAGACTCTTTTCTCACCATGACACCAATACTGTTTCAATACCAAAAGACAAATGGACATCAGACTTGAATATAGATCAATAAATAAATAAATCAACTGGCAAACTATATGCAACATTGCATATATACACAATACATTCTTCATGTCATACAACTCAAAAACTCAATACAAGGTCCTACACAGAGTACACATCACCACTCACAAAATGTCCCATATGGGCTTCACAGACAGCGACACCTGCACACACTGTCCCACCGCAACAGACAGCCTCTTCCATGCATTCTGCCTCTGCACACCAGTTAGGCAGGTTTGGTCGGAGGTCGTGGGAAAGCTGTCCGAGATCCTCAACCTCAGCATGCCCCTCTCCCCCTCCACCTCTCTTTCAGGTGATCTCTCATCACTTACAATCCCACAACTTCTCCAAACTTTCATCTTAATGGCATTAACTGTGGCCAAGAAAAGCATTTTACTCAGCTGGAAAGACAAGACAAAATTATCAATAAACCACTGGCTCAATCTGTTATCAGACCACGCAAACCTAGAAAAACTCACAATCTGATCCCATTCCATAACACCCCCCCACCTCAGCCCCCCACTCAGATCCTCCCAACCACAATATGGCAACTCCAAAGAACCCACAATATGCTTGCTCAATACCATTTTTTTGTTTTTATTGTTGTTTTGCTTTGTTTGTTTATTTATGTCTTAATGTCTTTGTGCTTCTGTGGATGTTTTGTAAATAGCTCTGTTGTTTACCTGTGGTAAAAAATAATAAAATAAATAAAGAATAAAGGAGGAATTTGACATGTATAAGAAAGTGGTGGAAGAAGTAGTCAAGTAAAAGCAATATCACAGTGTAAAAATTCTCTGTACAAGTTAAAGTCCTGCATTCAAAATCTTGCTTGAGTAAAAGTACTAAAGTATTAGCATCAAAATATACTTCAAGTACCAAAGGTAAACGTTCTCACGCAGAATGGCCCATTTCAGAACACACAACATCACTGGATTATAATTACTGATGCATTAAAGTGATGTACACATTAATGTTGCAGCTGGTGAAGGTGGAGCTCATTTTAATTACTTTAGAGACTGCTGGGTAGCTTAATCAATAATAATACATCCCAATGTATTAGTTGATTTATATTTTGTATTAATAATCTGAATCTGCAAAGTAACTAGTAACTAATGTTGTAAAATAATATAAAATAAATAAAAATGGAGTAAAAAGTACAATATTGGCTGGCTTCCAAAATGTAGTGAAATAGTATGAAGTAGCATAAAATGCAAATACTCGAGTGCTTTACTTAAGTAGAGTACTTGCGTAAAAATGTACTTAGATCAAAACCCAGTGGTGGAATGTAACTATGTACAGACGCGATGGTACCAAATCTGACAACCTCACAGTGATGACAAGACTACACACAGCCAGGTTCGGGTTATGCTAGAAAATAACTAGTTTGTTCAAACGCATCGAAAATCAAAGTCTTTATAGTTGTTCCTAACGGCCACACAGGATGGAGACGCAATACTGTTTCAGTATGGGGATAACGGCGCACATTCTCAGACAGTCTCTCTTGGAAGACATTCATAATGTTGCACTTGGTTGTTCACATGAAAAGTGAGTTGTGTAAAGAATGAAAAAAAGAGCTTGAGAGAGAAGGATTCTGAAGCCATTAGACCATCCAACAAGCAGTTCCGATGAAGCATCCTGGCAGCTTCACTGCGCCCGACTGTTGTCCGCCAAGATATAGTTCCAGCACGTAACTCTCTTAAAATATTTTTAACTTTCTGTTTGTGTACGGATTAAACAAATGAAAAACAACATGTCACTATGTGAGTTTGAGAGGTGTTGGTATGAGTTTGTTGTTTTTTTTTACTTTGGAAGGGGCAATGCTAGCTCTTTCCGCCTGCTTCCAGCCTTTATGCTAAGCTAGGTTACCCACATCCTGACTCCAGCTCTGTATTTCTACTATCCATCTTCTCATCTAACTCTTGGTGAAGTGTATTACCCAGAATGTTGAGCGATTGTTTTAATGTCTAATGTAAATCCAGTCTAATATTGTTCTGATGTATCAGTAGCCCAAAGAAGCTAATAGAAATGTAGCTAAATTAAGGCGAACGGCTGCGGATACAGATGATCGACAAAGAGGAATAAAGGGAGGGAAAGCTTTATTACAGGCTCTTCATGAATCTTGTTGGTGGAAGGTAAACACAAAACAGCAACGTGGGCAGGTGTCAGAGAATTTTGCTTGTCTAGTGCCCGAGTGCAATTACTTTGGTGTGTTTGTCCAAATTAGACTCGTAAGCAGAGGACCGGAGCCGGCTGCTGTGTGCCTGGGAATGAGCGGAGCGAAGCCAACAGGCCTGGCAGCTTCCAGTTACCTCACAGGAGAGCTCATTTGAGTTGCTGGAAAAATAACGTTCCATGAAGGCATCGCTTGGTTTCAAGCTCTAATAAAAAATATATCTTAATGGATCACCTTATGCTGTCTATCCAGACAGATGCCAATTGGAAAAGCTACCGAAAGAACATTCACGTCTTATTATTATAGCATTTGACAGTTTCACACATTAAGCCTCCCCGTACACTGTGTGATTTTGGGCTGACCCAGACAAAAGTTGACAACCTTGGGAGCAACGTGGTAAATCTCTGGTCATTAATCCATAAGTGATCCATCAAGTGTTGCTGAGTTAGAGATTTGGGGACAGTGTCAGAAACTGAGGTCCAGATTCTCATAATAAAGCCTCGTCTACAAACCACCAGTTGAAACATGGCGGCATGAAATTAAATTGTTATCGCCCTTAGACATACATACCACAGTGATGTGTACTCTGCATACAGTATCTATAGTTAGTGCAATTTTTTAAATACATTTAGAGAGTCCAAATGATGGACTGTTCTGTTTCTTTCTTTTCCTTTTCAAAATATGAGAGCAGCACAAAATCTTGAAGATCACTGTTATTGCACAATGTGTAGGGCCCTTGAAGGCCAGGGTATACTTGAAACGGAGTAGTTCGCATAAAAAGTGACAGCAGTAGTGTGAAGAATGAGAGCTTGCGAGAGAAGCTGCAGCCCACCAGTTCTGACGTCGGAAAGGTGTGGGGGGACGGGGTTTCAGAAGCTGTTCGAGTTTAAGCATATACTGGCCAGTTTAGACTAGGCTCTGACCCTTATGTTTGTTTGCTGATCTGTGAGGTCAAAACGAGCCCTTTATTGACATCCGACATCCGTCACCGTCATTTCATTCTTCACTCTTTCCTAACATTGTAATTGCTGTTTCAGGAACCTCTCTAACATTGCCCACTGTTTCCAACATGGAAAATGATATCTTTTGTTTTGAAAGATTTGAAAGATATTTAAAGATTAAATATCGCAGATTCAGTAACAAGATTAACTACCTAACGCCCATTGATGGACAGAATGAACAATGATTCTGCTCTTGAAAGCTAAAACTTCATGTTTGACCCATGGGTGGTGCCATAGGAAAGACAATGGGATCATCAAAATCACAAAGGTTCATATTCTAAGGAACATGATTGAGCAGATTTGCATGGCAATCTGCCGTATACACAAGAGATTTTTTTTTTTTTTTGCAAAGTTGATATTTTGGCCCTAGAGTGGCTCTAAATGACAGCTCACCAAGCGTTGTATGTGTGTATGTTTGGAAAGGGTCGATCCTCTTAGGAGCATGAATGTGCCAAATACATTTCATGGCAATGTGACACTTAAATTTAGCTCTTTCTTGTGTACAAATAAATATCAGGAGTCATCCAAGATTTCTTACTATGTGTTGTACTAAGTGTTGGGCAGACAGAGACTGATTGACTGACTTTAGTATCTTTATGTAAAAAAAGGCATCAGCCTTTAAAAGCTCATGTCACTCAAACCTTCCATTAATTTCCTAATTTCCTGTCTCTCTCTTTCTTACGGCTTCTCTCTGATCAGAAGTAGCTCGTAATGACACCTGCCCCGAGCTTCCAGAGATCTCTAACGGCTGGAAGAGTACATCTCACCCCGAGCTGGTTCAGGGCACCGTGGTGACCTACCAGTGTTATCCTGGTTATCAGGTGGCGGGCGCCGAGCTGCTCATGTGCCAATGGGACCTCACCTGGAGCAGCGACCTACCAAGCTGTGAGAGAGGTGAGTACAAAGACACTGCCACCACTACTGCATTAGCCACTGGAGATGGTAAAGATGGTAGATGCATGACACATGTCAAAGATACTGAACCCCAAATTGCTCCCGAGGGCCGTGCCGTCGGTGTGTGTGTGTGTGTGAATGGGGTGAATGTGATATGTAGTGTGAAGTGCTTTGAGTGGTTGGAAGACTAGACAGGCGCTGTACAAGTACAGTCCATTTACCGTTTCACCACTTCATATTTCACAGTCATGTTTCTGGCCACCTGATGAATGTAAGTCTAACATTCACTCTCCTTTTTGGTTTCTACCAACTGCTGAGGGAAATATCTGGCTCTTTTAGCAGCTAAATGCTCCACGATCTTCACTAGCTCTAGCAGTGCGTCTGCTGTTTGGTGCCAGACAGCTAAACAACGAGCTGAAACTTGCTATAAGGCTCCATAAAGCCGAGGGGAGCTGCAGATTCAGCTGCAGTGTATTTACCCTTTGACATTTTATTGTCAAAATTATCATTGTGAATTATATCCACTACAGAGTCCCCTCAACAATTCCCTTGGCATGTACATTACAACACAATGCACAAATTACAGTCAGGTTTCAGTGGTGACGTAAAATGATGATGACTCTTAAGTGTCCAAATTCTCAATTTACTGCTCACTATGAATAAGCTATGGCGCGTCTGTTGAAATGAATGTTTCCTATGAGCACCGAGTCTAAATGTTTGTTCCGTAGCTTGGTCACAGAGATTTTCCACTTCGGCACATATGCAAAACCTAACAATAATTCCAATAATTTAGGGCAAGAAGAATAACTGATGCTTTCACCGAAAGACGCTTTTGCATAATACTTACATCTAATAGCCCTAAAACCAATTTTTCAATTGTACAATATAAGTCTGGTTTATATTAGGCTATTACACAACAGCAGACACACACAAAAACAAGCAGTAGCGATGCCTCACTGCCAGTGAACCGGGACCCCGGCTCCAGCATGGCTGACTTACACCCTGTTTTTCTGGCCCAGCTCATTTCTTAATCCCGCCTCTGTGGGCTCATGTAACCCAGCTCAGACAAACAGGACTGCACAGGCTGATATTTTCTTTACGATCAGAGACCCCTGATGCTACTGAATTATGAGGCTTTTAATGTTCTGTACTGACTTTTAATGCAAGCATAGTAGGCACGCTTCTGTTACAAGATCCAAATCTGCATGTTTTCTACAAAT
This sequence comes from Siniperca chuatsi, assembly GCF_020085105.1. NCBI lineage: Eukaryota > Metazoa > Chordata > Actinopteri > Centrarchiformes > Sinipercidae > Siniperca > Siniperca chuatsi. The sequence continues at coordinate 2,302,645 of NC_058048.1, forward strand.
GTTATCTGCAGTTGCTTTATTTGACAATTGAATTGTATTATGTAACATTTTGTGTCTTTGAGCTATGCAGAGTTCAACCAAAGAGCAAGTGTTTTTAGACTCCTGAAGAGGTCAAACTTTCCAGTATTTCACACGAAAAATGAAAGATTTGAGGAGATGATTTTTGTAGTTTTTTCTGCCTTCCAGGCAGCCTTTGGTGTTCCTTCATTTCAGCACTGTATCAAAATAAGCTAGCAATCTATTGGCTTCCTTGAGGGAGGAAATCCAATACTGTGAACATACTACTTTCATTTGTCACTGTAGTAATGCCATTGAAAGTGCATGTGGATTAAAAGCGAGACTATATAACGGCCACAGGTAACAATTATTGAAAAACGTTAAATGCTAAAACAGAGTAGAGAGTCAGCAAACTGACTCAACATTGTCCATCATACAGCAATATCTGTCTATTTGCTAACGTGCCACCATAAGCTACCAAAACCATTGAGTATTGAATTGAGCAAGGTTGTGTTTTATTGCTTATGCATTCAGCTTTTCATTTGTAACAGGAAAATTATGTAACTGACAAAGGTCAATGATATAACTGGAAAAAACTATAAGCAGACATGAAGTTTAGCGTAAGTTCAGTCAGGAAGACTGACTATCTCCACGCTTATCTGTTTATTATTTACTCTCTGTCTCTGTTCCCGCTCCAACTCCATCAGCTGACTGAGGGCGTTCACTCTTTCAGTTAAACCAATCAGATACTGCCACGACCTCTGTGGGCCAATCATCGCGTTGCTGCCAAAGTTTCAAACTGTTCCTTTCTCTGCTGCTGTCAGCTGTCATTTCAGTGTCGATGCAACCCTCCTCCACCCGTTCACCTCCGCTTTTCATCACAACCGGTCTTCCCAGTCTTGCGGTGATCTCATCAGAAGTCCCGCTCCACATCTCATCCATCCAGAGCTTCAGCCATTGCTCTTCACCCCTTCACCACCACCAGTGATTAGCCTCCGTCAGGGGGATGTTCCTGTACAGCTCATGGCATCACTACCCCCTCCAAATATGATGTCACGATGGGGTCTGATCGCCAAAGACATTTTCCTTCAACTTTCCTATTTGTGCACTATGTCAAAAAATGGTATTGTTCTTTAAATGAAGTCTCCCCTGATTGAAATATGGTTCAGCATGGCTGTCAAACCCATACAGTTGTTAAGTTTTTACAATTTGGGTTTTTATATCATGCTGGAATGAACAGAAACAATGGCTGTCTGAAGGAGAGGAAAACACATCCATAAATCTTAGATGCTACATGCTTAGGAAATGTAATGTAGAGTATATATGGGTTGTAGTAAGTGGGGTAAATATAAATAAAGTCTTGTATTAACCCTTGTGTGGTGTTCATATTTTTGTTATTCAGCCAGTGGACCTGCTGCATTTGTGGGTTTTTAATTCAACACAATCAAACTATTTTATTTTAAAATACTCAACAGATGTTTACTTCATTGCTTTAAAGAACAAATGTAAATTGTACTTAGAAAGAAAAGTATATACATTTATTTCATTTTACATATAATTTTAGGAAAGTTACAGTTAATTTGCATAATTAACTGTAACGTTCCTAAAGTAATAATAATCTGTTGTTTTTTTAACATTAATTACATTACTAACAATGTTTTGAAAAGAAATAAGTTAACATTTTGCTATGATAGTTGTTTCTTACAGTAGTTTATTCTTGGGGTCCCCAGGGACCCCAGTCAGTGGCCCTTGTATGTTAAATGTGTTTGTAGGATGAGGGTTAAAGCAGCACGGCTGGATCTTTACTCATTTGCGTTATTACAAATGTCAAGAGTGATTCTGAATTAGGTTTTCTTAGTTCTGGAACACAACCCGGAAGTTTCTGTTTCACGTCTTTAGCCCTCTATAGCTACGCAAAAAAACCAAATGTAGTAGCTACTTTAGCGCTGCTACTCCCCAACACTGAATGTTGTGTAAATATTGCAAATATATTACTGTGTTATTTGTTTTATTGCATTTACTTACATTAAATGTTTCATTTTGTGTCACGGTTGGTTCTGTCTTGTACACCTGGTCATACTTCTTACTTAAATACTAGATTCACCATTGGTTCATATTTACCTCTCTAATAAGTTTTCACTTGTAACAAAGCCTTACAGAGCAGCTGGATTGGTAAACATGGGCGTGAAATTGTACAGTTTGCTGATGTTGAGTTCAAGTAATGTCTCTCAGAAAACCAGGAAGACAGAAAGTGTTGGTTGACAATAACCAACCTTTTTTCTTCGTCTGTCCATCCAGTGGTGTCTTGCGCTGACCCTGGAAAGGTGGAGCACAGCAGGCGGGTGCTGTCAGGTCCCCATTTCACTGTGGGTTCAACCATCCAGTACATCTGCAACAAGGGCTTCATTCTGTCTGGAAACAGCCTGCTCACCTGCTTCAACCGAGGCTCCTCAGGCCCCAAGTGGAACCAGAAGCTGCCTAGATGCCTGCGTACGTATGAGTTAAAGTGTTTCTCAAGGCCTACATATACTGTAAAAAACAAGTAAAATAAACAGTAAAATGTTGCCAAACTGTTCCCATAAAATTACAGTAAAATGCTTACATAATTCAACAATGAATTACTGTAAAATTACAGCTGTTATATTCCATTTCTGCCATGTTCTGCAAATAGAGCCCCCTAAATCTGACACACTGGCCCTTTAACTGGATTCATTTATTAACTTAGAGTTTTCTTCCGGTATGAAAATCATGAAATCAAAGTGTCATTTACTGAGCGACATCGCTGTATAACTGTTTCTGTAAAAACAGATGTTGGGTGTGAGTGTTCTGCTGTGGTGTATTTTTTAAAATACAAATACAGTATATACAAACAAGTAGGTGCATTAGACTGCCGTGTTTAATTGGCTACAGTGCAATGAAAATGCATTTGCCCCTTCCCAATTTCCTCTAGTTTTGCATATTTGTCACAGTTAAACGTTTCAGATCTTCGAACAAAGTTTAATATAAGACGAAGACAACCGAGTAAACAGAAAATACAGTTTTTAAATGATCAGGAAAAATATCATGCAGCACCTGTATCACCCATGTGAAAAAGTAACTGCCCACTAAATTTAATATCTTATTGTGCCACCTTTAGCTGCAACAACTGCAAACACTTCCGATACCTACAAATCTCTTTCACAGCGCTGTGGAGGAATTTGGGCCCACTCTTCTTTGCAGAATTGTTTTAATTCAGTCACATTAGAGGGTTTTCGAGCATGAACTGCCCGTTTGAGGTCCTGCAGAAGCTCCAAAACCCTAATTTAGTTTCTCTTAGGGCTGCCACGAGTAGTCGACATTGACCCTGAAAATGCGTCAACATCAATATTTTTACCGGCGCATGTTTTTCATTGTTTTTCTTCAATATCACTAAGTAGGCTAATTGTTGCGTTTGTGCTTTAGAACGGAACCGCTGTGAAACACTCCGAAAATAACCTTTTATTTCTCTGATGCACCGGCTTTCTCCCGTTACTCCCTCTCCTTATTCACTCTCTATGTCGCTCGACCACAGCTCTCTCCCTCTCAAACAAATGAACGCGAACCAAAGGAAGCTTCGTGGTGTCGTTATTTTCCGGCATCGACAAAGTAAACCAAGCGAGGACACAACTGGGAGAGTATCGTAGTTTGGTCCGTGAACTGCTTCACTGACTGTGGAGCCGTTTGACCGGATTGGCCACCGCTGCGTGTTTCTGTAACCACAGTGTTGTCTGTTCATTAGCAAGGAGAGCTTTGTAATATCTTTTGTGCTTGTAGCTGTTTAATATAAAGCCATAAAGTCGCCTGCCTGCTACCTTAGAAATTCCATTGAAATGCTTGAGAAAATGTTTGGGTCAGAATCTGGGTTTATATTACGCTGACTGACGGTGCCCGTGTGTGTTTATCATGTTGGAGTCGCCAGTTTAAACCTGCAGTTTTGCACTTTAATATGTAAACCGTTGTTTACATTTTGTTTTGTGCTGCATTATACAATGAGTACATACAGTTTGTCAAAATAAAATTAACTACAATTAAATGGTCAGTTTGATTTTTTGGAGGAAAATAGTCGATACCACCTCATTCAGAGGTGGATTTGCTCCTGAGTCTTGTCTTGCTGCATGACCCAGTTTCTCTTGAGCTTCAGATCACGGACTGATCACCGGACATTCTCCCTGAGGATTTTCTGGTAGAGATCAGAATTTACGGTTCTATCAGTTATGGCAAGTGTCCTAAGTCCAGAAGCAGCAAAGCATCCCCACACCATTACACTACCACCACCAAGGTTTACTGTTGGTATGAGGTTCTTCAACTCTCCCATGGAGTCTTTTCCTTATGGTGGAATCATGAACCCTGGCCTGAGGCGAGTAACACCGCGTCCAAACTGAATGTGAGCGTCCGACTATCGCGTCGCATCGAGTAACATCGGACGCTCTCTGTCCACGCTGATCCATTAAATATGCACATCTGGTGACATGTAAACAAACCACGTACCTATCAGGTTGCCTGGAGACGTTAACCACTCAAGTAAAAGATGGGTGAGTACTTGCTAACTAGTTACATTTGTACTTTTTAGACAGAAAACAAACATTTTATATTGTGGTATTTAATATACATTTCCAATTTATCGGCCCAATATATATCGTATGTATATGTAGATATGACGGTGCCTATCGAAGCGATCACTGTTGCTTTAGCTGCTCCGTGCTTGTAAAATATCCACCGTGTCCGCGTCCTCTAATGTAATACCAGAGAACGTCTCTCTGTTTCTCTGCAGTAGACCGCGTGGAAGGAGGCAGAGTGAGGGGAGATTGTCCACCAGTTAATCAATCGTCGATGGCGTCCTTCTAAAAATAAAAAAATTCTAAAATGGGTCACCAATTATACCTGGGCGGGCCGCACAAGTAAAGTCAATCTGTGGGAAACACTGCAAATATCACAAGAGCTCACTTGGTTTCATTTACACATGCTGAACACAAAACCAGCAACTTGAAGGACTAAGCAGCCACGCTACATTCAGCACTTCAGCACAGCTACACTGCATATGCCTCTAGAATGAGGACTTTTAATTGGCTAGTACAAGGGCCAATCACAGAGCCTAATACTGAAACCGTTGTTACACCGTTGTTGAGGGCGTTTATAATAATAATAATAATAATGATAATAAAACTTTATTTATAGAGCACTTATCAAAACAAAGTACAAAGTGCTTCACAACAAGAGAAATAAAACACCACAGTGAAAGATGAAATATACAGAAATAAAATACACAGAAGCAATAAAATAAACAGTAAAATAAACAGCCAGTTCAGGTAAAACCAGGATCTGCTTTCAGATAAAAATGTGTTTTGAGACGAGACTTAAACGAAGACTCTGACTCAGACAGCCTGATGTCTTCGGGCAGGTTGTTCCAGATCCTCGGGGCCCTGATGGCCAAAGCTCTGTCCCCCTTAGTTTCCATCCTGGACTCAGGAACAGACAGGAGACCCCTGCCCGAAGATCTCAGACTACGTGAAGGTTCATAAGGGATTACAAGGTCTAAAATATAATCTGGGGCCATGAAGAGCCTTAAAAGTAATCAACAAGATCTTAAAATCGATCCTGAAACCAACAGGGAGCCGATGTAAAGAGGCTGAACCAGGTGTGATGAGGTCTAACCTCTTAGTCCTGGTTAACAGTCTAGCAGCTGAGTCCTGTACAGTCTGCAGTCTGTCAGAGTTTTTTGATTAAGACAAGTGAACAGGCTGTTACAGTAATTGAGGCATGAGGAGATAAAAGCATGTACAACAGTTTCTGCATCAGTAAGATTTCAAATAGATCGGATTTTTGCAATGTTTCTGAGGTGATAAAAACATGATTGGACAAGCTTAGTGATATGTTGCTCAAAACAGTAACAGTAAGACGGAAAGTGTGCTGAAAATACTTTTACTTTAACTAGGCTATATGAAAAGCTCACATCAAATATCTCATAGAATGACACTGTGCACTTAGTTTTCTTCAGTCTCAGTTCACTCACCGTCACTACATAACAGTTTTATCAATAACTCTGAGAAAGATGTCAGTCATCTTAGGAGGCATCCATAAGGACGAAGACTCCATGACTCCAGGCTTTGGACGCTTCGCTTCGCTCAATGATCTTGTTAGCCATCATGAAACCAGTGGCCACTGCCTCGTTTGAACCTGTATCAGTTTGATGCTATAGCCTTGATGGCAAATTCATAAAAAGAAAAAAAATTAATCTTGAATCATAGTATGTGTAAGCTGCAGCACTCACACTAACATTCCAGCCTTCATACCGCATCAGTTTGGTTACTATTCCATTTTCTGACGTTGTGTGAACACAACCAAAAAACAAACCCGGGTCACGTCCCTTTGCTTGTAGGACTCTCCTGAAGACATGTGGGAACACAGCGAAGTACGTTCCTGATGGGTTGAACTGAGCTTTTCTGCCATATCAGGGGCAGAAGTGACAAAAAACAGAACACAGCACAAGAAATAGGATAAGGGTTGAAATCCACTATTCTCTATAAGGGTTACAATTCACTATTCAAGTATGGTACATTTCCTGTGTCAAGATGCCACACAAATCTCACAAGGTTTTTCAATATTACCATAGTCAGCTCCATAACAATAAATCACAGGAAGCTCTTTAGACGTCTATCAAGAGCTAACTGCATCTTTCACTCTTACTGCCAAGTTAGCACGTTAAATGAGCTCAATAATACAATAACGACCACTGCACACTGTAACGTTCGTTTGCATGTAAGTTACTGAACTTATCAGACGCACCATCAACTTAAATCTAAGACTAACGTCCCATAACTCGTTAACGGGGCTAACGCTTTTTGATAGCTTAAATCCTACACTGAGACATTTTAGCTTAACCTTGCTGTTAGCTTGCACTAAATCACTTAGCTTGACATCAGAACGCCACTATTCATAATAAAGTAACTAAAAACAAGGTAAGCTGTTTTCCCTCCCAGCAAAGCAGCGGATATTTGACAAAAATAAAACCAAGACATCACCTTTAGTTGATGCTGAGCTCTAACACTTCTGTGCAGCCGGGCGGTGTCTTCTTCAGACCGCTCTGCTGGCGCTCAGATTCAAGTGATTCCCGGGCATTCATTGGCTGAACAAGTCCCGGCAACTACGATTTTGTCCAATCACAACACAGAACTGTTTGCTGACCTCATTTTTCTGTGGTTTAACAATAAAGTCTCATTCTGCCAAATATACAAGAGTACTTCTCGAAGATGCTGAGAAACACTGCTTTTGCGTACGATAGTATGTTGTGTGCACAAGATAAAAATATTATCTTGTGGGACTTCAGCGGCTCCGTAGACGAAAGGTTCAAAGCAGTTTTACAGCCAAAAATAAGGCTAGAATTTGAGTCTGAATGTGTAACTTGACTGTGGAAACTCTGATTGCTGACTTTCACACAGTTGTCTGCTTTGAACCTGCACTCAGATGTTCACAAAAAGCAGTTCCCTTTTCTCTGCATGTTTGTGTAATCTCACTGGTAATATCATTTAAGCACACATTTTTTCTACAACTTGAATTTCTCGTGCAGATGTTTTTCACAGGGTGATATACAACCACAGGCTTTGGAATTATTTCTGAACATCATTTTGCAAGCTGTGAATCTTATTTACCCTTCTTTGAGCCCATAGATGAACGCTTTCCCTTTTGGATACTCCATGACTTTGAGTAACACCCTCTGGAAAAACTTGCAAAATCATCAGTATGTTCATTGTTTCTTTCAACCCCTTTGATTTTGGGTATACCCTCTAGGGGCCACCAGAGGGGCTTTAGACTGTTATTCTGGTTCTGTTATTAATATATCACACAGTTTCTCTCTCTTAAAGAGCTGCTACCATTAAAAGAAGTTAAATAGCCTGGTTTTGAATTAAGGGTTTTAGTGGCCCATGATGGCCTAAATCTGTTAGAGAGAGTCTTCAACAGACAAGAATGAATTATGTTATGTATTATATATTATGTATGTTACGTTTTATAATTTTACTATTATTACATGTTTCTGACATATAAGGTAAGGTTTCTGTCGTTAGCTTCTTTATTTAATTAGTATTAGTAATGGAAAACTTTTCTTTTCTTTGTCTTCGTGATTTTAATGTGATCATCAACATCAGCAACACCAGCTGACCTCCTGCCACTCCTTTGTTTCTGATAAAACTGGCAAGCTAACAGTGCATCGGTCTGATTAAAATATTTTGTCCTCTTCAAACAGCCTTGAAGGTATTAACCTCATTTGCAGGAACGCCTCATACTCTGCCTCACCTACTTTCTAGGTGGAGACATCTTGTACGATGGCGCTGACTAATAATTCATTTAGCTGAAAATGACTTTGGAGAAGACAAGCCAGGTCACTGTTATGCATGAGATGGAGATCATGAGCAAAAGACAATTATTATGTCAAAAAAATGAAAACTTCCAAACGTTCTCTTCAGGTCCTGCAGAGAACGACGTGTCATGATGTCAAAGTGGAACTGGCTCTCAGATATCACAGACATAGTTTCATTCCTAATGCACTTTTCTTTCACCCTGCTACTTTTGGTTCTCAAAGACTCACAGATGACATCATTTCATTTTCTTCCAGGCTGATCCCTGTTGCAGGTGGAGGAGCATTTCTGACTGCCACCATTAAAGTTTTGGTGATTTTGCAGGTCAAAGACTTCTAAGTGTCTTGGTTAAAACTGTGCTAAATGTGGTTGATATGCTAGTTTTTTTTAGACATCATGCCATTGTTTCAACAGCATTTCAATTACTATATTTCAACATGTAGTAATGGTAGTTAGACCTGTTACAGTTTGAGTCTAATTCATATATATATATATAGTCAGTTTTAACCTAGACGCCTAGATGTATTTTGACCTGCAAATCAGCAAAGCCGAGTTCAGTTTCAGGGCCGATGGTTTTAAAGGCCTCAGTGTGCTCCGAACAAAGTGCTTGTCAGACTGTCTAACAGCATCTGAAACCCCCTTTCAGATGGCAGACGCTATGACCGACAACTTTTATAACTTTCCAAAACAGACCATCCGCCAATCACAACCACTGTATGCAGAGTGATGTGGGAAGGTGTTAAAACAGGCACACACACACAATTAAGTAGTACAATGTCTGACCCTGGATTCAAAATGTGTGTGTATGTGTGTGTGTGTGTGCGTGTGTGTGTGTGCATTTACCCCACACTGTGAATGACACTGAAGTTACAGTGAGGGGAGTTTCACAGTTTTCTGATTCGAATCTGTAGACAGTTGTTTTCAGAAGCACTTGTTTTTTCTCAGTCTGTGTAACCTAACGTTGATATAATTTGTGGAAACAATTTATTTAAAATATTCAGAATTTTTTAGACAATCACATATCTTTTCTACCCTGAATGTCACGGGAGTTTTTTCACCTGTTTACAATGTGTGATCTACAACCACAGTGTTTGAAATTATTACTGAACATGATTTCACAAGCTCAAATTCTTATTCTGGGCAGTCTGTCCATTAGATTTTGAAAGATGGAGTCATTCCGAGCAGATCATGAATATCCATACTTCATCTGATGGCAGTCTGGTCAGTAGTACCATCCTCCACTGGCCCCACTGACAGACACAAGAATTTTGTTAAGAAATATTAATAGAACATTATCAATTCACAGTACACCAGCATAATCTGCAATGGATTACATTTCTGAACAGTTTTGTCAACCTGAACTGTTTCTCCCTTTTCAACTCCAGCTGAGACCTTTGAGCCCTGCAGTCACCCAGGAACCCCCACCTATGGGATCCCCAGCTCCAACAAGCTCCATTTCCAGGCTGGAGAGACCCTCCACTACTCCTGCCTGAGCGGCCACCAGCTGCTGGGTGAGCCTGTTCTCCACTGTGTCCCTGGACACCCATCCCAGTGGAGTGGGCTGCCACCTGTCTGCAAAGGTGGGGAACTGCAGCCTGATGTCTTTTCTCCATTATCAGGTCAACTTCAGTTATACACGGTGTCCAGGAGTCCTTAAAAATTTAAGACCATGAAAAATACAATATGTATCATCTATGAAATCATCCTAAATAACTATATTAATAAATACACAAAAATGTGCCAATAAATAGTTAAATCATTTAATACTTTTTAATATCTCAACTCAGCTGGTTAAATCTGATGGTCGTGTCCGAGTCATTTAATTGGTTGAAGAGTGTTTCATGACAAAAGCAAAAAGATGCCATAATAATATTTTGATCTTTTAAAGCAACTGAATACCTAATTATGAAATTGTGAATTGAATCACTACTGAATACTTAATGCTGAAATTCAAACACCATTGAATTGTTTACATTAAGATCAAGTCAAACTTAAAATGACCTTCTTAAAAAGAGGTCAATTGAAACCACATAAGTTGTTTGTATGACTGTATGTTCTTTTGTTGTAATTTCTGGTTCTGTGTAATATCAAGCCTGTTATCCGTGTACATTTTTACTTGAGTAATACTGTAAATATTGGACCTCAACACTACATAAATCTGAATGTTTTTGGCTCATTTGGACAGTCACATGATCCCTTAAATCTTCTATTATTTAGTACCTCCACCTGAAGACTTTGACCATGTGAAACAAGCTCAACAGAGAAGCCCGAGCAAGTTTCAAAAAAGCAGCACAAACATCAGTTAGTGAAAGGCCGGAGAGGAAAGGTTGTTTAAGTTTTTTTTGTCCTGATTTTGTTGTCCTGACACTTTGAAGAAGGTTGTTCCAGTCTAGCGGCTGAAATAACAAAAGAGTGGCCTTTAGTTTGAGCCTACACCCTGATCAAAGCACCTAAGGGACACAGGGTGCTGTAAGGACACATTAGACAAACCATTAGACTGGAGAAGATACCTGTCAGGGCAGTAGTGAAGATGTGTGTTTGTAATGTGCTTTTAGCAGATTTCTCTGCCCACCTGCTGTGCATCATTAAAGCAATGACCTGACCTGACACTTACTTATGATTTTATATTCATGCCTGATTCCTGAGCACGTGATGGGACATTTTGAGCTCAAAACAAGATTTTTTGCAAGCATATAAATTAATTTTGTAGAGAAATTATAATCATGCAAAGAAAGTTTGCATGAAAGTCTGGTTTGTCCTCAATGTATAGGTATTTGCAAATATCCACATAAGCGCCCAATGATAACCTCTTTTGCTCAGTTTTGCTAATTTGCCCTCTGCTATATGCTCACAAACACTCTCTTGCTCTCTGAACATCTCTGCTCTGTGCGCTCTCAGGTTTGCCTGTGCATTTGCTGAATTTAACAGTAACAGTGTGCCAAAATTCCAGCCAATTCGAAAATTGGAGTAGGTCCATTCTGATTGGCTGTTTTGCCTCCAATCGGCTTGATAGTAGTATTATTGGTTATTAGGGCAGTAGGGAAGCACTGGGAAAGGTAAAGCACACCACACCCACAAATAATTAGTTATACAGTTTTGGTTACATACCGAGTTCAAATTTTCATCTGTATTATATTAGCTTGCAACCTAGCTATCTTGAGAGGTAGCTAGCTATGTTCTGTCAGATAGACAGTAGTTAAATAGTTAGCTAACTTGATGATTCCTGCCATACAGCCAAGGCATTATAACCATTAATGTACAGTAATTCCTTTAAGAAAAATAGTACATTTAAACAAATCTAAACCGGACAGAGTGGGCGTCTGTATTTAGTAAAGGTTCATAAAACTAGATATGTAAGCAAAACTGTAGGCTATAAACTATACTGTAACATTACAGGTAGTAATTCTACATAGATGAGGGATTTTAGTGTGGCTGTCTGGCACTGGAGGTGAGTAAAAAGATGTTGTATTAAAGAAGAGGCAGAAGTCCGTGCAAAAAAAGGCGGTGGTTTCATTAGCCAAAAATTACAATGAAACAAAGGAGAAAAACAAAAAGTCCTGGGAAAATTAACAGAGAGCAAATAAGCTGAAAAAAATAACTGAAATAACAGCGGCCCGCGAGCTGCTGCCAACAACCACTCTCCCACAGTCACTGCTTCAGTGGCTTTACATACCCCTCCTGGCCCCACCCTAATTGGACTAAACCACTGCACGGGGTTAAGTAAACCAGACAGGGAAATCCCCCACTGAAATCTGGTCCTAACAGGAACATAGCAGACATTATTTCACACAACACTATTTCAAGGTGAGCAACTGTTAATAAACACTTCACCCCAGGATGAATTTATGCTCCCCCACCCTTAACTAGCCAACAGTGTCTGGTCACACGGAAAGAGGAAGAGACTACTGGGCCCTCCTCTTCCTCTTCAGCCCAAGGGAAAATCACAACTAAAGAACATCACCTAGGTTAACACACACTGCACAGACAAGCACATAAACCTGGTTAAGGAAAACCTGTTTCATTTCATATCGTATTAATTAAATTAGAAATAAGCCAACTAATTGATGGCTCCAACCTGTGCCTAACTCAGGTGGCCTGACTAAGCCTGATGACAGCGATTGCTGTAGGAAATGTAGGGAATCTGGGCATGTGAAAAGGTATAGAGTTAAGCTGTTCACATATACAAAATACTTGTGCAGTTAATGTGCAGTTATGTAGGTAGTAGCAAATGCGTAAATCAATGGGTTGAGAAAAGAAAATACTTTTGTTTGCTCAAATTTAATTATTCTTTGCATGATAATAATTTCACTACGAAATATATTTTGTGTGCTTACAAAAAATCTTTTCCTGTGCTCAAAATGTCCCCTTGTGCGCTCAGGAATGAGGTACAACTAGAGCTCCATATTCACTCAGTTTACTGAAGAGACCTCCTACAGATTTGTGTTGCACATTACTTTCACATTTTGGTTCATCATGTCATTCAACAAGTCAAGGGCATGAAGTTTGTTGACATATTATCAGTGCAAATGGGACAGACAGAATAAGTTAGAATAAACTAACTTATTAACAGAGCCGGAAGATGTTTTTAACTGAGCTCTGGTTAAATGTTTACTCATTTTCTTTTTATTTATTTATTTTTTTAAATTCATTAAGCCTTTTTTTCCCCATGTTTAACATTGCTACTGTATTCTCCTCAGCCCACCCGGCAGAATATGATGAGCACAAATTAGATGGTAAGTTAGGCTAAGAAGTTCATTTTACCTGCACACCTTGAGTCTGCATGAGCATAGAAATTTCTAACAGATATTTGTCCTAACAATATTTCCTGTGTTGCTGCTAAAAGAAAACCCCCAGAAAGTATCCCCAACATGTTTTAAGGTTTTCAGCAATTACAAAAAATAACCTTAATTTTTTTTTTGCCCATTTAAAGTTAGCTAATTGGTTTCTAATGAGTTAAATTATGCTGAGTTATGAAAGTACACATATTAAATGTTCTTTCTTTCTTTCTTTCTTTCTTTCTTTCTTTCTTTCTTTCTTTCTTTCTTTCTTTCTTTCTCCAATAGTGTCTACTGCAGACCTAAGAATGGAGGGGGTAGTAGCATTTGCTGTCTTCATCCCCATCATCCTCCTCCTCATCCTCATCATTGGGATCTACCTCTACTTCTCAAAGTAGGTTTGATTGACCAGTGAAGAATGGAAATAAATATTGTCATTTTTATATAAATAACTGTTACCTCAGCTACTCTTTATCACTGATATAACATGATAAATCATGATTTATCAACTGCTCATCAAAGCTTAGATTTAGACTTGCAGTTTCAATTCAAGTGAGTGACTGCCAGTATTTTTGGGATAGAAACATTCCTGTGGGGACCTATGTAATAGTTACCTTTGTAATACAGTTCAATTAGGAGCATTGTTTTCAGAGAAAATAAGTTAGTTATTCAAACTGTCAAATAGTTATGAAAAAGTTAGCATAATAGACAATAATAAAAGAAAAACAATAATTATATGTACCGACAATAAAATAAATTAGATACATATAAATGTAAATATTTCTAAGAGGCATGCAATAAATGCACTGCACTCTCACTGTATCCCACTCCTGCAGCACCAAACTACTGTCAGAGTTAGCAATTACTGGGTGAATATAGTGGAGCATTTAGCTGATTAAGAGCCAGATATTTTTCTCAGGGGTTGGTGGAGACCACAAACAGAGCTAAAAGGAGAGGGAATATTGGACAGGTGCACAGAAGCATGACTCCAAATTGTCATGTCCTGCTCTGCTCCTTAGCTCTGGTTTCCCTTTGTTTCATGTTTTTCTCTCGATTTTTCCTGTTTTATTTTGTATTTCTCCTGTACTCTCATGTCAGTATCTTCACTTCACTTCCGTCATTGTGTGTTTCCTTCCAGTTTTGATTTTTTTGCCCCGCCTTAATTAGTTCCACCTGTGTCTTGTTATTTCCCCTCATCTGAGTATTTAGTCTGTGTGGTTTCACTCCCTCTGTGTTAGTTCGTCTTGGTTTTGAGTGGTCCAGCCATTCTTCCCATGTTTGTTTCTTTGTGTTATTGGACTGTTTTCCCCTTGGACCACCTTTTTGGATTTTGGGCTTTGCCTGTTCCCAGTTGTATTTGTTTGTTTGTGTTGGACTGCCTCCTGGTTATGACCTTGCCTGCCTCACCACCCAAAAGTCTTTGTATTTTGCCTTTCATTAAATCATTGAACTGCATCTGCTCTGCCTCAGTTGTCTGCATTTGGGTCCTATCCCATGTGTTACCCTGCGTGGAACTACTGTGATAGTACAAACTGACCAGACATGGACCCAGCAGACACTTTATTTGAGAAAGAACTGTATGATTTGGTTTCTACCCTCCTGTGCATTAAAGACATTTGGAGGAAGGCTCCTACCAATGAATACAGGGAGGCAGCTCTGTCTATGGCATGGAGAGAAGTGTCCTCTAAGCCTGGCTAAGGAAGTCGATACCTGTGTGGGTCACGGACTTCCATCAACACTCATCATTCTTGGTCTGCTAGCCTTCACCCTGCTCTCCAGTCTGATTCCCAGCCAGGAAGCTTCCAGTCTGCAAGCCTTCAGATTCTAGCCCCCAATCTGCTAGCTTTCAGCCAGCTAGCAGGAGTGAACCTCAGGAATGTCTTTTGTCTGCCTGCCTGTCTCTCCTCTCATAGGGATGAGAGGAGGAGGGGGACAGCAGACACACACACACGCTCTGACGGGCTTTGGGATTCAGCATTCCATTTACATTTCCTTTTATTACCAGCCATGATAAATTAATTGTTGTGTATATGCACATTAATGTTTCCTGTTTCATTAGCTATTCAAAGAGTCTAAACACACCACTTGAGTCTACAAGATGTGCATTGAGGACAGAATGAAGCTATCATAATAGGCTAATACCCAACATTAAGAGGGAGAGGGAGGCACAATGCAAATACCACATATTAATTTCTTCACATAAAGAACAGTTCTTGTTAACAGAGCATCCATTGTTATTTATCAAAAATCAGCATGGTAGTATGAACACTGGACTTTCATCCAGAAGATTGGGGTTCGAAAGCAAAGGTCAAAGTTGACTTGTTTTAAGTTACATAGCCTACGTAAGTTAAGTTACGTCACGTGATTTACGTCACGTGACTGACTTACTGTGACTTACTAACCTAACTTAACCTAACCAAGTAGTTTTGGTGCCTAAACCTAACCAAACTGCGACCGTTTCTCAACATTAACCATGTGTTTATTGTTACTATGACGACAAAGGTCTGGTACGCTTCTCGCTGGTTGCTGGACACTTGTAGGATTCCGCACAAAAAATTGTGGATAACTTTTTCGTAAGATATATAAACTGTTGTAGGCGAATACATTATCAAAGGATGAGAAAAGTACAAACGTTTCAGCAATGTAACAAGACAGCGCCTGCCAAGTATTCAATAAATAGACTCCACATTTTACTGAATGTCTCTCAATGTCTCCTGCATCGTGCATGGTATCTTTTAGTAACAACATTATTTTCTGATCTATAGACAAAAGAGAGGGTTTGGACAGCCTCTGTCTGGGATGCAATCAAAGAGAGGCAAATGCAACTATATTTAGCCAAGAGGACCAGCTGCATTTTAAATATAGCTACCACAGGATTAGGTTCACACAATGACAAAAAAATAGAACATACTGTATGACTCAGAGACATCAAAAAGAGTTCAAAACGTATAGTCTATTTGTCCTCCTGTATTAAAGAGTGCTATTCACTACATGAATGTCGCTGCCATTATTCCAGGGTGATAGTGACTTCCTACATAGTATTGTAAAACATAAATGTTTCCTTCTTTTTCATAAATGCATTCTATGTCTGTGCTCAGGGTTCAGAGGAAGTCACTACGGCTCTCCCTGTCCTCCAACTTACCATATGAAAACATCACTGAAGAATCTACGTTTGACAACTCCATTTATGAGACAACGGTGAGTCAACATATGTCAGACTGTAAAATGGTTGGCATACGTTTGCATATTCGTGTTTGTATGATGGGAATTTTTAACTGGATGCAGGGTCTTCTGTCTGCTGCATTATTCTGGAGCACCAGGCTCTTTGCCCATCTCTGTTTTCCCATGTATACCCCATTGCTTGTCTCTCCCAAGCCCAACATCACTGGACCCTTGGTATGAGACCAGAGAAGGTCTTTCAGCATGGCCGGATCCTGGAGCAAAAATTTGTTGTTGGGCCCCTTTTGACCCCCCATTCCTCTGACTCTCTGCGTAATGTGGCCAGTTTCTCTAATCTCCTTCCTGGCTCAAGACTCGCTATGGATGTCTGAACAAATCAATTTGAGAATATGCAACATGTAAGCACAAAAGTGAAATACTGTAAAGGCTCAGACACACTTTCCACATCCCGCATCTGTGGACAGCTGCGGACTTGTACCGGCGTGGTACAAATAATCGTAGTCCGATTATTCATACTACAATTGAGGGTCTGCGTCTGTCTGGCGTTCCATGCATGTGGATTTCTCGATCCACACTCCATTCCAGTTGGTAGCAGTAATGCACCAGGACGTTGTTTGCCAACCACCATAAAAATCATGAAGAAGAAAAAGCATGTGCATCAGCAAAGAAAATGGCAACCTCATGACAGCAAGAAGCGATCCCGTGTTTGTTGCTTTTGGCTAAACAACAAGAAAAAGGCAAAAAGAGAACATATAATGTGTGACCGCTTAACGAGAATAGGACCAGGGATGGGGAATACAGTACATTAGTGCAAGAGATGAGAAGCATCGACGAGGAGAAGCATCACCAGTACTTTTGGTTGCAGGCCTCAAAGTTCGATGAACTGGTGCATCGCATTGCCCCTCATATCAAGCACAAAAAATTAAAAACACAAGACTCCTTTGGTCGCCCTGCGACGAGTTGGCCACTGTCCAGGGTGTGCCCTGCCTAAGGCCCGAAGTCACTGGGATAGGCTCCAGTCACCCGCGACCCCCTAACGGGGACCAAGCGGTAAAAAATGGATGGATGGATGGAAGACTCCTTTGGATGTAGCTGAAAGGTTGGCTTTGACTATGCACTTTTTAGCTTCAGGATCTTTGGAGCAAAGTATAGCGGCAAATTACAGATTGGGTTGTAGCACCATGTCAGTGATTATTCCTGAGGTGTGTCAAGCTCTATGGAGTAGCCTGCAGCCGCAGTTTGTTGCCTTCCTGTCCCAAGCACAGTGGGCAGACATAGCACAAGATTTCTGGATGATTTGTAACTTTTCACTTACCATCGATGGAAAGCATGTGCAAATCAAAGCACTTCCAAAGTGCGGCAGCGACTACTTCAACTACAAATGAACCCACTCCATTGTTCTCATGGCTACATGTGATGCACAGTACCGCTTCACGATGGTGGACGTGGGGACCTATGGTCATAAAAGTGATGGTGGCCTATTGAAAGACTTCGGTTCGGTTCGAGGCTCATCATTGGAACACTGCTGATACCACCACCAATCACCCTGCCAGGCACAGTTGTCCACAATCCACATGCCTTTGTGGGAGATGCGGTTTTCCCACTGCATCCAAATCTGATGCGTCCATACCCAGGTAATTATTCTTTATCATAATTACGTGAACATCACAATAAATCAAAGTATCTATCACCTGTTCACACATCATAGATAATACATATAATGTCATGTTACTGTGTTGGTATATGTAACTTACATTAGCATAATGATTTTGTTTTGACTGTCATCTTCACGATAATATACTATATTTATAGTCCTGTTACCTCTGTATTTTCACAGGCTCCAACCTCACCATAGAGCAACAGACCTACAACTACCACCATTGCTGGGCACAAAGAAGAATGCTTTTGGTCTCCCAGCATCATGGTGAAATGTGTTCGTCCAATTTGACTGTAGCCCAGAGAACACTGTCCCTACAGTGAAGGCTTGTGATAGTCTACACAACTTCCTGAAATGTACTGACACAGCAAATTCAGCAACCACAAGATACATCCCTGCCAACTACACAGACAGTACAACCCCATCTGGAGACCTCGAGCCAGGTGAGTGGAGGCAGCATGTGGAGGGAGACAACAACCTTCTTGATCCAAGGCAGATGTTCACAGCATGAGCAACACGTGCTGCACTCAACACCCAGCACAACCCCACGACTTTCTTTCAGACACCTGAGGGATGTGTACCATGGCAAGAGGCAGTTGTAAGAAGAGGTCTACTAAGTTGTTGATTTGGATCTATAACATGCTGTGATAATTTGAAGTGCATAATAAAACTTGAAAGCTTGAAAACTTGAAGTGTCATCTATGAAAACTGAAACTATAGATAGATATAGTAAAACAGCAGAGGATATCTATTAAAAAAATCAACAGTATAAGAACAGCAAAAATGTCGGCTCAGAGTACAAGGACACACTGGACAACTCAACTCCTTTTTTGGATTTATTAGTCTTTTCGATGTCCACAGCAGTTACAAAGACAGTTTATCTGGAGTTCATTAGGTTGTTAACCTTTAGGAAAACAACAAAAAGAGAGAAATTATTAGATCATTATTATTATGCTGGATTACTTTTCTCTTAGTCTCACTTTATCAGCGTTAGTGACTTCCAAACAAATCAAAATAAATCAATCATTTACCACTAGTCATTATTATTAATCACATACAAATAAATCAGATAAATTATCAGTACCTCTAAGAAATAATAATTCTGACCCTAATATTCTGAAATTCATACATGCAAGTTATTATACTGATAATGATCATTATGAAACATAACATCATTAACTAGCTCCATCAAATATCACATCTATTAAACACCATTATAATACCAGTTCCATCACATATCAAACCTTATAATGACACCCTTAATCCACACGTTACCACACCAAACGCTAAGTAAGTGAAATAATTAATGCAGCGCCGTCAAAAACCAAAGGCCAAGGAATGTACACCTCAAACGTTCTATAAATGTGAGTCTCTATCGCGGACAGTTTACAAAGGAAGAAATCATATGTACCTACAGCGTCTCTGAGGTCATCTAACGTTGATGCAAACCCTATTTCATATGCAGCTTCCACTTTTCTTTTCCCTGCTGGAATAACTACTTTGTCACACAAAAGAGCACATGCTGGTCTGAATCTAACTTAACCAAGGCCGGCATCTTTCCCCACCTGGATAACCTGGAAGCCTGATTAAATGTTCATTTCATTAACCTGAGACTTCCCCTCACCTGACCTCAGCAGCTCAGCACTGCCCTCGTGTGCGAGATTTCATTATTGGCCTATTTACACACTATATTGAAAAACAACTTGGATTTGAAAAGGAAAAGAAATAAATTCAGCCAATGCCTTGTGTCTTAACAATAAAACACACAGTATAGAACCACAAACAGGGGTTCTAGTATTATTCTAGAATTTTTGTGGGCCCTCCTCACATGAGGGCCCTGCATACTCAGTCCCCTTTTGACCCCCCAGTCCTACACCCCTGACCACAAGTCTAGTTTGCTTCCTCCTGGCAGCATTCTTTTTGCATGCGGTAAAGCATGATGGTGGATTTAAAATTTTGCATCCATCCTTTTTTGTTCTGGTAGCTTCATCAGCATCCCCGCTACCATCCGACCAAATAGTGCCTCTTCATTCTCTTCCTCTCTGTCTCTGTCCAGTCTGTTCAATCTCTCCAATATTGCCTCCTGTACAGGTGTCGGGTGCTCCTTTCTCTTTCTTGACCTTGTAGGAGTCACCGATGAGGTTGGTGACAGGGATGATGGTGCTGTAGACAGAGTCCTGATGAGGAAGAGGATGGTGCAGTTTCTGGGGATGCCAATGCGTCTCCCAGACCAGGCAGAGGAATGTTCCCTGCTGGACAGAGAGGGACTTGTTCAGCAGGGGGACCAGCAGCGATGCACTCCAGCTGCAACACCACAATTTTACTAGATCCTGCACACTGAAACACATAATAGTGACATATTTTAATTATATGAAGAACACTTGGTCAGCATTGATAACACTGGTAATACATATGCAGCTGTAGCTATGTTGCTAACCACTAGCCACACCATGGCCGGTAGCTACCTTGCTAGCTTGTATTGATTGTGGCCACTCGTCTGTCATAGTTTAATGATTTAATAGTTCACATTGCCTCTCCTGGGAACTCTGTGGCACGATGCTTGATGAAGCCAGAGAGCCAATCTAGCATGGAAATAATGGGAGGTATAGGCACTCCCGCCTGCATCGCAGCTCCTGCCTTTCAACTTTCTCTTGGCCTTTACATGTCTGTCTCGCAGATACTTCCACTTTTGACTGCAGGCATTTTTATCTCTCCCAAGTGTTTGCGCGATTTCACGCCAGGAGTTCAACGCCAGTTGGCTGTCTTTGTACTGTTTTAAGATGAATTGTATAAATGAGTAACAGCGGATCTCCTCGCACAACCTCTCTTCAAAACAAGCATCCATTTTTGTCAAGGTGTACAAGGTGTATATATAGATATAGTGTTTTATATTTATATATATATATATATATATATATATATATATATATATATATATATATATATATAGTTTAGTTTAGTAATAAAAACAACAAATTAACAGTTTAACAGCAGAGTATCTATAAAAAATCCACAGTATAAGAACAGTACAAAACACACAGTATAGAACCACAAACAGGGGTTCTAGTATCATTCTAGTATCTTTGTGGGCATTCCTCACCTGATCAGTTGGCACACAGGAAGCCTGGAGCTTTCGGGGCCCCTGAACATGGCAGGATTACCAAGGGAATTTTTACCACTAAAGTAAAATATGTGGTTAGGGTTAATTTAATTGGGTACGGTCCTGCATTGTTCTCCAATGTTGTGGCCCTGACTTGAAGAAGGGCGCTGTGTCAAAATCTACTTTTAAGACCTTGATTATTTGAGTTTATATTGTACTCACATATTCCTCAAGTTGTGTTTAATCAAATTACCACAAACTAACTGACACACAGTGAACCTGGGGCCATGCTGAGTCTGCTGTGTGCTTCGTACTTGATGGGAAAATTTGATGACAGGCTACAAACACTTTGCACAGAGGGCACAGAGGTTGGAAGGGTCAATAGGGGCCCAACAGTTCTCAAGAGGAGGAGGTTTGAGGAGGAGCACAGTAATGACACTTTTGTAGACACCTCTATGTACATTTGAACAACATGCAATAGTAGAGGTTCCTTTGGCAGCAGGTGCAGCTTTGCACATTGGGACACAATAGGCACTGTGAGTTGTCAGTCTGAGGGTTTTCCCTCAAACCTTTTCAGGTCAAGAGCAGAAAACACGATATTTGGCTGACAACCTGATAAAGCACAAACTTCTCAAAGTAACCGCTGAATGCTAGCAACACTTTTGTATCTTTAAATAAGAACTAGGAACTTGTTTTTTTAACTACCAATATTGGGTTCTACCAATAAATGTTAGTAAATCCCCTTGGACTGAATACTTGACATAGTCATTCATAAGATGAAGTGTGTTGAGTCGTTCTTTTTCTTCTTCTCCCATGCTGGCAATCCTGAAGAACAATGAGGTGAGTTACTGTAGTCCTGTCCTGAATGCTGAGACACAGAAACAGCACACATTAAAAGGCGCTGCATAAACTGCAAGTTAAAGTGTCAAGTGTCTTTGGTCTTTTCATAGGAATTTGTTGACAATAACAAAACATTTGAATAACACTAGCCTTGTCCTTTAATTTGAATTTGAGAAACTTTAAGGTTCAGCCGCTTTGAGTTGTGTTACTGCTTGTTTGCTAGAAAATAGAACACGTCCTATATATTGTATATTTCTGTCTTGTATTGCAGCAATTCATAGCACACCCTACTTTTTTTTATTCAAATGAAAGTTAGTGATCAGTGAAGTAGGATCACACAGTCCCCATATTATTAACACTATCTGGTTGCTGCTGTTTACACTGTCGCAGATGCAAATTTAAAAATTGCACTACATACACGTGTATAGGTAAATATGTAAATAACTGTATATATTGTTTTATTTATTGTATTTTATTTTATTTTATTCTTTGCTGAATTTAAATATTTTTATATAGTTCTATGTGTGTAGCATGAAGGTGCTACAACTTTACTGTGCAACCCTCTGTTATAAAATGACAAATAAATGACCTTGATTCCTTCAGTATTTCTCTTTTGTGACCTATGACATTGGTGTATCATGCTGTGCTGCTACTGCGTCCCAGTGTAGCTCGCACTACAGACAGTTGTTGCAGTTGTCAGACATTGTTCCTAACATGGTTCAACAAGCCGCTTAATGAGAGTGACTCTCCCTTGCAAAATGAGTAATAGTTCAGTTTCACTAGAATTTAATTCACTAGAATGTAAACTGGGTTTGGTTGTCTGATGGTAATCAATTTTGGAGTTAGAGAAAATGTTGGACAGCACTAGCTGTATAAGTAGATCTGCCTGTGACCTTATGTTTCCATTCTCTTCACAGGAAACAAGAGAATACGAGGTTTCGATCTGAAGACGCCAGTGTGTGTGCTTCAGTATGGACAAATAATAAGCCTGCTGGCCTTTTCAACGTCTGTCACACTCACACCTTTGGTGACTCCCTTGACACCTCCACCCTGTTCTCTGTACACTGAATATGAGCCTCCCTTTATTTAACCAACAGAGGACACCACACCACCCCTGGAAAGGCTGGGCCACCGGATTATTTTTCTAGCTCTTCAACAGTATCGGTGCAGCAGCAGCAGTTTGTACAGTTTTTAATCCTGTGCTCACATCCTGAGGACTTTCAGTGCAAAGTACCATCTCAGAAAGCAGAGGGAATCAATGCGAAGCTAGTGCCATTAAGTGCATATAACCACAGATGTTATGTCTTGTTATGTACATTATATGCTATATGTCTTCTGCCACCATTTAAAGAACAATGCTTATGGATTTATGGGATGTCTATTAATAGTAAGATCTTACAATTGAAAGTCACAGAAAAACAGCAACATTTGCTTTTATCAGAGTATGACCAAAAATGTTGCTCTTTGAATTGACGCAACCTTCTGAGATCAGAAATCAGAATGTGCCTTAAATAAAAGGCCCTTGAAGGAATATCTTTCGTTCTGAGAGTGAGATGAGAAGATTGCTATTATTCTCATGTCTGTGTGTTAAGTATGCAGCTGTACTTGGTTAGCCTAGCTTCCCCCTAGCTGGGGGAAAGAGTGGGTCAATGCTATTACAGCGCACAAGTTCATTTACACAAAATTGTATCCTACAGATGACTAAAGCCTGTTTCTAACTGACACTTGGGAAAACTGGCCTCTTAATGCACAGTACAGATTCGATAATGAATAAAAGAAACATTAATTCACAAACACAATCAGGAGACGGTTAAAGTTTTATGTTCACATCAAAAGTATCCGTAGTAGACTACATGTATCAAACACATGACTTACAAACTCCGTTGTATATGTCAGCATACACAAATTATTTCCATACTTCCTTATTGTTTAAAACCAAGGCCAAATGTTTATTATACAACATGATCTAAAACTCAGTACCAGAGCTGCAGAGGATAAACAATCACAGTCTCATCTATTCAGGTAACCTGGCCCTGACTTTTCTGCGTGTAAACAACCGCAACTAAACAACTACTGTACTTCAGTGGACTGACTAACACACGCAGCTACATAAGGCCAGGAAGGCACAATAAGCCATATAACCACATCAAAAATTGCACACATAGCTACATGGGCAGTTCAGTCAACAGTAAAGAGAGAGAGAGAGAGAGAAGGGGTGTGCATTTCACTCACTCTACTTGAAGAGGAAGGCCATTCTCCTGTCTTTCATGGTGGCGAAGTGGTCAATAACCATCTTGCAGAATTACCCATTGGCCTTTAGGTCCTCCACAACAGCAGAGTAAATGGATATTTTGGCTAGGTTGACAAGTCTGTCCTGTCCACACGTGTTCCTCAGAGTACCAGCTCTCCTGGTGGCTTGTGAAACAACTTGGTGTACAGCGTAAGTAGCTCATTCCTTAACTGCTGCTCATCAAAGAATGGATATATCTTGATCAGCTGAGACAACTCACTGCTGGTAAATGCAGCAGGCTTGCAGAAACAATCAGAACAGAACAATCTGGAAGTAAAGATGTCGGAAAGATACAACCCAATTCAATTCAATTATATTTATATAGCGCCAATTCATAACAGAAGTTATCTCATTGCACTTTTCCTATAGAGCAGGTCTAGACCGTACTCTTTATAATATTATTTACAGAGACCCAACAAATCCCACCATGAGCAAGCACTTGGCGACAGTGGCAAGGAAAAACTTCTTTTTAACAGGCAGAAACATCTTAAGATGTCGAGTTAGTAACATGCAGTAATGGGATAAAAATGCATACAGGCAGAGAGGTAGAGAAGGAGAGAGGAAAGAGGTGCATCATGGGAAGTCTCCCGGCAGTCTAGGCCTATAGCAGCATAACTAAGGACTCATCCAAGCCAGCCCTAACTATAAGCTTTATCAAAGAGGAAAGTCTTCAGCCTACTCTTAAATGTGGAGATGGTGTCTGCCTCCCGAACCCAAACTGGGACCTGATTCCACAGGAGAGGAGCTTGATAACTGAAGGCTCTGGCTCCCATTCAACTTTTGGAGACTCTAGGAACCACAAGTAACCCTGCAACCTGGGAGCACAGTGTTCTGTGCCTGATTTTTGCAATGTTGCATAGGTGAAAAAAGGCAGTCCTTGAAGTTTGTTTCATGTGGGAGTTAAAGGATAAATCAAAGCTAACTCTGAGGTTCCTTACGGTGGTGCTGGAGGCCAGGGCAATGCCATCTAGAGTAACTATATCTTTAGATAATGTGTCTCGGAGGTGTTCCCTCGTCTCCTTCTTGGTGCTGGTTAAGCCCCTGCTCCAGGTCCTCCCCGCCACGGCAACAATGTTTACGTCGGGGCACAGGTTCTGCTGTCTGGACTGCTTCATCATAAATGCCACTGAACGTCTCATCTGTTCTTGTGGCTTTGAGAGCGCTGACAGAGCTCTTGATCCAATCCTGGCATTTTTTGATGTCCACCTTACTTTGCAGAACCATCGAATAGTGGCTCTGTGAGGCCGAAAATGGACTGAAAGACCCCGAGCACGAAGGAAAAGTCAAAATCCTCAAGTTTTTGCTTCAAGGTTGCACTCTTTGCAATAGTCTCTTTGTCCCATCCCGGTTCTGTCATTATCTTATCGAAAGCGATACATACCCCTTGGTATACGCACAGCTCGATCAACTTCACACAGTAATGCCGATCTCTTAAATGAACGTGAGAAAAAATTGTGAAAGGCATCAAGACTGGCAAAAAACAGTTTGGCTGCTTGAGTGTTATTTGTGCCTTGTACCAAATTTAACTTGTGAGCACAACAGTGGATGAATAGTGCATTAGGGCAGTGGGATTTCTCTAAAGCCTGCACTCCACCGTGCTGTCCACTCATGTCATGCAGCTTGCTCCGTCATAAGTCTGACAAATGAGTTTATTTGTGGGACTGTAGTTTCTGATGGCTCTCATCACACCTGATGTTATAGCTTTTGCATCTCTATCTGAGCTAACATCAAAAAATCCGAGAAAACGTTCACACATACTGCCTTTTTCATTAACATCTGATGATGACAGTGAGTTGGCACTTGTTAGAAATGTCTGATGTGTCATCCACTTCTACAGCAATGAAAGGAGACATGTTTTTTTCTTTATCAGTGTCATCCTGGATAACTCGAGCTATGCTTTCAATGATGTCATTCTGTATGGTGTTTGACATAGCACTGAACCCAACTGAGATCCCAACTGCTCTGCAAGTGTAGTGTCAAACTCTGCAAATGCATGTACCAGCGTCACAAAATTGCCCGTTAGAGCTGCCAGCTGCCTCATTGTGTCCCCTGAATGCTTGTTCTTGGCGTGCAAGATACAAGGCTGCAACAATGACTCTTGTTTTTCTTTACCTGTTCATTGTGCTTCTTTGTGCTAATGCTTCTTGCCAAGTCCAGAGCCTCGTCAATCCTGACCGTCCAAAAAGCTTCAATTTCACAGCACAATATGTGACTTTTGGATTTACCGTGCCTTTCAATTGCCCATGATAGGTTGGTAAGGTCGATGAATCCTGTAGTGGCCCAAGGATTGTTCAGTGAGCACGAATCCTCGTCAAAAAGAAGACATGGCCAGCAAAATAGTTTAGCGCTACTAGCTAGCCACTCCATGCGGACATAACTTTCTTGATTGATTGAAAGTCCAAATCGCTTTTTTCCTCTCCATATGCAGCTCCAGTTTTGGCATTGGCCTGCCGTCAGATTTAATTTTAAGTTGCTGCTGTAACGGTAGTTTAGTAAAATTGTGATAATGGTTACTTAATTTCAGTAACGTTAATAACATGCTATGATTTGATAGGTTTGAGGCCAAAGGGCCGCTGGCTTCCCTTGGCCTGGTCCTGACTAATAACACTTTGGCAGTGGGATGACAGTAGCCTCATCTGATTGGTTAATCATTCAATTTTCTTTTCACCAAGGGATGCCAACTCAGCCCGGCCTCCTCGCAGACATGGCATTAGTCTACAGTAGGAGTGCAATATAGTGTTTCACCAGACATTCATTTAGAGGGGCGCTGTTTCACTCATTGTGAAATACTCAGTGAGAAATGGGGAAGAGATGGTAGCAGCAGCACAGAATTACTGAAACTGTTAAATGAAATATTTTTATTATAATGACAACTACAATCTAAAAAAACAGGGGAAGCCTGGCTTCCCTTGGCCTCTGGGAGAAAATGCTACTGCCACCAACACCTCTAAAGCTGGTTAAAAAACATGTTGTATCTTGTTAATTCGTTCTCAAGCAGAAAAATATAAATGCAACAATTTGTGGTTTTAGGGATGGAACTATTTCTTGACAAACAATACTTTATCCATTTTAACAGTATGCAAATGAAGGTGACATTTGCCTGGATGCTCCATAGTGATTTGCTGAGAAACTGACAAATACTGACAAAGTGTTACAGTGTAACAGGAAGTTTAGCCTTTACCAGGCGTGGAAAATATTTTAGGCCTACAGAGAAGAAGATCATTACTGTAGTTTCTGGGATTCCTATTTTCTTCATTTGCTTTCAAAATTATAGATACAAACAGAAATGAAGCACTGCTTGGAGCAAAGTCATGTAAATTGTCAGAGAATGCTGTAGGTTACTTATTTACACAATGTTTGATATCAAACAGGCTACCTAATATTTGCTAGCATTGACAGGTTCACCGCAATGAGTAAGAGGTGGCAAAGGCAATGTGCACAATGTTGGTAGACGTTTTTTTTTCACTTTGAACAGAGCCAGGCTAGCTGTTTCCCCCTGCTTCCAGTGTTTATGCTAAGCTAGGCTAACCACGTCCTGACTCCAGCTCTGTACTTAACACACAGACATGAAATTGGTATCAATCTTCCCATCTCACTCTCAGAAAGAAAGCAAATAAGAATATTTCCCAGAATGTTGAATGGTTTCTTTAAAAAGCAGTGTTAACATATAAGTTAAGATATGATAATATCATATTATCAATAAACTTTTCCCCATACATAACATCCAATTCCCATGGGGATCATTAAAGTTTCACTTATATTTTAGAAGGAGAATACAGACATTCATATGTAACATGCAGAATTAAAGACAAAGATCTTTTGATTTCTTCTTGGTTTATCAGCATCAGTGTTAGCATTACAAATTGAGTTTAACACTTTTAGTGACAGCCCATGTGTTACATTTTCTATGAAGCAAAAGGAAAATGCACACCGAGTTAAACTCTTGTTCATATTGCCATTGCCTATTTGGAGATTGCGTCTAAATTTAGACCATTGCTGTCGTTCAAACATACCGTTTATATTGTCCTATGATAATATGTATCCATGCAAGCGGGTGTGATGGCAATGATGATAATTAACCTATTTTTGATTCATTGTACATAAAGTACTGATTAAGCTACTTAACAAACATCTTCAATAAAGGTTATTGTTCAGAAAAAAGTGTCTTATTTGCTGAATCCCTAGTCTCCTTGTTTGCAGCTGTAGCTGAGTGAATGATTTGTGTCCATTTGATTGTGTGAGGCTATTTGTATTGCAGAAATTCCAATTTGTTATGCTCATATAGAACCAGTGACGTAAGTGATCTATTGAATAAATTAATTATTGGAAATTTAGTTTGAAAGACACAATTTAAATTAACAGAATGGCTTGACTCTGAATGTGACTGCAGTTGAATTTAACTTTTAACTATAATGTGTTCATGATTGAACTTGTTTTCTGAGCTCAGATTTCTGAGGCACACCTCTATAATAAGAATTATTATAATCATTTCTAATTTGTAATTTTTGGGATACTTAAAGACACTTTACTTGACAAATTAGGTAAGTAAAAAAACTAGAAAACTAAAACAAGTGCAGAATAGTAGTGTAGAGCAAAATCCTGATTTGGTTCATGCTCAGTTTGAAATCTACTAGACTTCTATTTTGGTTTTGGCTGATCTGGTTCTGAATACCTCACCAAACATTTTTGGTTTACAGATGTTAACAGAACATGTGGCTGTCAAAGCCTTATCTTTATCACAGTTATGAAGGACAGCTGGAAATCGAACAACACTATCCCTCTTAGAAGGTTCTTCCATCACACTCATGATTCTGCCCTTTTCTTGTTTTGCACTTTTGAATCTTTGCCTGTGCCCTTCTAAATGTTGACTTGCAGATTGATAACCACTCAAATTCTTTTTTTTTTTTTTTGCTTACATATTAAGTATGTCATTAACAAAAATAAATGTTGAGTGAAATTTAATATGTGCCAATGGGCTGACACCGTCTGCTTAGCCAACCACAGTGAACATATGCACTGTAACGTACCCATATTTAGCCAAGTTTTACATTGTCTAAAAATGTGAACTTGACAGAACACATTTTTGAAAAAGTACCAAAATTATCAGAATCAGAATCAGAAATACTTTATTGATCCCCGAAGGGAAACTCTTTAAATGGTAAATGGTTTACATGGTATTTTCACTGTTGTGTCTTTTTAAGCTATATGAAAAAGGCCTATGATGTCGCAGACTCCCACTGTAATTTAAGTATTTTTTTCTTTTCTTTACAACACTCCAATAATTGCAGTCATACTAAAAGTAATTAATTTTTCCTAGAATTGAATGTGAAATGATCTCTGCCTTCCATTGCATTAAGTTTCTTTGGATCTCCTCTGTGCCTCCAGAAATAAATCAGTAACAGTGTGCGGAAATGAAGAAGTGAAAATAGTCCCATTAAACGTGATAATTAGCTGTGTAATGAAGTCATGACATGAAGCAACTGCAATGCATCTGCTGTTCAACACGATGTATTATGTCTGTCAAGGTAGCAGTATGTCTCTGAGCAGGCATTAATGGATCTTTGAAAACAGTGGAAGCCTGAGAGTACAGGCGTGTAAACGTGCAGCAGAAAACACAACTGTCCATATGACTGGGGGTTTTAATATGAATTATCCAAGAAATCTGAGTGTTGATGTGCAGGTAAACAACCTCAATGCTTGTCACACTGCGCATGGTTCCAGACCTCTGAATTAGTGCCCACATCTCATCATTATGCAATAATAGCAATTCAAAAAGGTCTGGTGTTGTACTCATTGATGGATTTTTCCCTGGTTTTGAAAAACAAACAACAGCCTATACACTGCCAATGCCTTCTTGTATTTCATATGGACATCACTGACATGATATTTCAGCCACAAAAGGGATTTATTAGGTAAAGGTAAAAAAAGTGAACACAGCTTTATGAAACATGTCACATTATCGTCTCCCAATTAGATGATTAGTTAAGTATATAAAAGGAAAATATGCCCTTTATCATAAAAGTCAGGCAACATTTCAGATACACAAGATATGCAAGTTTCCCCATCGAATTATGTTTCTCCTTAACCTTACCTCATCTCTGCAATGCGTAACCATACCTAAACCTAAATTAAGTCCTAACCCCAACCACGGAGGGCAGCATCAGAGGAAACACTACTCAAAGGGGAACCAGACTTCAACCAAAGACCTGGACACACTTTTTATTTTATTTAATGTTTATTTAATCAGGCAGTCGCATTGAGATTAAGATCTCTTTTCCAAGAGAGACCTGAGAACAAGAACATTCAAAAGAACACAAACAAAAACAGAATCAACACAACTACACAGGGAGAGCTAAGCTCAGCTACTGGATCGTGTGCTGTAGTTACAGATTTCAATGAGAGAAGAGATGTGAGGTAGTTTGGACAGTAGAGCTTTATAGATGAGTAACATGAGATGGCTGCAAGGAAGTCCATCCCACCGCCTGATACAGAGAACAATGATGAGTACAGTACAGCGTAACGCACTGTGATACACAGAATTTAACTGCTGTGTGTTGATGGGGCAGCGTGACAATACAGAACATCTCCACAGTCGAGGACAGACATGAAGGTTGACTGCACAAGAGTTTTACGGTTGGAAGAAGACAGACATCCTTTAATTCTGTACAAGAAGCCTAGTTTGATTTTTAAGTGATTTTTGAATCAAATGTTGAATGTGAATCTTGAATGATAGTCTGCTGTCTGCCAGATTCCTAAATATTTGTAGGACTCAGCCAGAGTAATATACTGTAAGTGCCATTTAGAGTTGTAATGGCAGGACAGTCAGAGTCACTGGTGGAGGTGGAGAATACCATGAGCTTTGGGATTAAAGAGTAAAGGCAGACTGAAGACAAGTGAGGGCCTGGGGCATATAAAATAGTATCATCATAAAAAAATGTACATTGAAGTATTGATTTGGAAGTATTATGTTTTTTATGTATATTGAAACAGCAGTGGACCAAGGATAGACCCCAGTGGCAACCCATTTCTGATGGTGAGGTGGCCTGACTGAGTACCATCAGCAACAACAGTTCTCTCTGTAAGGTAAGAGTGGAACCAGTTAAGCGTTTGTAGAGTAGGATTGTATGACCGACAGTATCAAATGCTTTGGAGAGGTCAATGGAGAGGGCAGCACAAAATAGTTTTTTATCTATGAAGGAGACAATGTGATCAGCGACTGACACTGCAGCTGTTATTGTGCTGTGACCCGGGAGAAAACCAGACTGTAGTAAGTTTTGGGAGGCAATAAAGGCACGTAGCTGTAAACTGACCAGGTTTTGCTAAAAAGGGAAGTTTGGATATTGGACAATAGTTGTTGAGACTGGAGACATCACCACTTTTGTGTAACAGTGTTACTGAGGCACTCTTCCATGAAGCTTCCATGAATCATGTTAAAAATGTTTGGTTAAAAATATGTGCTAAATGTGGACAGATTAAGGGGGCACTTAGTTATTCGTATGGGTCAAGATTATCTGCACCAGTGTTTTGCAAGCTTTTAACCTAACCAGAGTTTTGTAAACTTCTGCACTGCTGAGCAGATTAAAAGAAAATGTACACTGTGAGGAAGCTGAGGCGCTGGGGACTCCCTCTGCTGGACTGATATGGTAATTGTCTACAGATGAATCAGCAGACATATTAAATAAAAGACCAGAGGAGAGGAAATGGGGATTAAAAGCTTCAACCATAGAAGATCTATCAGTTATATGATCGTTGTTTGACTTGACATGGGAGGTGATGCTATGCTGTTCCAAAATGTAGTGGAAGTGTCGCAGGCAGAGAGCGCTGACTGACAATAATTTGATCTAGCCTTCCTAGTCATGCCGGGGCAGATGTCTCTCTGGTGCCTAAAGGTTAACCAGTCCGCAGGGGTGCCACTGGATCTAGCCTCGGACCAGACTTTGTCTCTGTTGTGGATGGCGTTGGAGAGTTGTGGGGAGAACCAAGGACTGAATCTGTTTTTAATTCTGTGTTTTTTATAAGGAGCATGTCTGTCAGCAATAACATTAAAAGATTCTGTAATGTTTTCCAGTGCCACGGCAGGATCAGTAATGAAAATGTTATTAATGTCAGAGACTAACAAATCATTTAAAAAATCCTGAAGATTAAAATGCTTGTAATTTCTTGAGGTGATAATTTGAGATTGAGATTTTGGAATTCTAGTATCTCGGACACGAGACGGGACAGTGGTCACTGCAGGTCCCGACCAAGACAGAGGTCCAACACGATATACATCTTTTTCATAAATCACATAAATCTGCCCCCCTTACTTCCTCCATCCCATCTATAGAAGTCGGGTCCATCTACAGTAATGGCATTCTTTGGGATCTTAGGGCAGAGCCATGTTTCAGTCAGAACCAGGACGTCTGAACGTATGAAGCAAAACGTGAATGTAGTCGAGCTTTGGGAGCAGGCTTCTGATGTTTAAATGTAACAGTCAGGAGATGAGTCCAGTGTAACGTACTCCTTAGAGCTAGTAAAGGCCAGACGAGTGGGCTCGGTACACACATGCCTAGACGGCCAGATGTATGCATACCGGGAATGGTGTGTACAGCGGACTGACTGAGATGGAAGTGTCCGTAGTGGGAGAATTTGCAGGGTCGTCCTGGCTCCTCGCGAACAACGGAACTGATGCACGGGAAACCAATGTGACTGGTGCTAGGACCCCGGGGACGTCAATAGTATTGGGACTGGTCACAGCAAGTGTGTTGGCTACCTGTATGCCACCGCATGTAAATAAGTGGGTTTGTCCCGGGGGGGTCCAGACAAGGTGCCTTCTTAACATTTGCACAGCACAGCACACGACTGCTGCTGTCTACTGTAGATGCAAATGTTTTTCACAACTGGTTATTCTTACCATGTTTTCAGTATGTAGTGCATTAACGCTGGACAAACTTACTACATGATGGCAATATGCTCACGCAGTTGACACTGTGGACTCCACTTGATTTAAACCAAGCCTAGCTGACTTTTCAGCAGACATGTTGGCAGCAGCAGGCTGAGAAAGGGTCATCTGTGCCAGCAGCTACTGCTTTATTCAACAGGAAACTCCAAAGCACACTAGCCTGGCTCAGTCGTCAGTGCTGCCCCTTCTGTAGGACATTAGTGTCCACATTCATCGCCTCCTTAATCTAAAACGGTGTTCACGTGGTACATTTCTAAGATTTTTCTGCCGTAATTTACGAATGAACTGGGCGATTCCAGATTTCACGCACATGTTGACTGGGACGACACAATGAGAAAACAATGACTAGCTCAGCACGGGCTCTCCTCCATGTCGTCCATTCTGCCTTTCACTTCCTGCCTCATTCTGCAGAATCACATGACTGCAAACAACGTAGCTACTCGTGATCCTGTGGGTGAGTTTCTCCTACAGCTCATACAGAGGCTTCGCATCTGAAAATGCCAGGAGAAAACAAAAGCGCCACATTTTGTGCAGCTACCACATCAATTAATACAAGCAGATACATCCTAACTCCCTTTTTTTTAGAAAGTGCTTTCAAAAACAGTCTACAGCTGTCTATAATATAAAAAGCTGCATCTTTTCAGTACCAGTATCTGTGGTGACCGCGCCTCCTCAGTTCTTGGCTGATTAGCTGGGCTCGCTGTATTCTTTATGGTCGCAGACGTTAGGTCGGGTGGGAACGGCTAACGTGGCTCCTCAAATTCGTTGTATTACCAAAGTATTTAATTTTCGAGAGGCAGACTTTACACACAGTGTGCGTCTTGTCCAGTTCATGCTTCCCAGTAGGTTCAGAAAATCTGAAATGTGCCCAGATGTCCACTTTCAAAATACTGGGAGTGTTTTTTATCACTGGCAGCTGATCTCTGCCTCCCTCCACCATATCTCCCAACATAAAAAAGTAACACGGTGTAGTCCCTCATTCGTCCAGGAGTGTTCTATCGTAGAAAAGGTTTCAGTCGTAGTCATCTGGACACTGTTTTCAGAATCAAGACGTTTCGGCTCCCATCCGGAAGTCATTCTCAATTGTGAAAAAATTGGACGGGAACTGGAAATTTAAGCTACTCTGTGTTACATAAGCCCCGCCCTCAGGAAGGAATCTGCCTGAGTATCTGTTAATAGCTAGTTTCACCTGAAACTGACCTAATACTTTCAAGATGGCCCAGTAATCAGTAATCAGGCCTATTGTTCTCTGGCTGCATCTACCTCATCGCTGTTAAGTGCCTGATTAGCATGTACATGCTAATCAGGCACTTAACTAGCTATTAACAGATACTCAGGCAGATTCCCTCCTGAGGGCGGGGCTTATGTAACACAGAGTAGCTTAAATTTCCAGTTCCCGTCCAATTTTTTCACAATTGAGAATGTCTTCCGGATGGGAGCCGAAACGTCTTGATTCTGAAAACAGTGTCCAGATGACTACGACTGAAACCTTTTCTACGATAAAAAAGTAACGTTAGCCTAACGTTCGCCCACAATTCAATGCAAGAGAGCGGCGTTGCAACGTAACTTTACAACTTTATTGTCCAACCAAGGCCGGAAAATCAACAATCAGATCTTCACATCTGCATCATGATGCATCTTAGAATGAAGAAATTCCCACACCTCTAATCATCAGTATAGTGATAACTTCCTTTTAGCCAAAAATTACACACACACACACACACATACTGTATACCTTTTTATTCAATTCCTTCCAAGTATTCACTACACATATGAGTCTGGACAGACATGGATGTAGCTGAAACTTGACTGGTTGGCGGCGGCATACAACCGTGGGGCGGTAATTCTAGTTTCTATTATCGTAGAACTTGTGAGCATTGAAAATTATAGTTTTAAATTCAACAAACTGTAACCCTCGACCCCCCGACGTTCTGACGTTCTGACCCCCTGACGTTCTGACCCCCCTGACGTTCTGACCCACCGACGTTCTGACGTTCTGACCCCGGCGTTCTGGACGTTCTGACCCCCGACGTTCTGACCCCGGCGTTTCTGACCCCTGACGTTCTGACCCCCTGACGTTCTGACCCCGACGTTCTGACGTTCTGACCCCTGACGTTCTGACCCCTGACGCCTGACCCCGACGTTCTGACCCCTGACGTTCTGGACGTTCTGACCCCTGACGTTCTGACCCCTGACGTTCTGACCCCTGGACGTTTCTGACCCCTGACGTTCTGACGCGTTCTGACGTTCTGACGTTCTGACCCCGACGTTCTGACGTTCTGACCCCTGACGTTCTGACGTTCTGACCCCTGACGTTCTGACCCCTGACATTCTGACGTTCTGACCCCTGACGTTCTGACCCCCGACGTTCTGACCCCTGACGTTCTGACCCCCTGACGTTCTGACGTTCTGACCCCTGACGTTCTGACCCCCGACGTTCTGACCCCCGACCCCCGACGTTCTGACCCCTGACGTTCTGACCCCTGACGTTCTGACGTTCTGACCCCTGACGTTCTGACCCCGACGTTCTGACCCCGGCGTTCTGACCCCTGACGTTCTGACGTTTCTGACCCCTGGCGTTCTGACCCCGACGTTCTGACCCCTGACGTTCTGACCCCGACGTTCTGACCCCCGACGTTCTGACCCCTGACGTTCTGACGTTCTGACCCCTGACGTTCTGACCCCCCGACGTTCTGACCCCCTGACGTTCTGACCCCCTGACGTTCTGACCCCCTGACGTTCTGACCTGCTGTGTGGGGCTCAAGGACGTAGGTTTGTGAAGGCTAATAACACAGATCATTTTGGATTAAATCAACTAAAGCCAACATTAGAATATCTGAATGGGTCCTTTTTTACGTTTCTATGTACACATAGTACACATTGAGCACACTTTCCTGAGGTGATGATAAAATTGAATGGTAAGAATCCATTTGGCCAACTACTCAAACACAACAGATCACTGCCTCCCTCTGCTGGCAAGGGCTACAAATTACCCATCATCCCTGAGTAAGGGATGTGGCTTAGGCATCATCATAAACAACCTGGCATAACATGTTTACTTTTTCCTTAGTCTCCATGATTATCTGGAATAGTTTTTGATTGGATGTTTGTATTCCTATTAGTAGGAAGACTCAAAATGATGAATGTTGTGTTATTGTTTATCATCTCTCCGTATGATCTTTCATGTTGTGACAAATGTGTTACACTTTGTCCCAGTTTCTGAAAAAGCTATGTATAATATATACAGAACTGTTACATATGGAATCATATAGGGGACTATATTCAAATGATAATGTAAACTTGGAAATGTGATTCCACAATAGCATTCTAATTTGTTATTCGAGTAAAAATGAAAATATAATAATCCAATTAGCATTTTCATTTCCACATACTCGTATGGGCGTTCTATGACCACATTAAAATGAAAATGGAAAAGCTGTTTGACATTTAATTTTCAAAGTCGTACCCCGCTGTACACTGGCCAGTATTCAAATGCAACAAGCGAAACAGCGCCCCCAGTCTGTTGCATTTACATTTACATCTCACCACTCTCTTTTGGGGTCAACATGAAAATGAAAACTGTCAGTGCTCTCATCAAGGCGGGGCTTCAGTTAGGACGTCACTTCCTGGTTCATTAACATTCTACCTACAGACCTGGGCAGGTCTATCATTTTCCCAACCTACTTTAGATGAAACCACGTGCACCTCCATATGAGGAAAGCCTTGGCGGCATATGACAGATTAATTTACTGTTTATTAGACCAGAAATGAGACAAGAATTAGTTTGGAAAAAACAATAGACGCCACCAGCCGTGTTTCTGGGGACTACTGTACAAAACACAACTTTATTCACTGATTTTGGTGAAACTGGATCATATTATATGAAGAAAATAGTTTCTGGTGTTCCCTCTGATGTCCTCCGGCTGCTCTTTTCCATTTTCATTTTAATATGGTCGTAGAACGCCCATAAGAGTATGTGAAAATGAAAACTGGACTGTTTCATTTTCATTTTTACTCAGACAACACATACATATGTGGAAAATTATAATGCTATTGTGGAATTACATTTTCATTTCCAAGTTTACATTATCATTTGAATAGAGTCACCTATACGCTTCCATAGCTACAAGGTGAGATCTTGTGAAGGCCCTGCTGCTGTTGGTTCAGCAGTGTTCTCACCTCTGTTGTACAGGTGGGTCATCAGCGCCAACTGGAAACACACATTGTAGGCTCCATGGTTCCAATCTGTAAAATCCAGGCAATGTCAGCCACTCTTTCCCCCCACAGGCACGCATTTGACTATGTTGTGCTGTTAGCCCTCTTTGTTTTCCTTTCTTTTATTACAAAGAATGGAAAGCCTTACGTTCACACCCTCACACACACCTAACATAAGCACACACTTCAGGGCTGTTTTGTTATTTTTGCTCAATCACTTTGCCCAGTGATGTATCTCCCATTTTGCATATTTTTGTTTAGTCGATAGCATACTCAGAAGACAGAAGCTGTACTGCTAGTGGTGCTTGTGGTGGCTAGTACTAATAGTTGTGGAAAGATGTGTAATAATACCAGTCCTATTAGAGTTAGTTGCAGACACAAGTAGTGCTGGTAGTTGTAAAAACAATAGGCCCACTACTGTGACAGAAGCAGCTGTGCCAATGCAACAGTGAAACTGAAAATGGTCATTTTAGGAGCAGTAACAGTGGTAAAAGTGCGAGCTGCAGGCAACAGAGGTAGTAATTCAACTGTAGAAGCTAATGGCGGACTTTGAGAAAGAGGTATCACTAATGTCCGTCTGGAATAGGGCTATCAATACAAGCAGCAGTTAATATGACTCTCAGCGCAGTATGGAGACAGTAGCAGAAGTAGGCTGTGACAGGGATAGTGATAGGCCTATCTATTAGTATAATTCCAGTACAGTAGTAGTGGCCGAATATAATGTACACAATCTATTCGCTCCTTGTTACAATGTATGTATCCTCATCTATATCCGTTCCAATGCGCATGCGCGTACGGCGGTTCGCGGTTGCGCCAACTGGTAGAGGATGTTGCTAGCAGCCAGTGTAGATGCACAGCGTTTTTCACAACAATAACATCAACCAAATTTGCATCTCCACATACCTGATTTGAGGATTATACATTCCGAACGCTATCGGAAGCCGTGTATTGGACCGCGCCACGCCGAACTTCCGTCTGCAATTTTTGGCTACATCTGTTGACAATGGGAGCGGAGGGGTTTGCAGATTTACAAGGCTCCTTTTTGCAGGAGCAGAAACAAGAATCATGGCTGGCCAGCTAGGCCGCAGATGGATTTTGTATCTAACAGCAACAGTCTATTGATGTAAAATACTGTGTGTAAGCTTGGCGCAGCACATAAAAGGTGGTGCTAAGAAGCCAGTGTTTTAATCACACGGTTATCGTTGATTTTTGTTGTCTTTTTTTGGGCCCACAACACAAGCTAGTGAGCCCGCTAGCTTCACAACCTTGACTGGTTGACGTCTTGCCTTCGTAGTTAGCTCCCTTAACCAGCTAACGATAGCTAGCATCGCTTGGCCAGCCATCCGCTGGTCTAAAACATTTGTAAAAATACATTTATTGCGGGATTTCCTCTCATAGTTGTGTGCCCGGTAGGCATTTGTATCGCAAATTCCTTGTGCAACGTCTGCTCCTGGATGAATGTGGGACAAAATGGAGACCCCGACGATTGTGTACGATTTGGATACCTCTGGGGGCTTAATGGAGGTAAGGTTGTTCTGCTCGAAGGCCTTAATTAAGTGAAATGTTCCCGTACTGCTAATGCTTTAATGTCTTTTCCGGTACATTCATTGCCGTTATCACCAGACAACCATAGCCTGCTGTCAAGCATTTCTCGGTTAGCTAACTTAACTAGTAGTTTGGGTTGATAATGGAGGCCACAAGTTAACGTTACCGCTCTCCAAGCTTAGCATGGAATGGCACAGCGGGCTCAAAGCTGCATATTTTCCAACTCTGTCAACTAACTATCAGTCAGGGCAGCCGTGACCTCATACTAAACAGCTGAACAATTTTTATAGCAAATCCAAACACTACTGGCGCCCCCCAAGTCCGAGGAGGTAGAGAAGAGGAGTCGGAAGTTGGTGAGAGACGTCCGGAGGAGCGGCAGGGCCACCAACCACGACACCTGCGATAGTTGCCGGGAGGGGGGAGACTTGCTGTGCTGTGACCACTGTCCTGCAGCCTTCCACCTCCAGTGCTGGTAAGTTACTTATTTGAACAAAAGAGGCAGAACGCACAGGGACAAGTCATGCACACATCAGTGCATACTAAGAGTACTTTCTGCAACTTGGAGTCGCCGTTAGCTGCATGCATAAATTAGATGCTGAATGCTAACTTCATACATTAAAACGTATATTTGGTATACCTAGAGGCGAGTGAACATTAAACCTGAGGTTTATTGAATACAATCTGGTGAGCAAATAGAACAACTAATTTCATCTGTGTCAGTGTCGAGTAACTTAAACTAGCTAACCGTTATTTTTTAGTTTTATCACCCTTTGGAGAATATGTGCTGTTACATATGTGGTGTCTCGTTAGATATGGTTGGTCGTATAATTGCAGCGTTTACAGAGAGCATAATTTCATTCATTGTTGTCTCTGAAAGGCATGTTGATAAGACGTACAGGAGCTAAAAAGAAGTGTAACGTTAGCGTTGTCTGAAAGCGGCTAGAATTAGCTTGCCGTCGGTCCTCCCCTCCTGTCGCGGCTACAGCCAGTGGAGCCGCTGCTGCTGCTAAAAATGGAGTCGAGACTGCCTCTGTTTACAATATGGCGACCTCACTGCTCTCTCTTTCTATTCCACCGCCATCTTACCAACCTTTAAAATGTAGCTTTGGGGAAAAAAGCGTTCATAAACAACATGGACGAAATGTTGTGTCATTTGCTGAGATGGAGTGGCGACATGGCAGTGTTTGTAGTGGACATGTTATAAAGCTCGTCCAACTGTAGCGTTTCTCCGATGCCGCTTTGCATGGCTCTCAGTTGAACATCTGCTTGCATGATTATTTTAACTTTGGCATTCAGAAAAGT
This sequence comes from Siniperca chuatsi, assembly GCF_020085105.1. Lineage (NCBI taxonomy): Eukaryota > Metazoa > Chordata > Actinopteri > Centrarchiformes > Sinipercidae > Siniperca > Siniperca chuatsi. The sequence goes on from NC_058048.1 coordinate 2,342,856, forward strand.
TGAGTTCAGATTGTCACTTGGAAACGACCAAACAGAAACGTTTCATCCGTGTCTGATCAGACCTGTGAATGGCTTCATCTTCACGATTTGTGGTTATCTCATATCGCTGCATATTGGGAAGAAACGTGCTGCTTTAAGGTGTGTTATCTTAAAGGCAGTGTTACACAGTGTAACCTAACCTTTGATCACCTTTGCTTGTGAAGGGAGAATTTGGGCTGTAGATTATAGTCCTGGCTTCAGCTGTGTCCTGCCCGTTAGAAATCAATCATGATATCGCCCTCCTTGACTCATTGTTGTTCTGTCAATGTGCGCTTTTACCATGACAGCATCTACAAAAATAAATAAATCCTTTGTCGCTCTGAGCATGTTACCTTGTAACAATGGTGATGTTTGCTATGGTCATTTCACTGGAGAACGTATAATTATTGTTTATGTATAGCTAATTGGAATATTTTCAATCTTTTCTCTTAGATAACTCATGTTTCAGTTGTTGTAATACACATATAAAAAAACGGAAATTGAGATTACTTTGCACATCATTGTCAGGCATTTTCTTGAATGTAATGCAATTATCAGTCCACTAGATGGAGGCACAGGGGGTTAAGTTTACTAGCTAAGTGGTACCCGGTTTGTTAATGCTTATAGTCTTATGGTACGTGTCCACAGGATCCGTCATTTCCACGCTTTCCATTCATTGTCTATGTACAAAGCCCCGCAATGCATTCTGGTAGCGTTGCGTTTTGAGAGACGGGCCGTCACGTTGACCGCTCCTCATTTGCATGAAGTTGAATCCAGGCTACTTTATGCCTCTGGAAAACTCCCGAAAAACGTTTAAACTTATCACTGTTGATCTAAAATGGAGACAGATTCAGCAACTGCATGGCTTATTTCTCGCCTAAAATATTTTCAGAAACACTATTCGGTGAACTATTTTCGTGATATAAGAGAAAGTTTCCAAACGAGCCGCCATGTTGGTCCGGTTTGGAACCCAGGTGCAGCCAGGAAGTGTTTCCTGTTGTGTTTCAGAAAAGGAGAGCACCTGTCAATCATCTAGTGCCACGCCTATCACACACCCAATGCTGGGAAGCAGCATGACCCCTTTTTTTGTGTATTTAAATCTAATTTAAATGACTGTATTCTTTCAGCGGTGCTGGAATGTTGGATAACTAGGTGGGGAATATGGATTTAACCAATAAGAAAATAAATGTCATTTTTTCACAATTACAAGATAGGGCTTATATGCATGGTAAAAATTCTTTCAAAGTTCTTTTAAATTAGTTTTAAAATCAACATTTACTTCCTCACATGAAACTAGACAACATAATTGTGAAGCATAATATCGTGACTGCATAGACGGATGTTAAATAATAATGTTTATTCATTTGTCTGCATTAATTATCAACCTGGTCACTGATGATCATTGTTGTATCTTCACAGCAACCCACCTCTAAGTGAAGAAATGCTTCCCCCAGGGGAATGGATGTGTCATCGCTGCAATGTTCGAAAAAAGGTGAGTGGCAGGTCTTCTCTGTTGCACACCCGGTCCTCCACTAATGTTACCGTTATGCTGCTGGAAAGTATTGGTATGCTATGTGGTCTGAAATCTGTCTTTTGGTCTTTGTACACTGCCGTCAGAAGCGAGAGCAGAAGTCAGAACAGACCAACGGCCTACCAGAGAGGTCCTCGTCTAAGCGCTCTGCGTCCCCGGCCGTGGAGCTGGAGCTTAACGCGGGCCCGCTGCGGCTCGACGGCCTGCCTCCAGGGGCCGGAGCAGCGGGGCCCGGTCTACGAGTGGCCCAGGTACGCCTCTTGGACCGCAGGACCAGCAGCAGGCCGAGCAGCCGGCCCGGGACGCCCACCTCCAACACTTCATCCACCCCGACCCCCTCAGAGGAGCAGAACGATGGGGAGGAGGAGGCAGCAGAGCCCGAGGATGAAGTTCAGGGCGCAGAGCTTGAGGGTGCTACGCTATCCGTTCCGACACCGCGCCTCCTCAAGAGGCCCTTTCAGCTGCTAATAGCAGCAGCTATGGAGAGGAACCCTACACAGTTCCAGCTACCCAGCGAACTCACCTGCACCACTGCACTGCCAGGTCAGTCAGTCGTAATGAGTTCCTAAACCTTCACTAGAATTCGAATGTTAAGGTGAAGGAAAAAAACACCTGACATACTTGAGGGTTGGGGGAAAATGGCTCCTCACAATGTAGGCCTGCCATAGTCCATGTTGTTTTTGGTATATTTCTTTATACTCCTATGTATTACAAACCAAATATAGATGACCTCTGGAGCTTTAACAAGCCCAGATATTCCAGCCCATCTATAACTGAGTTTGATATTTAAAACATGTTCAGGTATCTCAAACATCATAGTAAATATTCAGTTTTGTTGATGGTCTAACAACAGGTGAAATTTGGTTTCACAAACTTTTGTGGCCTGATAACCGATTTTTAAGTCCCACATTATTAATGACAGTTAGCTGCCAAATTGTCCTGTGAATCAGAGTTTGGCATACTTTTTGTTTTTTATTTTCAAGAGCATTAAAAGTCCAAATAGGTTGAATTGAAATGGCAGTTGTGACCCATTGTTGCATTCTGAGCCCAAGGTTGAGAAACTCTGTAAACTCCCCTTCTTGGTCAAAGTCTGACATTCCAGAAACTAAACTAGAAGTAGATGAGGCGAGTTGTGGAAATTTGATATGAAAACAGTATATCAGTGTATAGTGTATATATAAGTACTGACCCGTGCTTACAAAATGGTTTTCCCGAATGAATTTAGTATTTCAGATTTTTGAGTCGTGACAGCATGAGGATATCTGTGTTGGATTGTTTTTCAAATGTTCCAATCTCGTTTGGATTTCTAGGCAGCAGTAAACGAAGAAGAAAAGAGGAGCTACTAGGAAAGCCGTTTAGGAGGCCTCAGCATGAACTGGATTCCAATGGTCTGGTCCCTCTACCAGTCAAAGTCTGCTTTTCATGCAACAGGTTAGTTCTACCAGATTACAGTAAAGATGTTCACACAGACCTGAGAAGCTTCATATGTTGTACTGATTTCCTTGTATTTCCACTCACAGGAGTTGCAGGTTGGCTCCACTGATCCAGTGTGACTATTGTCCCCTTCTGTTCCACATGGACTGTCTGGACCCTCCACTCACAGCTTTACCTGCTGGCAAATGGATGTGTCCAAACCACGTTGAGCACTTAGTGGTAAGAGTCATGGCCTTGGCTCAGAGTAAAACTCACTTTATTATCGCCATGTTTTTGTTTGTTTGTTTGTTTGTCTCAGCCAAGGCGGTGCAACAGAATTATTAGTTTTCCATTTCAAATGTTTGTCTGATGTCCAGCTGAATCAGAGGAGCCTGAGCCTGTCCAGCCGCTGTCAGCTCTTTGACCAGTTCCAGGACAGGATGTCCCAGCATGCCGTCAAGTTGGACTTCCTGCGTAGAGTTCATCGGCAGAACACGCCCAACCGGCGCACCACCCACCAGCACAACAAGAAGACCATCAAGGTAGACTGGCTGCCTCGGTGTGAGGGTGTAGACAGCCTACTGGTAGCATATCGTATTCTGTCTTCAGTGTCTCTTCAGGCTGGGGGTTAGGCTTTTAAGGAGAGTCCTAAGTAGTTTTGTGTGGTCACCTGTCCCTCCTTAATTGCTAAGACAGGCCAGTGGTGCACAGATAGTGGTGGGGAAAAACAATTCATGCCATAACTGAGATTCTTCTTTTTTTAACAATTTATTCTTGTGCATTAATCATGTTTCCTCTTTTGGGGGGGTCATGCCTCAACAAACTGAAATAATTCCATTGACATGAAAAGTGAATTCTATGCCAAAAACAATCCGTATGTAAGATTCCCTGTTCATTCAGAGACATTAGAATATGTTAGGAAAATTGAAGTTAAAGTGATTCAAGGTATTTCTAACAATCACTATCTGGACTCAGGTGCCAGATGCCATCAAGTCCCAGTACCAGAATCCTCCCCCCATGCTGCTTCCTGCAGGGGTGCGCCAGTTGGAGCTGGTTTGTAGCGGCGTTCCCGACCATCAGCCCTCAAAGCACCTCACCACAGAGGCTGAGCAGCAGGAGGTAGGCAGAAGAAACAACTTTTACAACAACATTACACAGTTTACGCAGTTTGTCTAATATGTCATCACCATTCGTATTTTAAATCAGTCTAATCATAGTCACCTGCAACAATGGCTTGTATCATGTATGCTCTGTATAAAAAGTTATGTGATTCAATGATTTTGCAAGTATATTGGCGAGTCACTGATAGTTACTGCCTGGTCGTTGAGTAAAAAAGTCAGAACTAATATAAATTGTGGGCTGGTATGTGGAATAATTGCTGTTTTTCTCTGCAAAAACAGTCAAATAAATGAATCCAATTGTGATATTAACAGCAGCGCAGTTTAAAGGTGTGGTGAACGATCGGTAAGGTTTGTCTGGATAATGGTCTGTGGATTCAGGTAGCAGCTCCTCTCAAAGTAGGGAGTTACACTTTTTCAAGGTTTGATTGTTGGTCTAACTAAATTACACTTTGACATATAAATGGCTACATTTATATAGCACTTTTATCCAAAGCACTTTGCAAGGTTTTTGCCACTCATTCACACGCTCGCACACCAGCGGCGGCGAGCTACCGTGCAGGGTGCTGGCCAACCATCGGGAGCAATCTGGGGTTCAGTGTCTTGCCCAAAGACGCTTGACACGTGGACAGGAGGTGGTGGGAATCAAATCTTGAATTTATTTCAAAATATTGCAGCAAAAGTCTAAAAATATAATCTCTCTAAAATAAATGTCTCCGTCAGATAGACGGGTTAAAAAGAATTGATGGTTGCTTCTTATGTTGTAAAACATGGTTCTGCTGTGTTGAACAGTGGCTTCAGGATGTCATCGCCCTCCAGTGCAGCATCATGCGACACCTATCCATCAAGCAGAAGGCGTCATCCACAGCATCCACCCTGTCATCAGTAACATCATCAGCAGATAGGGTTTCTGAGCAGAAAGCCACTAGTAAATCATGTGTCACATCAGTGGACATGAAAACTCAGGCCTCTTTAGGAAGGACTTCTTCCCCTGACCCCTGCTCGAAACCCTGCAGTACACCCGATGACCCCCAGGGGGCCTCTCTTTCAAGGGGCGCCCTAGCAGAGCCCAGTGTTTGTAAATGCAGCATGACACCATGTCAGAACTGTAGGAAACCAAACGGACCTCTGGCAGAGGAGTGTCAGCCTCCCAAAGCCAACGGACCTGTAGACTGTAAGAGTGCCTCAGACTCCGGCAGGCAGGCAGAGCTGCAGCACAGACTGAAGCCCAGTACAACGCCCCCAGACTCAGCTCCTGCCTATGGGCTAGTGAACCACATAGGAGCAGAAACAGTTAAAAAGGAGCCTGAGAGCACAACAGAGGCCTGTGCTCAGAAAAACTGCTCCAGTGCCCTAATGATCTGGCCCCACAGCAGCCAGCAGAACCACAGGAGCCAGACAGAGCTCCAGAAGGAGTGTATGAGCAGCGATGAAAAACCCTCCTACTCCATCACCAGCAGTGCCCGCTCAGACACACCACCTAAAGGCAAGCAGGAGCAGGGCCCGACCCAGCTGGATTCGTCATCACCTACTCCAGGTACATGTTCCTGAGCCAATAAATGCTCACTGCTGATTGGCTTTCCAGGTTCACTTGAGGTTTTCTAGGGATTGCAAAAATAACTGTTGTTGTAGTTTTTATTCATTAACGTTCATTCGGTCTGCAAAATGTAAAAAAAAAATGCTTATTTGATATTCAGTCATATCGAATGGAAGAGGTAAATAATCTTTTTTTCTCTCAACATAGAAATGTTGTGTGTTGCCACATTTTTCCGAGAGTCACTTAGGCCTCGTTTCCGCTGCGTGGCACGGCTCGACTCGACTCTGTCAGACAGTTCCAAAAGGCACACCACTGAGTTGTTTGCATGTAATGCGTGGACTAGTGATTTTTATAGAAGACCTAACAATTCACCCTAGGATATCTAACAAGTGGGAGGGGGAGGTCAGAGCACGCAGAAAGGCATTGTCTGATTATGTGTTTTGGTAAATTGAAGTCAACCTGAACAGCAATAAGGGGCCCGGCTTAAGTTGTCCAAAAGCATTAATGATTGTAAAAACATTGTAATTCTTGCAGCAGTTGAGTTATTTAACTGGCAAAAAAAAGGCTGCGTTACAGAGTGTGGGTTCTATACCAAGCCTGTACAATCGAATACTGTACTACAGCAGCACTCCAACAAATCCTACACTCGTGAGTCTTGTTGAAGAGTGTTAAATCAAGTCTGTGGTCATTTTTTGATACACTGCTCCCCACTTTCACTGAGAGACTCGTCAGCTCTTTATAGCAGGCCATAGCCTTTCCAGCTGTTTGAAGTGTCACAGCAAAACAGCAGTGTGATATGTACTGCAGGTGAAATGAGAGTTTGGAAGTTTGTTTGTTTTTTGTACACAAAAACACATTTAAATTGCTTGCATTATATAGTTTATAATAGCTTATTGTACAGAAATGAATAAATAAATAAAATTCCCAACGAGTCAAATGTCCATGAGCAGTCCTCCAGTCTCAGTTCTTTGACCAACTGCATGTTTCCCCTTCACAGACATAAAGGCTGGTCCTGGACTGATGGACTTACTGCTGCCCAGCACTCTCTCCTCCATTGCTAACCTGTCCAGCTGCATGAAAGATGGAAGGGATGAGGATGGAGGTAAGTGTGCTCACTCAGTACTGAGAAGTGACAGTACTGAACCAATGTGGTATTGTCAAAATGTCATGCCTGTGAGGAAGCAAACTAATTACCTTCTAATGGTCTCTGTGTGTGTGTGTGTGTGTGTGTGTGTGTGTGTAGGGATTGAGCTGGACAAACTGGATGCAGAGATGATCAAGACCCTGGCATGGCAGAGGATCCAGCAGCTCTTTCCCCCCAAAGAGCCCAGCACTCCCCCTCCCCCTCCCCCAGCCACCAGTGCGGCCCCCAAAACCGCATCACCCCACCCTGACAGTAAGACACTTACTTACCTCTGTCAGTCTGTTTTTCACATCTCATCTCTTGTCGATTAGAGTGTTTTTTAATGGTAAATGAATTTAAATGGAATTTCCATTTCTAATCTAGAGTTCTTTCCTGAAAGTAATTCCGAACTTGAAAACCTGAACCTCTTCCTACCAGGTCAGAAGAAGGTGCAGGCCCGAGCTGTCTTCTACCCTCTGACAGGAAAAGGAGGAGCTGTCAGCATGTGCTATAGGACGTTATACATAGGATCTGGTAAGACATGCTGACTGCATCACAGTGACTTCAAAAACATTCACCCAACTGAATTTTGTGGACAATTGACCGTTATGTGCTTCTGCAAAGTGATCGAGAACTCGCTCACAGTGTCACTGAAGTTCTCAGAGCTGCTTCTGTTCAGACCAGAGGTTCCCAACCTTCTTGGCTTGTGAGCCTTTTGAAGTGAAGCAGTGTGTACTCGTGACCGCTTGCACATTTTACATGTCTATGAGTTGCGAGCAGTTCAACCCGAGTGTGACGTTCAGGGAGAGGTAAAACTATCCAGTATTTCACGCTAAAAAAGAAAAGATTACAGAAAAGTAAAATAAAAATAACAATTTGTGTAGCAGAGCTATGTATTGCCTATCCTGTTAAGGATTTTGTGAACCCTCAGATAGAGCTTGTGACCTCTTCGGGGGTACTGACCCCCAGGTTGAGAACCACTTGTTTAGACAACATGTACCACTTCCTTTGTTGAAAGGGTTTGTAGGAAAATGTGTTTGTATTTCTCAAAGTGAAGTATCAAAAAAACTATTGTTTTGGTATCTGCAGGGTTTTTCCTGGCTCAGAATGGGCCTTTGGGGGGTGACGACGCATGACAGTAAGCATGATCGGTCCGCGTACTGTAAAGGCAATGAGTTTGTGTTACCTTATTTGACAGAAATCTATGCATTTTCCTGTTATTTCTGACCATTTGATAAACAAAAATGTAGGGCTGTACCGAATGTCATGTTTTACATTCAAAGCTTCTATTGAGGTTTTCAAATGTCTGTCGTCATATTTTATGACGTCATCACCCTCCGAAAGAATTCCTCAAACTAAATCCTGAATTTGAATACAGTGATTCATCAGATTAAATGAGTTAGTGAGTCTTTAAAGGCAGAAGGAGGAGGATTTGCAGTGGTGGAATGTAACTAAGTACATTTACTCAAGTACTGTACTTGAGTACATTTGAGGAACTTGTACTTTACTTGAGTATTGCCAGTAGCTATTTCCTTTAAACTAAACCAGTTTCCCTACTCAACTCGGGGATTAACCATTCATTCATTAGATTTGTCTATATTTCAATGTGACTAATATACAAATATGTAACATCTTGAAACAGTAAAACAGTCATGTATCAAACAGTAAATCACAAACTTTTGACAAAAAATTCTACTGATTTTTAAAATATACAAATACATTTTCTGTAAAATATGGTAAGAATTGGGCATTTAGCTATATTAATTTTCCCTCACTGCTGGAATTTTCAAATTCCTAGAAACAGAAAAATCAAGGCATTATCACTATAAACCTGCACTCTCTTGTGAGCCAATAACAGCCCATAATAACATCCGATTTATTTTTACCTAGGTGTACATAATATGAAATCAATAACTGTAATGATGCCAAACAATCAAAACATGCCATGAGAATTGCATCTCTACCTAAAAGAAGAGAAAGCTTTCACAACAAAGGAGAACTGGCCCACACTTCAACCCACACAGCAGTGTTAAGAGCAAACACAGTAATGTGGTGGTAGGCAGTGAGAGCCGGGAGGTCCCGCTGGTTGCTGACGGTGATTAGGCGATGTGATGTGATTTCCAGCCAAAAACTTGAACTCACAATGGGTTCGTCGCTTTCCACAGTGCACGGTGGGTCAGGATCTCTCTCACAACACAATGTTACGCCATTTATAAGATCATAAAGACGGAGACGCTTAGTCGGCAGAGCCAATTGAGTGGGAACCGAGTTACAGCGAAAAAATCACAGATCTCAATGCTACGATGTATATTTCCAGTTCCCAGGCGCCATAGTGAAATATAGAACAGGCGCTATGGGGTCTAGAGGGTTAATCTACCCGGCAGTATATAAAGTACTTGAAATTAGCCTCATCTCTACCAGCTGCAGCGCTGGTGATACTTCCACATTAATGCATCACTAATTATAATCTAGGGATGTGTATTATTCTGAAATGGGCCTTTCTGCATGAGAACTTTTACTTTTTGTACTATAAGTATATTTTGATGCTAATACTTTTGGATTCTTACTTAAGTAAGATTTTGAAAGTAGGACTTTTACTTGTAGCAGTTTTTTTACACTGTGGTATTGCTACTTTTACTGAAGCTTAATCGATGGAATAATCAGTAAAATACTCGATTACTAAAATATCGATAGCTTGTCTTATTACTATTATCATTACTATTAATATTACCACCACTACAACTATTTTAAATCTCTATGTGGAATTTGCATTGTAGCAGCTGTAGATGGACAGGAAAGGCAGGAGAGAGAGGGAATGACATGCAGCAAAGGGCTGGAATCGAACCCGGGCCGCCGCGTAAGGACTCAGCCGTAATGGTACGCGCTCTACCAGGGCAGGGTGCCCCTGGTCGCTACGTTTTTATAGAGTCCTGGCTTTTATTTTATGGGAAATCACAGGAAGTCCTCTCTCCCATTAGCTAGCTTCACAGCGGAGCATTCAGGCCCAGTCTAAACAATGCAGCTTAGCCGGCCTGTCCAGCGCCTGTGTAAAATATAGCGGCTGTGGATGAGAGGGACGTTGACTGCTGGAGACATATTTAAGTTGACGTTCTGCTTGTTAGACAGTTTGATAAATTGCTATTTTCTCATCATTTAGGTGCTAGTGATTTTCCTTTGGTGCTGGCAAAAAACGGTTTGGGGGGGTGCCAAAAATTCCTCTATCTGCAAAACCCTTTATCTGTACCTGAATTTGTGTACTGTACTGGCAATAATATCAAACAATACCCACCCCTGGTGTTGAATTAGAATTTTGGTGACAGTTGATACCTTGTACTAACAGTTTTTGAAATGGCATTTAGACCAACATGAGAATAAAATGGCAGCAATGTATCTGATATCTACAGAAGGTGTAGGATTGCATAAAAAGTCTCATTATTGAGTTTTGCCATAAAACTACAACTCACAATTTTTCGAATGTTTTTTTAAAAGGTGCTGACATGGACGTGTGCCTTACAAACTATGGTCATTGCAACTACATATCGGGGAAACACGCCTGTATTTTCTATGATGAGGTATGGGCTTTCAAACTGCTGCATTGCTTCAATGTAGAAGTATGTTATTGTACTGTACCACAATTCTCCCCCTCTGCCTATTAAACACATGGGAGAACTGTTGTTGTAGAACATGGTGTAAATGGTTTGTGTCCTTTTTAGAATACCAAGCATTATGAGCTGCTCAACTACAGCGAGCACGGCACCACAGTGGACAACGTCCTCTACTCGTGTGACTTCTCTGAGAAAGCCTCGCCGTCTCCACCCAGCGGCCTGGTGGCCAAAGTCCAAGGCATTATCCGTGAGTACATTACAGTTACACACAGTTAGGCAAGTATTCATACTATGTGCAGTTTGGAGGGTCGTCAGTGAGCCAAGTCTCATCTCACAAGATCAAACTTAATTTAATACAAATGTAGCCAAACATTTGTGCTGCAGAGGCACCTGGTGGGTCGGAACACTGCCGTGTCAGAAACCAGCTAAAATCTGTGGCTGCCTCCAGGTGGCACTCCAACATGCCTGCACAGGCCTCAGTCTTATCATTCAGTCCAGCCTGAGACAACATCGGATGCTTCACCATACAGCCAGTCATCTCATCTGGGTGCTAACTTTCCATCCAGTCCAACAATGGACACTGTTGAAACCCTCAGGGCTTTATTATTTTAAATTTTTTGGGTATTTTGGCACCACTGTAGAACAAGACCAGGTCGAAACCTGGTACTGTATATGGCTGGACCGTGTAGGGTCAATGTGCTATATTGTTGCCAAACAACAGTTCAGTGTTTAGAATGTGAATTCCTGGATATTAAATGTTCAGGTGCAATTCTCTGTAGTGGTATTCTATACCATTTTTGATCCCACAGGGGAAAATTTACACAACATTGAGGGCATAAAATGTTTTGATTTTTATTTAAAGATAAATATAACAAGGCTATAACATGCCAACGATTTTTCTTGGGTAGTAGCAGAGAACTGCAGAATGACTGTAGTAAACATTAACGATCATCCAAACTTTTTTTACATTAATGAAAAGAATATTCTTCTGACCATAGTCATCAAAGTATTTCCCTATCAACTGAAACTCTGCTGTCTGAGATTCCTCAGGCTTGAGAGCTCTGAGGGGGATTCGCTTGGGCCAACAACAGGACAACACACTTATCAACAACAGTTTACTTGTCTTGTTTAATGCTTCAGCGATGTTGAAATGGGAGCTGTCACCAACCTCTCAATTCTTTATAGAGGTTGGCGTGTCGGTCCTTCAGGTGCTTTGCTAAATTAGTTGTGTTAGCACCTTTTGTTAGAACTGCTCTGTAGCATCGCTTGCATATGGGCTTACTTGTATCCTTTGTCTTTCCTTATTCATTCGCCTCAAATGCGACGCATTTCCAAACAGCACTGCTGTTATCTTTGTCAACCAAAATTGGTTGCTGAGGCTCTGCACTTTTCATCTTTAATGAGTTAACAGCATAACAAAACCTGCAATATACGACGGCATGTCGTGAGCTACTGCTTAAAATTATTATATTCAACAGGAGTGAATGAGACGAGTGACGAGAAGAAGACAGCACTGTGAGTGAGTGAGAGGAGGCAGGGCTGTGTGTGCACTGCAGGGGGTGTACTGCAGGGTGTGTGTGTGTGTGTGTGTGTGTCATCTCGCTGTTGGAGGGAAGAGAGAGCGAGAAAGCGCAGCTGGTACCGGTGTATCGATAGTGCGGAAAATGAGCATTGAAACAGTTTCAAATATTCAGAATCCGTATGTATTGAAAACTTTATATTTTAGACAACACCTAGGTCCCATTAATATTTGTTCTTAAAGTGTACTGAAGCAGAATATCACATGAGCTGGTTAAGCTACGTTTGAGTCCCAAAATAAATGCAGTTGCAAGAACAAAAAGTTCCACTCATATCTGAAGATGCTTGATCTGAAAGAGAACATATTCTAATTCGAATTCTAACTATTCTAATTGTGTATTAACTCCCCCTGCTCTTTCATTCGCTTCCATCTGTGGGATGTCTCCCGTTTTTTTTATGGCTCACTCTGTTTTGAGTGTTTTGTCAGAGTGATTGTCATTTGTGGTGCTTCAACTGTGCGCTCTCCCTCGTGCCTCTGGGCGCATGGAGAGCTGTTTTCTCTCCTACTCTGCTCTCTGCTGGACTGTTACAGTGTGAAACCATCGTCTCCGCTTCTCACAGCAGCAGGTTTTATGTTGTTTTCCACTTTCATTCCCTCATGGAGAATATAGGTATTCTACTGTCTCTGTGCCCAGCGTGCACACATGATGTACTGTGATGCGCTGTGACGCATTGGCGAGGTATGGACTGGTTATTGATTTCTCGCGGGTGTGTGTTTGTGCTTGTGTGTACCCCCCACTGAAAATGGAAACGGCGATTTTCAAAATCACCAGCTAGGCACACATTAAAGCCAGTGAAACTAAAGCCTAACTTTTCTACTGGCTTTATACGGTTAGATCTTGGAGCCTGCCAGTTGCACCCATTATTGTAATTATAGGGTCCAAACATACTAAAAAGCGACAGAGCCAAGTTCAACTAGCAGGCTAGTTAGCTTACCAGCTAAAAACTAAGTTTGAGAACACAGTTAGCATCTACTATTTTACAAGAGAAGAAGTGTATTAAATGGCGCTGGCTTAAACTATATCTCCACCACATGGTCGCCACTCTGATTGACCTCTTTTTGGGCTAATATTTTGCATATCAAAGTGAACCAAAGTTGAACTCGTAAGCAAGTCTGCTAATCGTGGTCATTATTTTTCAAATTAATGAAACTTTAAATTAGTTAGTTGTCATCAGTGCTGGGGTGATCAGGCGTCTGTATTGGCCTAACAACTGTATTTCCACTTGCTGCCATCATCTCTAATGGCATAAAAAACCTGCATCCCTTTTCTTTACTTTTGATGTGCAACCTTTGCTGTTATTTCTTCCTTCCTTTCCATATTGTAGTGATAGCGTTCACATGCCACAGCCTGTGTGGTCTACAGTGTTCTCCCTGTGTTCTCTGCAGGTCGCAGTAAGAAGCATGAGGATGATGAGGGCCCCAACTGTGTGGTGGGTTTGTTGCCGAACGGTGGAGTGATGAGCAGCCAGCCTCAGGGCGGCTCCGAGCTGTTGTGCAGCTGTAAGGCGAGCAGCTCCAGCCTGATCGGAGGCAGCGGGGCGGGCTGGGAGGGCACGGCCCTGCTCCACCATGGCAGCTACATTAAACTGGGCTGCCTCCAGTTTGTCTTCAGCATCACCGAGTTCGCCAGTAAGCAGCCCAAAGAGGAGCAGATCGCCACGCCTGCTGCCAGTTGCACCAGCACCACCAGCAGCAGCGCGGCCAGCACCACCACCAGCACCACCCCCACCACCACCTTCACGCCACCACCCAACACTGCCACAGTGAGCAGCCCGTCCAGCCAGGATGAGGCCGACGCTGAGACTGTCCCTCCCCACCAAGTGCCCGTACTGCACGCCAACTCTGTTCCATAACCCACACAGGATGTCCCGCCCTCCCTCCTTTTGTTTTGCACCTTCCAAGTCACAATGAAGGGAAAGCTGCACAGCTGGTTGGTCAACAGGGAAAAGTTTATTTTTTCATTTTTAATGGTTTATATCTTTGCATGAACTTGAAGTATTATTGACAATCTCTTCTGTTTTTGAATGACTGACAGTAACCTTCTGTTCACTTCAAACCGTTAGGACTTTGAGCAAACATTATTTACCTACGCTCAATTTTTCTTTAGCCAGTATGTATGGTGTAACATTATTTTGTCAGTCAGGCCATTTAGCACAAAGCTTTTTTGTAGTACTGAATTCCATATATTCTAATTTCTTTTGCTGCTTTTGCACCACAGGTAGCTATATATGTATGAAAACATACATGCTTATACACTATATGTATATATAATGTAAATATATATAATTCAGTGCCTCTCAATTGGAGAAACATTGGATTTCATGTAGATTCACCATTTTTTGGTTTTTAACTGTACAGTTCATGGAATTTGTGATACTGTGTAGAGTACCAGAAGTTTTGTGATAAAACTTGTTCTTAGTCTGTACTTTCCGCTGTAGTCCATCTGTAAATACCGTATTGTTTTAGCACTCATTTTAACATCTTGTGCTGCTCTGTATATAAGCACTCTTTGTCTGTACCTGCTTGTCTGTTCAAACCTGTAAATACAGAAAGATTTTCTAAGAACAAATTCAATGGATTTGTGTTTTCTGTTATTTTCAGGCCTTTGTGGGTCCACTTTGGACTGTATTTTGATTTGCTACATTCTGCCTCAAGTTACATTACTAGCTAGTAAAGGTTATAGTTGAGTACTTGAAAGTAGAGATGGGAGGATGATACCAAAGCTTGTGTCACTCCTTTGAGCTTGTGTCAGATGAAGAACATCACGTGACTGATGACGTCCGAAGCTTCAGATGTGGCTGGTACTACGGAAAACGCTGCATTCAGTTTGACGGTTTTGAAAGTGTTACAGCTAAACTAGGTGATCGGCACATTAGTGGGATAAGAAGAGAGGAGAATAAATGAGAAATATGGTGATGTACAGTATACATTAGAAAGACAATCAAAAGTATGAGAACATTTCCTCCTGATACCAAGTAATAGTGCAACCATATATATATAAAAGTAATAAGCTAATTTAACAAATCTCTCTCTCCAGTCACATCACATTGCGGCCCATGAAATATCACACAAATCAACCATGAAGTTTAAAATCACGAGCCAACAGTGGCACGCTGACTGAACTACAGCAAGAAGATACTTTAATATTTCATGTCAGTAAAAATATTTTATAGCTAAGCCTAATTATTTTACTGTAACATATTGCGCAGTAACTTCTGAACAATATACAGATCTAACGATATAACTTTAATTGCACACAAATGAGACTGAAACAATTCAAATGGTTAATATCAGCGAGGCGTGGTGGTGCTTCGGGCCGTCTTGAAGGGCTGCTCTAAGTTTTCCAAGCCAGCAGATGTCCCTGTGGTGGCTGAGTTTGAAGCCCCGAGGCTTCAAATCTCTTTCAGCACAAATAGAAATACAGCCCCAAGGCTTCATCCGCCCATCAGCTTGGGCGCTGCTGCTGGAGGGACATCTTGTCTGGCTGGAGCAAAAGATGCGCACCAAGGAGACTATCAGAGAAGGAAGGCTCATTACGTCATAGTGACAGCATTCAAGTCTTGCGTTGGTGCCAGACTTCGGTGCCACAAGTTAATGGGGCGGGCAGGTCCCACTATAACTATAACCCATCATGTCTGTGTCGTTTCACCTTTGACGGAAAAATGCTTCCACAAAATAAAATAAACACATTACGTGATGTCGACTGAGGTTTGATGTGTAGGTTTGGATTTAGTTTTCCCTTAATAAGAACAACCTTCATTTAAAAACTGCATTTTGTGTTTATTTGTGTTGTCTTTGACTAATATTTAAATTAGTTTGATGATCTGAAACATTTAAGTGTGACAAAAAAATAAGAAATCAGCAAGGGGGTAAACACTTTTTCACACCACTGTAAATTTAATCTCAGCACCCCTAAAATATATATATTATTATTATTATTATTTTCTGAAATCATTTTAAACCCTCTGACGTAGTTAGATTTTGCGAACTTTGCAAACACACTTCCTTGTGTACTGCTACAGGTTGTTAACATTGTTTGTGTGCTATGGAGGATATTTTTGGTCATAATTCAAATTAAAAGTCCAAATAGAACATTTTAAGAGATCAAATTAAAAAGATTATTATTTTACTACACAACTAGGAATAATCAGGCCATGTAAAATGATCATTTGAAAATGTAGTGTGACAATGAGAAAAGTGAAATTTAAAATGCAAAAGCTTAAATAGAAATGCTCAAACTGAAAGCTTCAGTTGTAAAGATGAAATTGAAAATGGCAATAATGGAAATAAGAAAAGGTAAACATCAAATATAAAACTCAAAATGGGAAATAGAAAAGCTTAAATGAAAATACTTATTATTTATTATTTTTTTTTGCATTTGCACTTTACCATCTGACATTAAGCATTTTAAATATAATCTTTTCCATTTCCCATTGGTCGGCTGGGGCGCAGAGGCTCCTCGCAGACAGCAGGGGGCGCTGACTGCTAAAGAGCACACTGCAGTGAAAACTGAGCAAGGACAGTGAGCTGGGTCAGACTCTTATTTAAGAGGCAGTGGCTTCAACTCGATCAAAGTGTTCTAACATTTCTGTCCATGTGGCCTCACACACAAAGTCACCAGCGAAAAGAGCAACTCCACCGCATTTCCCTGTCGGTCCGACGGGAGAAAGCAGCAGGTAAGAGGCAAACATCAGCTGCATCAGCTGTTGCAGGCATGCATGGCTAATGTTATGCTGATACCATGGCCACCTGCAAACAATAAACAGGCAGTGTCAAGTCACGTAGGGAGCAATATGCTCTGAGGGAAAAACTCGTCTTGCAGGTTCTTATTTAGCCAGACTATTAGTTGTCCCTAATGTATGAGGGAGTTTTCTACTTCTTCTAACTGACCATTACTGTGTTGGTAACTTGGCTGCTGTCAGCTGATCTTCTGCTAGTCCTGCACACTGCGTCACTAACATAGCTAACACTGTAGTTCAGTGTTGTGCTGCTACTCACCTGAAGTCAACAGGAGGAACCACAGAGGGGACTGTTTAACTGTTTCCACTCTGCCATATTTCAGTATCTTAATGCAATACATAATATATAACCCTCCTCGTGATTTAGAAAGCTGCACATTATGTTGTCATCTGAGCGTCATCATGACCTCCAAGTACTGAATTAGACCCGAGTACACAGCAGCAGGGAAACACGGCCATGTGTCAACTCAAATCACGTTCATTGGTCAGTGAAGGTCTTGGGTGCTGCTCCACAACAGTGTATCTGCATAAGTCACAGACATTACCCAGTACTCTCTAGTCTAAACACGTAATAGGCCTGATTTAATACAGGGTTAGACTGTTGAAGCAGTGCAGTGTGTGAGGTTGTTCTTCTGTGCACTGACCTGTCCTCCCCCTGCAGACAGAG
The DNA here is from genome assembly GCF_020085105.1 of Siniperca chuatsi. Classification (NCBI taxonomy): domain Eukaryota; kingdom Metazoa; phylum Chordata; class Actinopteri; order Centrarchiformes; family Sinipercidae; genus Siniperca; species Siniperca chuatsi. The sequence goes on from NC_058048.1 coordinate 2,360,186, forward strand.
ATGTGTCACCTGAACAGCACAGTGAAGGAGCACTGGGTGTCACAGCTTTGGATCAGAAGTGCTCACTGGCTCACAGCACCAGCTGGCCGTCAGCTACACAGCTGATTCTGTAACCACTGGATCCGTGGACGCCACTAGACTCACTCAGACACTTTATAAAAGTCTTTTAATTTATCTTGTGCAGTTTTTTATATTTTTTATTATCTAGAATTACCTTGTTTTATTTTGCTTATTGTATTTTGCTTGTTATATCTTGCTATTCCCTGTGGCACTTGAATTTCCCCTAGGGGATCAAATAAAGTGCAATCTTGTCTTAACCACTAACGATGAACAGACTTCACAGGACTGTACAGTCACAGTACACATTTGTTGTGCTTTACATTATTTGCTTCTACTTTGGCAGATCTGCTGCTGAAACTACAAAGATATGACGGCTCATTCGGCTCACAGCCACAGGTTTTTATTAACTATTACAGTAATTCACTTCTGATTATGTAGAGTTACTCATTTGTTCTGCTGTCTTTAAAACAATCTGTTAATGTGTTGAGGCAGCAAAATTATTTGTATGTGTATTGGATTAAAAGTGGAAATAGGCATAACAATCCTGTTGTTTTTTTCAGGATAAGACAATGTTAAAATGTGTTCTAAAATAAACTACAGAAGGTTCCCACAGCAGGTATGCACTGACCATTCACCCACACCTCAGCTCAGAGGGGGCCACAGTGATGTCACCTCGCTATGAGTCCCGATCTGCGCGCTTTCATTGTACATGTTATTTTTTTCTTCCCGAAAACTTATTTTTTTTTATTTTTGTACAAAATAAATATTCATAAAAAGCCACTGTGTGCTTTTCTGAATACCGTATTCGGCCTCACACTTCCTGAGCCGAGGCGCTCCTATTTAATGTAGAATGCGTTTCAGCTAGAAGCGCATGTAAACATCATATCCTGGTTTCAGAAACTGGATGAACACCAATTCTAATGTCTGTCTGACGTGTGCAGGCCAGTATTCTACTCATGTAGGAGTTTCCCAGGAAAACGAAAAATAAGTGATTTAACGATGATCAAGCCGAAATGAAAGGAAAGGTCTGACTCTGGTAATGTCAGTCTCGTCCTTTATTACTGGTGATCAGATCAGTAAAATTCAGACGTGTCCAGGAAGCCAGAAACCAATCTGGGCTCATCCTCAGCTGTTGAGCGAACTCTGGCTGCAGAAGTGGCCGAGTGTGGCGGGGATGACGGCGAGGTGGAACCGGTGAGCGGACTGGGAGGGATGACGAGCTGACTGAGGCCCGGTGTGTAGATGCAGCTGAGCCGGGAGCCAGGAGAGGGAGGAGGGGATCAGGCTCACACACAGAAACAAACAGAGACAGACAGGCTGTGATGACAACAAAATGTGCAGCTTGTCTAAATCAGGAGGGTTGTTTCTAGTAATAAGATACTGAAACATGGCACAGTGGAAAGAGTTAAGCAGTCCCCTCTGTGGGTGCTTCCTGCTGTTTGACTTCAGGTGAGAAAACTCTGAGTTTTCAGTTCCAGCTGATCAGAATCAGTTCAGTATGTTCACTCTGAGTCAAACTCGTGGGTGGTGAATGAAAAAAGCCATCATCAACAGAGCTCTGAGACTACGATTCACCATGGCAACAGGTAAATAAAAGGCAGATATATATATATATATATTCCCATATTACAGGAAGTATGTTCCATCAGTGCGACCAATCACATCATGACTGACAGATAATTATTCATTGATCCTACGTGTCTAAAGCTTCACACCGGGTCTCACAGTTGAAACTGAGATGAATAAAGATGTTAGTGTTGCTGCTCTAACAGACTGACAGCTGTCTGTGAGCTCAGAGTCAGCGGTAGAAACAGAAGGACATGCAGAGGTTTCATCTGAGGGACTTGATGCTGTGGAATATTTGAATTTGAGGCCAAAAACTGCTGTTCAGAGAAATGACTGACCGCATAAAAGCAGTGACTTTAGACAGTCCTGAGCAAACTAATACCCAACCAGGATTTACATTCTGACAGTGAACCTGCGCTAACTACTGCGCTTCGATAGCGCTCTGATGCGGACTGACTGGGTGAGGAAATGAAACGGCGAGTCTGGCTCTGTGAGAGGGAGGAGACGCAGAGAAACTCAGGGTTTGTTGAAGTAAACCTGCCAGCGAGCAGGCGAGGGTCACCGTTTAAGTGACCTCTCTTTCTGGAAAACCCATCTCAGGGTTAACAAACTCAGAGTTTTCACTAAACCCGCTTTCTGAAACTGGGCCCAGCTGACAGCAGCCGAGCCACCAGGCTCAAACACAAACACAGTAATGGTCAGTTAGAAGAAGTAGAAAACTCCTTCATGCATTAGGGACAACTAATAGTCTGGCTAAATAAGAACCTGCAGTAGTCTACGCTATAAATCGTGGAATTAAATCTGTCAGTCCTTACAGTAGCCATTTACTGCACTGGTAATGCAGATGTCTGTAAACCGGTTAATGTGAAGTTTTCATTTTACATTTTAAACTTGCGTTTTCAATTTCCTTTTTCTTTTTAAGTTTAATTATGGCCTGATTATTCCCAGTAGGAAAATAATAATCATTTTAAATTTGATCTCTTTAAATTTTCTATTTAAACTTTTAATTTGGATTATGACCAAAAATATCCTTCATATAGCAAAGTTGATTTAAGACTTAGAACGTCTCTGGTTATAGTTCCATGGTGTGAGTAGTTTCTAGCTAACTAGCTCAGAGATTATCGGCTAATGTTAGCTCTCTGAGCTAGTCTGCTTGCATTGCACAGTTGCCAACTAACGAGCTAACTGATACACTTTATTATTTTAGTTAAAGCAGTCACAGTGTTTCTTATTGTGATAGAATTGGGCCTTATGGTATATTTACAGTATTTATGGGCGGTGAATTGAAGCATTGGAACCATACACATCTTTCTCTGTTTTGTTCTGTTTAATATGCAGCATGAATTTGCAGAGGCAGTAAAGACGTTGGCTATGCTAAAGCCCTTTTTCAATTTCATGTGACCCTAAAGAAATGTCTGTTTTTCCATAGATGGAGATACATGTTTTTTCCTCAGCAAAACAGCCAGGTTCAGGTAAGAGACTAAGGTCAAAATGATGTCACCTGACTGCATTGTCCACAGCAACCCAATATTCAATTAGAATAATGTTATAAACTGATATGGATTCTCCCCATCTTCCTACTTCTTATTATAAATACTATAATAATATAATAATGATATAGTTTGGTTGTTATGTTTGCCTTAACCTTAGTACTGCGTTTATCCCATTATTAGATTTGATTGGCTTTTGTCAGAGTGTACATGAAGCCACTCACTGTTAACCACACCCTCGACCTTGTTCTTGAGCTCCTATTAGTCCTGAACCATCCCTTAGTTATGCTGCTATAGGCCTAGACTGCCGGGAGACTTCCCATGATGCATCTCTCCTACTCTCGCTCTCCATTTGTATGCACTTTCATCCCACAAATGTATGTTACTAACTCGACATCCTCTCTCCCGTAGTTTTCTGTTTGCCTCTCTCCTCCTGCATCTCTGTCTCAACCTCACCTGTCGAACAGTGACCACATATTCTGTTTTCTTTTGGTTGCCAGGATTTTTTGTGTCTTGTGCCAGTTTGTGGTCACTGAGCCCAAGTACAGGCTCAGGATTAGGATCTGTCTCTGCTTTCTGTCTCTGACAGCAGAGAGATATTCTGCCAATTCATCATCTCTTTTTAGGGCCAGATAACATTCTGATCTAATTTGGCTTTTAGTTTCTTCTTTCCAATGTTCCAAATAGATTTCTTTACTTTGTGTTATAATTTGGTTTACTCTGATTGGTGTTTGGAAAGCAGTGCTGTTGTGAGACTGGTGGTGGTGGGGGGGCAGTTAATCTCAGCACCAGCTGACATAGGGAACTCTTTTCTGGGATCTGCTCTTGGTTTTGGAGGGCTTTGGAATGGAGGGGGTCTAGGGGGCTGAATTTAAGGTGTTACATTTTTTTTGCACGTAATGATTGGATGTTTGTCCCTACGGGTACAGCTATGATGACTGAGTGGACCCTGTACTTCACTACCATACAGCGCAATGGGCTGGATGACACTAGCAAATATTTTAGGCCAAATTTTAATTGGAATTTGGAAATTATAAAATGCTCTCTTAATTGCATTTAGAGCTCTTCGAGCTTTTTCTTTTAGTGCCTTCACTGCCATATTGAAACTCCCTGATGCTGTAATGGTTAAACCAAGATAGGTATAACTCATACTGTGTCAATGATATCATTATTAATGATAAACTGGTATTTGTTCTCCTGGCATCTCAGGCGTTTTTGAAAAACATTACATTAGTTTTCTTCATATTTCCTGCCAGGGCCCAGTTCTGACAGTACTCTTCTACTATGTCCAGCTGTTGCTGCAGTTCTTGTTCAGTAGGAGACAGTGGAACAAGGTCAGCAGCGTAAAACAGAGATTTCACCTCTCTATGTAGGAGGGAGAGGCCAGGAGCAGCACACTGATCCAACTGTACAGCAAGTTCATTTATATACACATTAAATAAAGTTGGGCTTAAATTGCAGCCCTGACGAACACCTCTTCTCTGGGTGAAGGATTCAGTTTGTTTGTCTCCCATTTTTTCGTAGAAAAGGTTTCAGTCGTAGTCATCTGGACACTGTTTTCAGAATCAAGACGTTTCGGCTCCCATCCGGAAGTCATTCTCAATTGTGAAAAATGGTCTGAGAACTCGGCTGTGTTTTCAAGTTCCCGAACCAGATCCACAGTTTTCTGCCCAAAATTCTTCAAAATAAGACGGTGTAGTCCCTCATTCGTCCAGGAATGTTCCATCGTAGAAACATTTTAATAGCACACCTATTACACTGATTTAACCAGATCATACATTTTGCCTCCTTTACCACAATGTAGAAGTCTGTAATAGAGCCCTTCATGCCAAATAGAGTCAAAAGCTTTCTTGAAGTCAATAAAACAAGTAAATATCTTACCATTTTTGTTTGGTGTACATGTTTGTTGAATAAAGTGTGTATACATGGTCAGTTGGTGCGGTGTTTTGGGAGAAAGCCAATTTGATTTTTACTCAAGATGGAGTGCTCTTCAAGGAAATCTAGTATTCTTTTATTTATCTGCTGACACAGATGCCATGGTAGTTATCAGGGTCTGAATTGTCCCCACTCTTATGAATGGGCGAAATGAGCCCTTTGCACCAGATGTCAGAAAAACATCCTGACTGTAATACGATATTGAACAACTTCAACACTGCACCCTGCATCTCTGGGGTGCTGCATTTGAGCATTTCGTTTTTAATGCTGTCCAGACCATAAGCCTTTCTTGGCTGGAGAGACTTTGTCTCTGTGGTCAAGTCTTCCCAAGCAATTGGGAAATCAGGGGGGTTTTGGTTGTCTTTAATTGTTGAGTTTTTCTTTTATAATACATTGATCTGAATTAATTCGATTTATTGGTATGTCTTTGTACAGATTTTCAAAATGTGCTCTCCAGATGTCACCATTTTGGACGGGTAGTGCTTGTTGTTGCTTTGTTGTTCCACATATCCCAGAATTGATTTTGATTAATGGTGTTTTCAATATATTCAAGTTTCATGTGGGTATAATTTTGTTTTTGTTCCTTATTGTCTGCTCTGGAAAACAGAGGAATGAAGCTTAGCCGCAGTAAGACAGAATACATGTGTGTCACTGAGAGGGACCCAGGTGGAACGGTGAGGTTACAGGGAGCAGAAGTGAAGAAGGTGCAGGACTTTAAGTACTTAGGGTCAACGGTTCAGAGCAATGGAGACTGTGGAAAAGAGGTGAAGAGGCGAGTGCAAGCAGGTTGGAACGGGTAGAGAAAAGTGTCAGGTGTGTGGTGTGATAAAAGAGTCTCAGCAAGAATGAAAGGAAAGGTGTTGAAGACGGCGGTGAGACCAGCGATGTTGTACAGCTTAGAGACAGCGGCACTGAAGAAAAGACAAGAGGCAGAGCTGGAGGCAGCAGTGCTTAAGATGTTGAGGTTCTCTTTGGGAGTGACGAGGACGGACAGGATCAGGAACGAGGACATCAGAGGGACAGCTCATGTTAGATGTTTCGGAGATAAAGTCAGAGAGGCCAGATTGAGGTGGTTTGGACGTGTTCAGAGGAGAGACTGTGAATATATTGGTAGAAGGATGCTGAGGTTGGAGCTGCCAGGCAGGAGGTCTAGAGGAAGACCAAAGAGGAGATTTATGGATGTAGTGAGAGAGGACATGAAGTTAATTGGTGTGAGTGAAGAGGATGCAGAGGACAGGGTTAGATGGAGGCACATGATTCGCTGTGGCGACCCCTGAAAGGGAACAGCCGAAAGGAAAAGAAGATTGTACATTTATATGGTTGGTTTGGTTGGCGATATTTTTTATTAGCTTATTTTCTCAGGTCTTTTTTGATGATCTTGCATTCTTGATCAAACCATTGTTGGCATTGCTTTTTAACAGGCTTCCGTTTGTTTTATGAGGTTAGCTTTCATTGCACTTTTCCTATAGAGCAGGTCTAGACCGTACTCTTTATAATATCAATAGTATGTGAAAGAGTACCCTCTGAACCTACCATTAACTATGTATAGGCCAATAACCCCCCTGCCACTTTGGTTTATTTCAGAGTCAAGGTTGTTCCAAGGGGTGATGGTTGTTACGGTTACAGACAGGCAGGGGACACCGGGGTGGACAGGAATGTTCTTTATTAGATGATAGCCAGGAGTGGAGAGTGTGGAGATAGGGAAAGTCTGCAGGAGGGAGATCACTGGATGTAGGGAGGTCACTGGAGGACCACTGTAGAGCCACAGGAGACTGGAGAAACCACAGAGAACTGGAGAAACCACAGGAGACTGAAATGAAGTGATCTAGCAATGGGTTGAGGAGTCCTATGTCTGAACGAGGTTGGACACTGTCTGAGGTGAGTAGTGTGTTTTTGTACCAGCTATGATTGGGACTGATGGGGAGCAGGAGTGGGTGATTACTGGCTGTGAGGCCTGGCATATCTGTGACAGTACCCCCCCACTCCACGGCCAGCTCCTGAGGGCCGAAAACCCCCTCCCCTGATACGGTGGACTGTCCACCACAGGGAGCGAGCCGATCCGGGGAACAAGTCGGAGTCTGGGCAGGCGAGGAGCTTGGGAACTCAGGCGGACGACCCGGAGCTGGGACCCGGGGGGTGCTGGGACCCTCTGGAGGCAGGCGGCGAAGGCTGGGACCCTCTGGAGGCCTACCAGCAGGACGGGGAGGCGGCGGCTGGGCCTCGGGACTAGAGGCTGGAGGTTGCGATCCAGCGGGGACTGGAGGAGGCTGCTGCGATCCAGCAGCAGCCCAGCAGATTGGGACTGATGGGGAGCAGGAGTGTGATTGGGAGCAGGTGTGGGTGATTACTGGCTGTGAGGCCTGGCATATCTGTGACAATGGTTCTGTGACAATGGTTGGTGTGGTAAACAGGGGAGACTGACCAAACACATGGTTGTTGCCATGTGGGTCGATGACATCAGGTTCGATTTGCAGACTCTGGCTCCAAATGACATCACCAGCGCAAGATGGCAGCTCCCGTATCCAGGTTTTTTTGGCTTAATTTTTGTTCACACCACTGGCGTCGGCAGGCCATTTTACCAGGGCTTAATCCCCAAATGTTTTGAGAGTAGAGGTAGAAAAAACCTCCACTAAATCTCTTTGGATTTTTCCAAAAGAGAAGGAAGGGTAAGAAGTTAGCCTATGTAGTAACTTTTCAATAATGGTTTAATTACCTGTTGAAGTTCATTTCTCCTCATCTTGATTGTAGGTGCCAACGTTATTATGAGCTTCATTTAAGTTGATTTCGTGGTTTTGCAGAGGGAGAGGGTAGCAGCAAAGATGAGCTACAGACTGAGCCTACAGCAGCAGCTGAGTCAGAAGAATCAGGCTTGGAAAAAGGTAAAAGCTATTTAGTGTTACTTTGTAGGCCTAATACTTTGTGTGTGCAATTTTGATTAGCTAAAATCCTACTGCTACTCATGCCTGTACACTGGAATGGATCCCGCTCCCCTTAGTTACTGTTGCTAGGATGACAAGCTTGACAAAAAGAAATAGTGACAATAGTGTCACTAACAAGCTGTTGTGTTTCAACACCGTTAGTCTGAAAACATGCGTGCAGGCTGAAACTCATCTTTACTAACCCTCACGGTGAGTAAGAAAAAGAATAAATACATGTAATTTGTTAAGTTGTGAGTAGAGGGAAAAGTCTGCTAGTCGCTAGGCTAATTTATGTAATGTAAAATGTCATAGGCTTAAGCTAATGACATCCACATGTTGGATGTGGGGAAAACGTGAAATTGTTTTGTCTGTGAAATTTGTGAGTTATTAAGCCAAATTTTGTACTTTTGTTAAATGTTGTTGCTGTTAAGCCACGTTTTGTGTGTTTAGTGGAGTCAGTTTAAAGTAAACTTTACGGGTTAGCTGTCTCTCAGGTGTTTGCCTGCCTGCTAACTGGGCTTTCCTCAAAGTAGCAGCAAATTCCAATAGAGACAGATCACAATTGCATCGGAGGGGAAATTTTGGTTCTCTTTTCAATAAAGACGAGCCCTGTACATAGGCTAATGTTGCTAACTTTAACTAAGTTAGCAGGAAAGGGAAAAGTTAACCGAGGTTCTGCTGGGTACTAAGCTTGGTCAACTGTATCACGGGGCTCAACATTAACTTTGAGGCACTTGTCCTTCAGATAAATTTACTTATCTTTCTCTTGTCCAGGTAAAAAGGACAATTAACTCGTTTCATTTTGTTTGTGAATGCAGAATTCAGACGAACAGTTAAAAGCATTTAAACTGTAAATATTGTAATAAAACCTTGTCTCGGATGAGAGAATGGGGAGAGGCCGCACACAACGTTTGTGTGCGCACAATAAAAGGAGGAGGAAGCCCAACAGTAACAGAAAATAGTAATCTTTATTTATACAAATTCATAGAGCAAACAGCCTTTCACACAGGGATATCAGACACAGTCCGAGCCCTATACTCCCCCACCACAGGTGTAAGGGCACTCACCAATCCATCACCCACACAGAAATTACACCCCCTTAGGGCACTGCAACTGCACTGCAAGCAAACTCACTCTACCACAAACCCACACGCGATATTAAAGCACACATGCAGAGGCATCGAGGATCTAGCTCCCTCAGCTGATTTTGCTGCTCTTTTAAAAATCAATACCATTTAACTACACGCAACATGGACAAACAGCTAACTACAAATGCATAAGACCTTTTAAAACCACTCAACTTTGCTGGGGTTCGAGACCCTCCCCCGGGGTCTGAGCTTTAGCGCTGTCCCAGTCTGATGTGGGGACGACCGCCGGTCCAGCACAGTGAGGAGTCTCCACAAGCAGCAGGAGAGCCTTGTCACTAAGCTGGAGAGCGGACAAAGGCACTCCTATATCCCTCCACCCTACCTCACGCAGGAACCACGCCCCAAACCCCGCTAAGTATCTTTGCCGTCGGCAGTCCTAACCGATCTGCGAACAGCACCCGCCCTCCAATACTGAATGCAAAATCAACTAGCTTGGCTGGGCTTCTGCCCCATAATGTTCACCAAGCTCATTCACTCCCAATTTTATGTTTCTCATAACGGACCGGTATTCAAAATGCCATTTGGCTATTATAGTTTTATTTAAGCCATTTTGTTGTTCTTAAGAGCTGCCTTATCTTTAGAGCTACTCCACTACATCTCAGAGGGAAATATTGTATTTTTTACTCCACTGCATTTGTCTGACAGCTTTAGTTACTTTTCAGATTACAATTTTTCATCCCCTTCCTGTCCAGTGAAAACCACATATCTCCAGATGTGGTGATTTTGAATGTTTCTGATGAACTGAAGGATGAAGTGTTTCATTATTTCTTGAGAAAAGTCTCCCATTCTTTAAGCTAAATAAACTCTTTAAACCCACCTTGGATTAGCTGGAAAATGCATTGTGGGGCTGTTTTTCTGAGCTCATAAAAAGTGCACTTATTGGTTCTCACAGGACAGTGAGGCTACAAACATATGATGATTTTATAGACCATGATGCATTGCTGTATATTAAACTACCCAACAGTATACAAAGTAGTAAAATTAGCACAACCTTAAACATCGACAGCAGTAAAACGTAACATACACATTACTGCAGCAGTAATATATTAATCCAAAAACATAAAATACAATAGTAAAACACTTACTGCACAATGAGTACTATACAGTACTCATTTTGCTATTATACATACATACTTTTACCTTGTAAGGTTGAGAATGCAGAACTTTAACTTGTAGTGGAGTATTTTCAAAATGGGGTATTATTACTTTTGCTTAAGTAATAGACCTGAATACTTCTTCTACTGTACTGTTCTAGTGTTAGCACTGGCCTTCCCCTTTAAGGAAGGTGGCCTTGTGGTTAAACCTGTGTGTGTGACGGAGTCTAGCGGGTTTGTTGTGAGAGAAGTACTGTCATGTTTGCTGCAGCCACAGAAAAGTTTATGCTATTAGGGGCAGTTACGTTACTTAAGTCAGCCATAAAGTGTGTAGATAAACTCAAGTTGTAGTATAATAGTTACTGAAAGGCTGTGTGTTGTGTTTGCTGCCGCAGAAAAGAAATAAACAGTCCCTGTAACATTACTACGGCTTCTTCTTGTACTCTGTTTTGTTGTATTTGTGTTTATTATGATTGTACAATTGCTTTGGCAGTTTATTTGCCAATAAAGCACTTGAATTGAGAAAAAAACATTATTATTGTGAATTAATCATTTAAAATATTTTGACAAGTTCAAAATGAATGTTTTGTTCATCTCTGTGTGAGATGTCTCATGTTTAGTTCCGGCTTCTAACAAGGTTTGTGAGCCAATAGTATAACGACGTTGGTATCACGTGGTATAGATGCCAGTTAGTGTGGGAAAAACGGACATTGTCCGAAAAACAATAACCCATAAAATTACAATTCTGCACATTTAAACAAAATCAACAACTACCGACAGCCATAGTTCACACAACCTTAACTAACATTTTGTCACTGGTTAGATTGTCAAAATTTGAAAAATAACAGCGTTATAATGAAGATGCGTATCAGAGGAGATTTAGAAGTGGGCCAGGGGCCGACATAACCGATGGCCCGAGGCCAGTACAAGTTTATGCAGGGCAAGTTGATTGACCAGTCAGTGGTTCGTCCGGCCCAGTGACTGAGTGGTCCGCTTATGAAAAGACAGTGGACGTGGGATCCCAATATATTACCAATGTGTCATGTCAAAGGTAAATTAAAGTTCACAACTACTATAAATCCGCTCGTTATACTGTTTAGACCCAAAACGTGACTGTTATTGAGGGTGTCATCTCAGTCTAACGTTAGCCCTACTATGAGACACTTCACTGAGGTACTTGTGGATAGTTAGCCATGTAGCCAGCTGCGTTGAGCTCAACAGCTACGGTACTCACGTTAACATAAAAATCTGAAAATACTGATATTATCGTACAGTCGTCCTTTCTCCCTGTAGCCATTGTTGCTGTGTGGTGCTTAGCTGTTTTTTATAACCCGCTATGAGATTTGTTTTCAGCAAGAAAACACTTTGACTAATGTTAGGTCAACACTACATGCTAGCTAACGTCAACTGTAGCTGTCTGTTTAATGTCAAGCGCTATGGGTTTTAATAGCATCCCGACAATGTACTGTACTGTACTCTTTGATTGTATTAAAATGTAAATATTTACCTAATGTCTTATAGTGTAAGGATGATTGAAATTTACTTTTACGGTAAGTCTTGCCCCTATAATTAATAAATGATGGGGGGGAAGGGTTAACTTAAGGTAGCTAAACATATCCTCAGATTACCATAGATAACGTTACATGAAACACCATCGCACAAAGTAACCTCAATCTGTAGCTAATGTATAGTTTTATGTTGCAAAATGAACTCATTGCTTTATCACGAAAGCTTGATCACTTGACATGACTGAGTCTCTCTGAGTCTCACTCCACTCGACCATGAAATGTGCAGGTTGTGCCACAAACTGGCAACCACTGGAATGGAATGGAAGGGGGGAGTGGGAGTGCGTCATCTAGTGGCTGAATGGCTGAAAAATGATTGATATCAATTGCACCTTTAAATGCTATAACGCTTACTGTTGTCATGCTATTGCTTTCCTAGCCAAAAGCTAATGTTAGCTACATGCTAAAACCAACCACTCATGGTGTAGAATCATGGTGTTCGTTAAGACAAGGGTTGGCTAAATCAATCGTACAAAATGATATCTTGTTAATGCTGTCGCAGTGAGTCACCGTGTTTTTCAGATGACGGGTAAAGTGAACTGTAGGCTGCAGTAGTGTGTTTACCCCTGTGACCACCAGCAGCCCTCATCCCATGCCTCCTGCTGAAGCACACAAACACTGTATTTTACACATTTATATTTCTGCAGATAAATAAATAGTTGTGGAACCAAATGTGTGTATAGTGGCTGTTCTTGTATCTGAAAACAAGTATATACTACTATATATGTAAAAAGACACATAATGCTTATGCTTGTGTTACCATATTCTAAAATTACAACGCTCTGAGGAAGTAGTGGCTCTCAATTTCACCATTATGCACTGGTAAGCTCAGTATTTAAAACAGGTGAGAGTGCATAGGTTAATAATTCAATTCAATTTATTTATATAGCACCAATTCATAATAGAAGTTAAGTTCTCATTGCACTTTTCCTATAGAGCAGGTCTAGACCGTACTCTAATATTAATTACAGAGACCCAACAAATCCCACCATGAGCACAACAAATGCATGCACTAATTTTTGGCATCATTTTGAGACAGGATGTGCCTGATTTTTACAACATTACGTAGGTGAAAAAAGGCAATCTTTAACATTTGTTTCATGTGGGAGTTAAAGGATAAATGCTGATCAAAGATAACTCCGAGGTTCCTTACAGTGGTGCTGGAGGCCAGGGCAATGCCATCTAGAGTAACTATATCTTTAGATAATAAATAAATAAATAATTTTGCCTGAGTTTAACATCAGAAACTTGCAGGTCATCCAGGTCTTTATGTCCTTAAGGTATGCCTGAAGTTTAGCTAACTGGTTAGTTTCATCTGACTTGATCGATAGATAAAATTGGGTATCATCTGCATAGCAATTCCTAATTATTCATTATTATTCCTAATAATACTGCCTAGAGGAAGCATATATAAGGTGAATAGAATCAGTCCAAGCACAGAACCTTGTGGAACTCCGTGACTAACTTTGCCGTGCACGGAGGACTCACCGTTAACATGTACAAACTGAGATCGATCTGATAGATAGGATTTAAACCAGCTTAGTGCAGCTCAATTACATGTTCCAGTCTCTGTAATAGGATGTGATGATCAATGGTGTCGAACGCAGCACTAAGATCTAACAAGACAAGTACAGAGACAAGTCCATTGTGTGATGCAATTAAAAGGTAATTAGTAATTTTCACCAGTGCTGTCTCTGTGCTATGATGCACTCTAAACCCTGACTGAAAATCCTCAAATAAACAATTGTTATTTAGAAAGTCACACAACTGATTGACGACTGCTTTCTCAAGGATCTTAGAAAGAAAGGGAATGTTAGATATAGATCTATAGTTGGCTAAAACCCCTGGATCAAGAGTGGGCTTTTTAAGAAGAGCTACTTTAAAGGACTGTGGTACATAGCCTGTTAATAAAGACAGATTGATCATATCCAGTAAAGAAGTGCTAACTGAGGGTAAAACTTCTTTAAGCAGCCAGGCAGAACACTGACAAAATAAGATGGTGAACAGGAAATACTAAACTACTAACCTGAAACCATAACAAAATCGATCTTCATTTGAACGATCCGATATCGATTCATAAAATCCTAGATCGATCTTTCAATATATGCTCTTTTCCTGTGGATGTGTGAAGCTTTAATCCTGCTAGTGCTTGTGTCCATATAGCCTAGCATTTTTTTTTCTGGCAGAGAAGCGCTGGAGTGAAGCTGCGCTATGGGTTTTGATTCTATGACACGCAGATTGACATTAGCTAGGTAGCTAAAAAGAGAAAAAAAAACACCCAAGTCAGAAAGTGTTGTTTACCCATCTTTTTTTGACATATGAGGCAAACTTTACAGATTTGGCTGCTTTCACGTGTTGTGCTGATGTGCTTGATGAACACTTTCTCTGAGTTAAAAACAGTACATAGATGTGGCGAACGTAAGGAGAAGGAAGCTGACAAACAGTGCATATACATGTTGATACCTAACCACGCGGTATTAAAGCGTGAATAACACTCAAATTCTACAATATATCATTCTAACTTACATGTATCACAGAGGTTTTGTGAGTCGAGTGAAAATCTGCCATTCAGGTATACAGGTTTCCGGGCTCACCTGACTGAGTGAGCAGTAATCAAACAATCTGTCTAATCTTTCTAACAATCTATCTTTTTTATTTCACAACACAACATTTAGAAATGCAATTCTTGATGATTAAGGGACATTATTTCAACCTTAAATGTCAAGTTGTTTTTCTTAATATCTATATATTTATTTATAATATAATGGTTGGGGAAACACTGGGGCATCTGAGTGGAAATATCGGCTCTGTTATAGGTGATTTAAAGGGTAAATTCTGAATGTTAACATTAATATTTTCAATAATGCACCAGGTTAGAGGGTTCCTTGTACAATTTACAGCATTAGTTCTCTGAGAATCCCTTTCATATCCAAGCAAAACTGGTATCGTTATATCCCTAACTGAATCGATATCGAATCAGAAATCAAATCGGGACCTTGTGAATTGGAATCAAATTGATTTGGGAAATCAGTGGCAATACCCAGCTCTAGTGGGGAAGCAACAAAATCAAAAAGGAGAGTTTTTGCACTGTAATTGAGTTAGAAGTAAACAATTTGGTCATTCAAGCAGAAAAGCATTAAATTTGCAGGCTTAACACTATACTATATGAGAGGTATGGGCATGATGTACATATAGTTACTGATGAGTCTAAAAATCCCAGAGTTGAAAGTTAAGACTGAGACTGTGGATCATGTAACTCTTCTCTGTGCTAAATATGCAAGTGAAAGACAGTTATTAAGGGGAACGCAAATGGATTAAACACTTGAATCTTAAAACAATCTTCGCAAATGGCTCTGGAAATTCGGTTCTAAAACATCTCTTCACGTATCTACAAAACACAGGACTGATAACAAGGGTATAAGAACAATGTAACACGACAGTAGGTGGCGATAATGCTCCGCCCGGTTGCAAATTCGCCATAAAAAGGAAAAGAAGAAGAATGCAAACTGCCGTAAAACCTCGAAGAAGAAGACTGTCGCTAGCTCAGTGCAGCCATGTCGGCCCTGCTCTGCCTCGTAGCAGGAGCAGTGTCCTGCTATGTGATAGTGTACTACGGTGTGTTCAGAGGAGCCAGCTGCTCAAGTTCAGTGTCGCTGAAGGGGAAGACGGCCATTGTTACAGGTACCGACTGGAGTCTCCTCTGGCAGCATCTAACATGTAGCTTCACTCATCTTCATGTAAACAGCAGGGGCGGCTCTGTTTTGTGAAACGCTCCCCCAGGTGTTCCGTGTCGGTGCTGGCCTCAGTCACCTTTCACCAGTGTTCCAAGCTGGTCCACCGACACAAACACACATTTCCAGTCAGACCAAGCAGCACACCGCTGTGGCAAAGCAGCAGCTGCAGTTCGTCTAATGGCCGCTAGATGGTGGCCCAAAGAAAGGTCTGCATATGGCGAAGCAACTTACTTACATCTAAAATAAATAGAAACACTGTCTTGAGTTAGTATTTTCCCATTACCCATGAAGTACTGCAGTTTCCACGTGACATTCTCATCCTTCTTAAGACCCTAGAATATGAACTCTTTCACTCTCTTCATAGTTTAGTTTTGGATCCTAGATGTTTGTTATTGTGCACCCGTTTCACCTACCTGATGATGATTTGTTTACCATGGTTCTGATCTTTCCTTTTACAAGCTGTATTTGCAGGCAACATTAAATTGACAGGCCTCTGAATGACAGTTCGGTGTCCTTGAGTTCAGCACAGCTCCTTTATGTCAGTTTTTTGTTGAGTCTGATGTACGTGAATCACTTTCCTGCATAGGAAGCAACACTGGCATCGGCAAGGCCACGGCTCTGGATCTGGCAAAGAGAGGAGCCAGGGTGATCCTGGCCTGCCGCAGCCAGGAGAAAGCTGAGGCGGCTGCTTTTGACATCCGCAGAGTAAGTACTCCGATAGTTAGTTAGAAAGGCCTCTGCAAAGGAGACTAATCTACAAACCGTGACTATAAAGCTTATAGTCCAGATATATTAAAATATTGACTCTATTTAGCCTAGCCTCATTGATCTAATATAGATAATACTAGAAACACGCCCCTCATTATAACCCAGTCCAGTTCAACAGCAGCACAAACTGCAGCCTTCAGAATGATCATACAGTTGAATCAAACTCCGAGTCTCAAAAACTGAACTTTATGACCTTCATGAAGCCAGGATTTATTGCAGGACTGTTGTATGCATTAGTTTTAGCTAGGTGTACCTAATAAATTGGCAGCTGAGTGTAGTGTGCACACACTTTCATAGAACGTCTTTGTAGAAAAAGCATACCAGAACCACCCCTTTGTTAACCCCCAGTTCGCCCACAGCCTCCGCACATTTGTAATAATGTGGAAGTAAGTTGTGATAATCAGGATGTGCCGGTGTTTTTTATAATCACTCTGACCACAGTGACTGAAATTACCTGAGCCTTCAGGAGACCGCACGCTGTCCACACTGTCAAGACCACCCAGACTGCAGGAAACTTTTTTGTCAATATTTTCAAGTGTATTTTCTAATGCGGAAAGTGTACTGCTCAGGTCGTGTAGATGTGTGCGCTGCAGCCAGACTTACCCTGCATTAACGTCCTTCAGGAGAGTGGGAACAATCAGGTGGTGTTCATGCAGTTGGATCTGGCGAGTTTCAAGTCTGTTCGCAGCTTTGCTGAAACCTTCCTGAAGACTGAACCCAGACTGGACATCCTCATCAACAACGCAGGTGAGGATGTTCAAATATGGTGGAATATCCCTTTCCTTTTTTTGTTGAGGGGGTTTTTAACATCAAAACAAAAAAATAAAGTACAGTTACATTTGACTTCACCTCGACAGTGCTGTAAAATGGAAGTACACGAAGTGATTGAACCACTCTGTTTCAGGTGTGATGGGTCCAGGACAGACGGAGGATGGTTTCAGCATGGCGTTTGGGGTAAACCACCTGGGCCACTTCCTGCTCACCAACCTTCTCCTGGAGCGACTACAGCAGTGCGGTCCCAGTCGAGTGGTCACCGTGGCTGCCCTTCTGCACCGCTTTGGCAACATTGATTTCCCTCTGCTGGCTTCCAAGAAGGATTTAGTGTCTAGTCAGTCTACCTGGCACAGCTTTCAGGACCACTGCAACAGCAAGCTGTGTAATGTGCTCTTCACCAGGGAGCTGGCCAACAGGCTGGAGGGCACCAGTGTCACCTGCTACAGCCTCCACCCAGGTCAGTGCCTACTGCACATTTTATATAGGAAATTAGTGTGATTTAACATGTCCTCTGGCAGCTGTTTTGCAGGTCGAGACCAAGCTGGAAAGTTAGATCAACTAATCTAAAAATTGTGACAGTAAAGCTTATAGTCCAGATATACTATAAAATCTGGACTTTATTTAGCCGACCCTCATAGATCCTCATAAATTGGGGGGGGACAAAATAATAGAGACACACCCCTCATTATAACCCAGTACAGTTCAACAGCACCACAGACATTCAGTCATTCAGACATAGGTCTCTGTCACGTAAATGTGCCATTATGGCTGTATGCAAACACGACATGACGTATACGGAGAGAAACAGTTGGACAGGAAGAGGAGTGTTTTCTGTTCTCACAGGCTGCATCAGTGACGGACTTTAAAATCATTAATGACCATCATGAGCACGAGGGATGCCTGCCCCCTCTCATCACTCATCAATTTAGTCATTTAATAGTTTATTTTAG
Source organism: Siniperca chuatsi (assembly GCF_020085105.1). Classification (NCBI taxonomy): domain Eukaryota; kingdom Metazoa; phylum Chordata; class Actinopteri; order Centrarchiformes; family Sinipercidae; genus Siniperca; species Siniperca chuatsi. The sequence goes on from NC_058048.1 coordinate 2,378,188, forward strand.
AACATTTAATTTTATTCTGTGTGGATTTTATAAAGTCTGACAGTGCACAGACATAGTTTTTTGCTGGATGTTAATAATTTCATCCAAATTAAAAAAATGTCAGTCTGTAAAAAAACACAAACAATTTGGGATAAAAGAGAAAAACAGACTACAGACAGAACACAACAGTGCAGCTTAGCAGAAAGATGGTTTTCTACGAAAGGTGTAGGCTGAAGCTACAGCTTACCGCACCAATTCTTACCAATACCAAAGACACTATCTATTTCCACAAAAGGTTACACACTATCCCTACCACACTAATGCCAACATGTCACTCTGATCATACCTTTCTGTATTTGTCCATTTAATTATTTGAATTTCTTTTTTAACTGAAGTGTGCTGCACGTTTTCAGTTCCTCACTACAACTGTTCCATAAATTCAGCCCTTTAGCAGAAATACAATGACTTTTTCCGTTAATCCCACCCTTTGTATTTTAAACATGCATATTCCCCTCAGGTCATATTGACTTTCTCTCATTTTAAAGAACTTTTGAAAACTTTAAGGCAGTTGGCATGAGTGAAAGCTGATCGAGCCGCACATCAGATTACTGTCGGTGAATGAGAGGTTTTTAAAATCAGTTTTGCGCTGACTGCGGGGGAAGTGTTTCTATAAATTCACCAGAAGAATCTTAACAGCTTCAAATCAGCGCGTTCACAGTGTTGTGTGGTTTATTAAATCAGTTTTTATTTTCTTTGTGCATAAGAGATGATAATTGATAAATGTATTAGTTATCTTTAGAAGGTAGAACAAGCTGTGTGTGTGTGTGTGTGTGTGAGAATATCCCTCTGTGTATTTAACGGTGCTGCTTCAGCCTTCACTTTAATGTCACGACTTTCAGCTCAGCCTTGTGCCGTGTTGAAAGTCTCGGGACTGTTACAGGTCGAACTGGTAAGATTGCTGCCGTGACTTTTCCGTGAACGTGAGCAGCGTGCTTATTCAGACATGAGACCAACACACGGACATGATGAGATGCATATCTTCAGGGGCTTTATTTCTTTGCTTCCTGTCCAATGTTCTTATTTTTGTTTGCTTGTTTTCTATCTACATTTACATTGTGTATTGCATTGTGTGATAATAATGTCCTACAACGATACACTGATCTTTCCCCCCAGTTCTCCAATGTGAGCTTACTACAACCATACATTTAGAGTTACTGTGTAATGTGCAGTGTGCGAGTGGGACACAGGAAATGTTGCAAAAGCAATATTTGCCATTCCTTTGCATTTTGACTTCACAAATAACTGACCACAACTGAAAAACATCTGGCAATGTCTGATGATGATTTGTCACAATTAACACCAAGTGGCAGATTTTCACAATGGCATCAACAGATCTTCAGTGCATCATTTAAAATATATCACTGTACAGATGTACTATGTTACAGTGAGCTTTTAGTCCTAAAATCTAGTCATATGCTCCTGCGCCAGGTATCTGCATTTATTTCCCCCAAAGGTTTTGGAGTCAATTCTGTGGTTAATTTTGTTTTTGATGTTGTTCGCACTTGTTGTTACTGGGGTGTTCTAGATCCCACCCCCCAGTATGGCTGCCACTAGATTACATTATGTTTGAACAGTATCTGAGCGCAGGGCTTGGAATTGAAAGAATAGACTACCTGTAAGCCAGGCTGTGTCACAGTAAACATGCAGCACTTCAGCCAGACTTCACCTGTTGGGATACTTTCTTCTTGCAGGAGTCATTTGCACAGAACTGTGCCGCAGTATGAGCTTGTGGCAGCAGCTCCTCATAATGCCCTTTGCCAAGCTCTTCTTCCTGGACCCTGAGGGGGGGTCCCAGACCACCCTGTACTGTGCCCTGCAAGAGGGCATCGAGCCTCTTAGCGGACGCTGCTTCTCTAACTGTGCACTGCAACAAGTGGGAGCCAAGGGACGAGATGATGCCCTGGCAAAGAAGCTGTGGGAAGTGAGCGAGAGGCTAACCAGTTCCTCATAAGAGACGGAATCTTAATCCAGAAGCTCCAACCTCAACCGGCCTCCAGTGTTCAAGTCGTAGTGTTTGGCTGGTTTCTTATGGTCTCATAGATGTACGAGGTAGTGGATCTTTTGAATAATGACAGAGCATATTAATATTTCTATTATCTGCATAACCTTACACTTGTGCTGCTGATTATCAGATGGCAGTTTTCTACAAAGATGTCATGATTGTGCTTGTGGCCAAATTACATTTAAAAAAAACCCAACTGAAATCTGGGAAGTTTCAGTTACAAATTCCACTTAAATCCTACTTAAAAAAGCACAGGTATGAGTGATATGATAATCTGCAGCAGGTACAAATGTTAATCTAAGTAAGGAAAATGCAGATACTCTTAAAATCAGGCATGTCGGCGGAGTCATTATAGTGCCCTGTGTAAATAAACTCTAGTGCTCTCAATGTCATCTTGGACATTCCTATCATTACTGACATGCTTGATAGATTTGATGGTGGTCTTTCACTGTGAGTAGCCAAACAAAGTGAAATGTTACTCGGGCCAGTATGAAGAAGAAAAGTGCTTTGAAAACTCTCCATCAGACCAGAACGCGGCACACCACGTTCCATTCCCGTGCTTCAGATAGATGGTGCTGGCAGCTTGGCGACACAGTGGCTGCTTGCTCTCTTTGGTGCTAACTGGACAATACG